>NC_057716.1:105946421-105971703 GCF_004010195.1 Chiloscyllium plagiosum
TGTCTGCGTGGGTTTCCTCCGGGTGCTCCGGTTTCCTCCCACAGTCCAAAAATGTGCAGGTTAGGTGAATTGGCCAAGCTAAATTGCCCGTAATGTTAGGTGAAGGGGTTAATGTAGGTGAGTGGGTTGCGCTTCAGTGGGTCGGTGTGGACTTGTTGGGCCGAAGGGCCTGTTTCCACACTGTAACTAATCTAATCTAACTAAACCTCTTCTGCACCCTCTCCAAAGTCTCCACATCCTTCCTGTAATGTAGCGACCAGAATTGAACACAATACTATTAGTGTGGCCTAACCAAAGTCTTTTGAAGCTGCAACATGACTTCCTGACTCTTGTACTCAATTGCCCTTCCAATAAAGGCAAGCACGCCATTCGCCGCCTTCACCATCCTATCTACTTGCATGTGCACTGTCAGGCAGATATGGACTTCAATCCCATGATCCCTCTGTACATCAATGCTGTCCATTAACTGTATACTTTCCCATATCATTTGATTTCCCAAAGTGCAACACCTCACACTTACCCAGATTAAATTCCATGTGCCATTTCTCCATCACCACCATCTCCGCTGCTTAATCTTGAACTAAACCCTTGGTAATCTGAACGTTACATCAATGTTCCTTTGGCTGTTCAGTAGTGCATTCTTCTGGTATTGTCTTAGGCTCTTCCATGTTAAAGATTCTAATCGATGTGTACTGATTTTGACTGCTCTCCTCAGCAAGATGTGAAATCATTGCAGTCAGAACAGAACAGATTCAGAAGGGTGGTTCCAGGAATGACAAACTTCTTCAAATCATTTAGACCGAGATCAATCGGCTCTTGATGATTCAGGGGATCAACTGTAGCTGGGGAGAAGACAGGAGAATGGGTTTCTCCTCCTCCCTCTAAGCTACCTTCCCCCCAGTCCCAGCCCCCTCCCATTTATCTCTCAGCCCCCTATGACCACCCCCTCTTTCCTGATGAAGGGCTTATGCTCGAAACGTCGATTCTCCTGTTCCTCGGATGCTACCTGACTGGCTATGCTTTTCCAGCACTTTTTGACCATGATCAAATGATGGAGCAGATTCAATGGGCAGAATGGTCTAATTCTGCTCCTATATCTTATGGTCTTCAGTGATGAGGATAAATTAAATAAATTGGGGCTATACTCCATAGTCAGAAGAAGACTGAGTGAAGATCTGATAGAGTTTTTAAAATGGCCCTCCCCCACGTCTCCACTCAGTTCATTCCAGACCCCAACTACCCACTGTGTGAAAATGCTTTTCCTCACACCATCCTTACTTTGTTTTGCACTTCACTTTAAATCCAAGCCCCTCTCGTTCTCCTTCTGTTTAAAAGCAGAAACAGACTCTCCCTTTTGACTCTGTCTAGACTCTGGCTTTGAAAACCTTTATCAAATTTCTTCCCAGCCGCTGTCTCTCCAGAGAGAGCAGTCCCAACATCTTCAATCTCTCCTCATCATGGAAGTCTCTCATTCCTGGAACCATTCTTGTAAATCGCTCTACACTCTCTCCAATAGACTCACACCTTTCCTGTAATGTGGTGCCCACTGCTGTATAAAACACTCCAGCTGAGGGCTAACAAGGGTCTTGTACAAGTTCAGCATCACCTCCTTGCTCTTGTTCTCTATGTCTCTCTTAATAAAGTTGAGAACATGTGTGCTTTATTAACTGCTCTACCCTCTTGTCCTGCCACCTTTAATGATCTGCACAAATTAACTATTCTCTTCTGCCTGCCCATGGTTCATATCCCTCCATTCCTTGCTTATTCATGTGCTTATCTAACATGCCCTCTGCTCTGCACCCCTGTAGAATTTACCCCGATCTTTATATTGATTTTCAATGTTCTTCTTATCAAAGTGCATCACTTCACAGTTCCCTGCATTGAACCTCATCTGTACCCATCCACTAAATTGTCCTTTTGGAGTTGCACACTGTCCTCCTCACAGTTTACAATCCTTCCAAGCTTCATTCCAAACTTTGAAACTGGCTGCTGCACACCAAGATCCAGATCATTGAGATAAATCAGGAAAAGCAAGAGGCCCAACACTGACCCCTGGGGAACTCCACTACAACCCTTCCTCCAACCCAAGAAATCACACCAATGCCTCTACTTCCTCAGGAGGCTAAGGAAATTCAGCATGTCCACTATGACTTTTACCAATTTTTTGAGATGCACCATCGAAAGCATCCTACCAGGATGTATCACAGTGTGGTGTGGCAACTGCTCTGCCCAGGACTGCAAGAAACTACAGAGAGCTGTGAACACAGCTCAGTCCATGACACAAACCAGCCTTCCTACCATTTATACTGCCCACTGCCTCGGTAAAGCATCAAAGACCCCTCCCACCCTGATTATACTCTCCCCCACCCTCTCCCATCTGGCAGAAGGTACAAAAGTTTGAAAACATGTACGAACAGATTCAAGAACAGTTTCTTCCCCGCTGTTATCAGACTTATGAATGGACCTCGCATATATTCGAGTTGATCTCTCTCTGCACCTTCTCTGTAACTGTAACGCTATTCTGCATTCTGTTCTATTACACTAATGTAGAACATAGAACAGCATAGCACAGTACAAGCCCTTCAGTCCACGATGTTGTGCCAAGCATTTATCTTAATCTAAGATCAATCTAACCTACACACATGCAGGTCCTTGGCCTCCTCCATCGCCAGACCATGGCAACATGACACCTGAAAGAAGAACGCCTCATCTTCTGCCTAGGAACCCTAAAACCACAAGGGATGAATGCAGATTTCTCTAGCTTCCTCATTTCCCCTCCCTCCACCTTATCTCAGTCCCAACCCTCGAACTCAGCACCACCTTCTTGACCTGCAATCTTCTTCCTGACCTCTTCGCCCCCACCCCCTCTCCGGCCTATCACCCTCACCTTAACCTCTTTCCACCTATCGCATTCCCAACGCCCCTCCCCCAAGTCCCTCCTCCCTACCTTTTATCTGAGCCTGCTTGGCACACTCTCATTCCTGAAGAAGGGCTTATGCCTGAAACGTCAATTCTCCTGCTCCTTGGATGCTGCCTGACCTGCTGCGCTTTTCCAGCAACACATTTTTCAGCTCTGATCTCCAGCATCTGCAGTCCTCACTTTCTCCTAGTTGATTTTAACCTACACATCCCTCAATTTACTGCCATCCATGTGCTTGTACAGCAGTCGCTTAAATATCGCTAATGTCTCTGACTCTATTACCACTGCTGGCAGTGCATTCCACACACCCACCACTCTCAATGTAAAGAACCTACCTCTGAAATCTCCCCAAACCTTCCTCCAATCACCTTAAAATTATGCCCCCTCATGTCAGCCATTTCTGCCTGGGGGAAAAGTCTCTGGCTATCTATTCTATCGATGCCTCTCATCACATTGTACAGCTCTATTAAATCACCCCTCTTCCTTCTTCTCTCCAGTTTGAAAAGCCAGAACTCACTCAACCTCTCTTCATAAGACAAACCCTCCAAACCAGGCAGCATCCTAGTAACTCTCCTCTGCAGCCTCTGTAAAGCATCTACATCCTTCCTATAATGAGGCGAACAGACCAGAACCTTGTCTAAACATGGTTTCATACAACTACAGCAAAACCTTGCGGCTTTTAAACTCAAAGGGCCTGCTTTTTTTCTGTGCTGTAGAACTCTTATAGAGACATTGTTCTGATGCTTGTGTTTCATGTCGATTATTTTCCAGCGTTCTCTGATCAACTATAAATCCTCGATGGTGATGCGATCTATCCATGAGCTGCTCGAGGACACATCCGGCCACACTAACATCGGAATTCCCAAGCACCTAAGTGAGAGCCGCCTGGGCTCTGTTCTGTCTTCCTCCTCAGACTCCGATGATATTGACGAGTTCCCCTTTATCCCGAAACCCCTGCAGCCTGAGCTTCTGTCCTGCCGGCTACCCCTACAGCAACTCCGGCGAGACCATTACCAGGCGTCGGTCGCGCAGAATGGACTGGGCCCAGCGGCTGGTGAGGAGGCAGTGTCTGAGCGGAGAGCCGCTCCCAGCCCCTCGCCCAGGAAAAGTAAAGAAGAGTTGGAGCAGAGCCAAGGTCGGAGGAAGGAGAATGGGGAGGCCAAACCGGAGGGTGCAACCAAAACCCGGCCAAAGGTATCGAGGAAGAGATCAACGGATGTCGAACCTCCTGAGTCCTCCTCGGATGAAGACTCTGAGGCTCAGAGGAAGCCCGGAACGCTGAAGCGTAGTCTACGGAAGGGAGTGAGCATTGACTCCCCGGATTCTCTGCGGGCGGAAGCGGCCTCTAGGAGGGGAGAGTTCCGCCGGGGCAGTTCCGCTGACTCCGCCCTGGCTCTGTTGGGTGCCCAGGAAGCAGGTGAGGGCACGGGCAAGGAGGAGGAGGAGGTGAGGACACGGGCGGAGGGGCCAGGCAGGCTAAAGAAGTCCATGTCCATGGAGCTGCCCAGGAGGAGCCCGAGCCCTGGAAGGCTGGATGACCTGGCGGCCCAGAGGCGTAAGGGAGCAGGCCCCCTGCAGGAGGACTACGCCCTGAAACTTGAGCTGATGAGGCAACGCCTCCTACGGGGCGGCTCCGTCGACAGCAAGATGAGCGGCCTGCGGGGCCCCCTGCTGGAGCACCTGGGAATCCCGGATGAGCCCAAGCCACGTTCCTCATCCCTGGAACGTCATTCCCTCCGTCCTCCGAGGCCAGAGAAGGCCGCCACCCAGGTAGGTAGGAGAGTACATGGTAGCGAAGGCAGGGGGAAGCTGCAAAAGGATGGGCAAAACCTTCACAAAATGGACCATAACATGGGAAAGTGTGACCCTGTCCATTTAGGCAGGAGGAAGAGAAAAACAAATTTAATTGAAATAGAGGAGTCTTGAACTAAGCAGTGCAGAGGGATCTGGTGTCCTAGTGCAGGAAACACAAACTGTTAATGTGCTGACACAGCAAGTGAACATACAGATGGATCTGGGTGTGCAGGTCCACAATTCCCTAAAGGTGGCCTCACAGGTGGCTAAGGTGATGAAGAAGGCAAATGGCATGTTTCCCTTCATTGGCCAAGGCATGGAGTACAAGAGTTGGCAACTATGTTGCAGTGATATTAAACCCTTGTTAGGCCGCATTTGGAGTGTTGTGTGCAGTTTTGGTCACCACACTCCCAGAAGGACGTGGAAGCTTTTGGAGAGGGTGCAGAGAATGTTCACCAGGATATTACCTGGTATCGAGGGCATTGGCCATGAGGAGAGGTTAAAAAGGCTAGGATTGTTTTCACTGGAAAGATGGCGGCTCAGAGGAGACCTGATTGAGGTCAACACAATTATGAGAGGCATAGATAGGGTGGATAGTCAGAGGTTTCTTCCTCCCAAGGTGAAAGTTTCAATTACAAGGCAGCACAGGTTCAAGGTTAGCGGAGAAAGCTTAAGTGAGATATAGGAGGGCAAGTCTTTCACACAGAGAGTGGTAGGAGCCTGGAACCCACTGCTAGAAGAGGCAGTGGAAGCAGGCACATTGGTGACATTTCAGAGGTATCTGGATGGTTACATGAATAGGGATAGAATAGAGGGATAGGGACCAAATAAAGGCAGAAGGTTTGTTTTACAGTTTAGTTAGGGCATGATGATCGGCACAGGCTTGGAGGGCCAAAGGGCCTGGTCCTGTGCTGTACTTCTCTTTTGCTCTTTTTTCTTTCAAATTGAATGATGTTGTTTATTGAAAGCAGGAGATTGCAATATTATAATGGCATCTATCTGATAATGTATATAAATAATCGATGTAACGTGTAGGGGTGTTCAGCTACAGTTATACAAGGTATTTGTGAGATCATATCTAGGGGTACAAAATACAATATATGTAAGAAAGAATATAATTGCATTTAGAACAATTCTATCGGAAGGATGTTGAGAAACTTGAAAGGATTCAGAAAAAACTTACAAGGATGTTGCCAGAGTTGGAGAATTTGAGCTATAGGGAGAGGCTGAATAGGCTGGAGCTGTTTTCCCTGGAGCGTCGAAGGCTGAGGGGTGAGCTCATAGAGGTTTAAAAAATCATGAGGGGTATGGATAGGATAATTAGACAAAGTCTCTTCCCTGGGGTGGGGGAATCCAGACCCAGAGGGCATAGGTTTAGGGAGAGAAGGGAAAGATATAAAAGAGACCTAAGGGGCAATAGAAGGTGGTACGTGTATGCAATGAGCTGCCAGAGGAATTGATGGAGGCTGGTACAATTACAGCATTTAAAAGGCATCTGAATGGGTATATGAATGGGAAGTGCTTAGAAGGATATGGGCCAAGTGCTGGCAAAAGGGACCAGATTAATTTCAGATATTAGCTTGGTATGGACGAGTTGGAGCAAAGGGTCTGTTTCCGTGCTGTACACCTGTGATTCCTACAGGTTATGTGCGGAGGTGGGGTGGAAGAGTTCTGAAGAGGGAAGGTTGAGCAGGTTCCTGAGACATACAATACTCTGAGGGGAAGGACAGGCTGATGTGGACAGGTTGTGGGAGAGATTAGTGCGAGGGGGCACAGTTTCAGAATACAGATTCCTCCATTTGAGATGGAGATGGGGCAGATTTCTTTTCTCTCGGGGGGCGCAGGAGGTGGTTAGCCTTTGGATAAAGTGGGTAGAAGGTCTATCATTGCTTTCCAGGGAGGAGTGGAGCTGCTCCACTGAATATGTAGAAGGCTGATTTCGACAGACCTCTGATGAACAAAAGAGTTGAGGGCTGTGACAGACAGAGAGGAAAATAACAGTAAGGCCAGAACCAGGTCAGCCCTGACCTTACTGAATGGCAAAGCCATTCATACAGAGATCAGGAAAAATGAAAGATGGAATAGTGTGGGAAAGTGTGAGATTATACACATTGGTAGAACAAAGTCAAAAATCACACGACACCGGCTAAGAGTCCAACATTGAAACCACAAGCTTTCAAAGCGCTGCTCCTTCCTCAGGCAGCTAGTGAGACAGAATATATCAGACACAGAATTTAAAGTAAAAGATCAGCGGCTCATACAACTTATGCGACTGTACTGAACCAACCTGGATGGTTATTAAGTCTTTAAACAGTTAGAATGGAAGTGCACGTTTCGATTGATTAATATGTAAATCCCAGAATTTCTTTCAGGTCACTGCCCAGAGATAACTTCAGGTTTTATCAGAATAAGGGAGACGTGACACCTCCATCACACTTTGCTAGGAAGAGTAAAAGCACTGACTATTTTTGAAATGGGTAAAGGCTTTGGAAATCTGAAGCACAAAGGCATTTGGGAATCCTAGTTAAGGATTCTCTTAAGATTCACATGCAGATTCATTTAGCAGTCAGGAAGGTAAATGCAATGTTAGCATTGATTTAAAGAGGGTTAGAATACAAGAGCTGAGATGTACTGCTCAGGCTGTGTAAGGCTCTGGTCAGACTGCTTTTGGAATATTGTTAGTAGTTTTGTTCCCTGTATCTAAGGAAGACTGTGCTGGCCTTGGAGGGGGATCCAGAAGAGGTTTACAAGAATGATCCCACAGACAAAGTGCTTGTCATATGAGGGGTGGTTGAGGACGCTGGGTCAGTAGTTGATGAAGTTTAGAAGGATGAGTGAGGTCTGATTGAAACTTACAGAATACTGAGAGGCCTGGATAGAGTGGCCGTGGGAAAATGTTTGCATTAGTAGGAGGGACTAGGACCCAAGGGGCACAGCCTCAGAGTGAAGGGACGACACTTTAGAACTGAGATGAGGAGGGATTTCTTCAGCTAGGGATGGGGGATCTGTGGAATTCATTGCTGCAGAGGGCTGTGGAGGCCAAGTCACTGAGTATATTTGAGACAGAGATAGATAGGGTCTTGGTTAGTAAGGAGATCAAAGGTTAGGGAGAGGAAGCAGGAGAATGGGGTTGAGAAACATATTAGCCATGATCGAATGGCAGAGCAGACTCAATGGGCTGAATGGCCTAATTATCTTGTGGTCTTAAACTGACCTTAGAGGATTTTAGTTTTGGAACTCTCTTTCTCCAATGGAGAGCATGTGGGAGAATCTGGAGCTAGGGGTCAGAGTTTAAACATCAGAGGTCACCCAGTCAAAACGGAGATGAGGAAACATTGTTTGCTTTCAGACGGTAGGAAGTCTTTGGAATTCCTGTCCTCAAAAGGCAGTGGGTTCAGAATCTTTAGATATTTTTAAGGCAAAGGGAGATAGATTTTTGATGGATGATTATCGGGGGATGGGGAGAGGTTCAGGTTAAAATCCAATTGTATTGAAGGGGTGTAGCGGTCTTGAAGAGCTGAGTGGTCTTTTCCTGTTCCTGATAGCTGTGTTTCTGTGTTCAGCCCAGGTTGGCCAGGGCAGTGTCGAGTGAGACGGCTCCTAGTGAGGAGCCCTCTGAAGGCCGTATCCTGAGGAAAAGTGCCTCATTCTCCCAAGGGGAGCCCACAATCCTGCACCGGCCCGTGGGAGCGCCGCTGGAAATTCCTGTCCCGCAGCCGGATTCCAGAGGCTACTCTGAGCCCTCCTTCCCACTGAAGGAGTCGCCCTCGCTCTCGGCGTTGACCGATCCTTCCAAGTACGACGGTTCAAGACCCCCGACGCCGGTCAGGTCCGCTATCAACAAAGAGCAGAGAGAGGCCACGCCTGATATGAAGATGGTGGAGGAGCCCAAGCCAGAGGTGGAGGGGCCCTGCAGGAAGACAATGATCGGAAAGACTGCAGTCATCACCCACAGCAACCTGACAGCTGACACGCCCACCCTCACCCCTTCCAGTCTCGCCTCCGAGCTGCCCCAGGCAGACGACCAACCCTTGATGACCACCACCATCCCAACCCCCACCTCCCGCGGAGAACGATTAAGCGTGGGACCAGCTGCTGGGGGCAAACTCCAAGCACCTGCCCCAGCAGCTCCCCTGGCAGTCAGGCCCCTCCCCATCCCAGAGCCACTGGATATTACCTCTGTGTCTGCTCAAGGGGCAACAGACGTGGTCAAGGCCTGGGATGGCTTGGACGAGAGCCCTAGTGATAGGGCCCCAGGCTTCCCACAGAACAGCCAGCCACCGGTGATCGCTCTGGCTCCTGGAGACGGTGTCAAGCCCCCTGTCCTGGTCCCCCAGCCAGATGGAGCACCCCTGGGACAGGGGGAGCAGGGTCAGCCCAGTCCAAACCAGAAGGCCGTCCCCGCCATCAAAGTCAAGTCATCCAGTATGGGCCAGTTCCTGAACATCGAGAATATCGATTCGGAGGAGATCTTTGAGGCCAAGTTTAAGAAGGCGAAACAGTCATCGTTGACCCGAAGTCTCAAACATCTGATGAGACCCAAATCTGAGGAGAAGTTGGGGCAACCAGCCCAGAAAGGGGACAACATTTACCGCCCGGGGGAACGCGGGGCACCTATACAAGTCCTGAAGGGGCAAGAGACTTCCCTCAGCTACAGTGAGGGCAAATCCAGGTCCAGGTCTGAGCAGAACATTCCAGAAGCTGCAAAGGAGCCCAGCTTCGTCAGGAAGCTGTCACTGAGGTTCAAAGGGGTGCCAGCAAAGGAGGAGAAGGTGAGGGATGAGTTGCCAGTTGGAGGTCGCAAGCATTCCTGGTCTTTTGGGAGAAGCAGTGGGAAGGACAGGAAGCCGGAGGAGGGGTCAAACTGGGAGAGCGGGAAACGGGAGCCCACCTCCCCCCTGAGTGAGTCTGACCCCCTCCACAAGGAACACAAGGACTCACCAGCCCTGGCCGTGAGGAGAAGAATCGAGTCAACAATCTCGGGCATCTCTCTGCGGTTCAGCCGGAGCCACTCAGAGGAGAGGGTGGAGGGTATCGCCTCAGAGCCCGGGGTCCCCGCTCTACAGGAGGTGAAGGAGGGCAAGCGGGGTCCCTTCCTGTCCCTACTGAGAAGATCCACCTCGGAGGCAGGGTCGCTGAAGAAGGTGGGCATCCCACAGAACCAGCTGGCAACGCAGACTCGCCCATCCTCAGAGTCACTGCAGTCAGACACCAGTGTGTCCTCCAAACAGGAGAAAGGTATGGAGAACTCCCTCAGATACCCACACTCTCCCTTTCTCAGCTTCCCCAGTCTTGTACAGCAAGAAACAGGCCTTTCGCACCAACTGGCCCAGGCTAGCTCTGAGGAAGGGTCATTGCACTCGAAACGTTAACTCGGTTTCTCTCTCCCCACAGATGCTGCTAGACCTGCTCAGTTTCTCCAGCAATTTGCCTGGTGTTAAATTGCGCCAGTTGAAGATTACAGTTTTTGTTTCAGGTTTCCAGCATCCACAGTTCTTTATCGTACAACACCGCACCCCCCGCAACAGTCCAGAAGCAGGGCCATTCGGCCCATCGAGTTAACTCTGACCCTCTGAAGACATCTCACCCAGACCCCAACCCCATTGCCTTAACCCTGCCTTTCCCATGGTTAACCCACCTAGCTTGCACATCGTTGGATGCTACAGGTAATTTTCCATGGCCAATCCACCTAACCTGCACGTCTTTGGGAAACCGGAGCACCCGTAAGAAACCCACACAGACATGGAGAGAATGTGCAAAATGCATAGCAACAGTTGCCTGAGTTTGGAATCGAACCTGTGTCCCTAGCCCTGTGAGGCAGCAGTGCTAACCACTGAACCACCACACCAGTCCTTTCTCTTGTGGCCCACACTTCAAGCTTGCAAGTTATCAGAGCAGAAGTAGGCCATTCAGCCCATCGAGTCTGCGATGAGTTCACAGCTGATCTGATAATTCCCAACTCCCATCAACATATCCATGTATTCTTTCCCTCCTCTTACACCAAAGTCTCCTCTCCCAATCCCAGTTCATGTCAAATTCTGGCTCCCCACCCCTAGCCCTCGCCTCGCTAACCTGCATGGGCTTCCGGTCCAGTATCAAGTTGCTTTTAAAAGTCCTAAATCCCAGTCTAGACCGCCTCTCCCTATCTCTGGTTGCTCCGGGATCTCTCTGTCCCTGCAGTTTGGCTCTTATTCACGACGGCTCTCATTTGTTCCACCAATGGTAGCGGTGAAGTCTCCAGCTTCCTGTGTACAAAGCTCTGGAAATCCCTCCCTCAGTCTCTCTCCAAGAGAGGGTGGTACAGCATTCCCTCTCTGTAAGTTTGTTCTCGTTTTGGGTCACTGACCCGTGCAGAAGAAGTGGCATTTTGTTGAAGCTTTTCAAATGCCCTCATCAGGACACTTCACAAGAATAGCAAATTAAAACATTTATGTGCTCTTTTAATGGTTTCCTTGACAAAGCTTTCGATGACATTTCCTCACGTCACCGAAATTTACTAATGTTTTGCGGGTGGGTTTAAACTAATTCAGCAGGGGGATGAGAACCTAAATTGTAGTTCGAGTATACAGGAGGTTGAGAGTAGTGAGGTTTGGAATAAAGTGGGTGAATTTGCAGCATGGATTAGTACCTGGGATTTCGATGTTGTGGTCATTTCGGAGACATGGATAGAACCAGGAACGGAATGGTTGTTGCAGATTCCGGGATTTAGATGTTTCAGTAAGAACAGAGAAGATGGTAAAAGAGGGGGTGGTGTTAGTCAAGGACAGTATTATGGTGGCAGAAAGGACATTTGAGGACTCCTCCACTGAGGTAGTTTGAACTGAGGTTAGAAACAGGAAAGGAGAAGTCACCCTGTTGGGAGTTTTCTATAGACCTCCGAACAGTTCCAGGGATGTAGAGGAAAGGAAAGCAAAGATGACTCTTGACAGGATTGAGAGTAACAGGGTAGTTGTAATGGAAGACTTTAATTTTCTGAATATTGACTGGTAACACTATAGTTCAAGTATTTTAGATGGGTCAGTTTTTGTCCAATATGTGCAGGAGGGTTTCCTGACACAGTATGTAGACAGGCCAACAAGAGGCGAGGCCAAAGGCAATTATGATGCGATTAGGCAAGATTTAGGCTGCAGAGGATGGGGAAGGAAACTGCAGGGGGGGCACAATTGAAATGTGGAGCTTATTCAAGGAACAGCTACTGCGGGTCCTTGATAAGTATGTATCTATCAGGCAGGGAGGAAGTGGTCGAGCGAGAGAGCTGTGGTTTACTAAAAATGTTGAAGCTCTTGTCATAAGGAAGAAGAAGGCTTATGTTAGGTTGAGACATGAAGGCCCAGTTAGGGCACTTGAGAGTTACAAGTTAGCCAGGAAAGACCTAAACACAGAGGTAAGAAGAGCCAGGACTGGACATGAAAAGTTGTTGGCGGATAGGATCAAGGAAAACCCTAATACTTTCTATAGATATATCAGGAATAAAAGAATGTCTAGAGTTAGATTAGGGCCAATCAAGGATAGTAATGGGGAATAGTGCATGGAGTCAGTCGAGATAGGGGAAGGGCTAAATGAATATTTTTCGCCAATATTCACACTAGAAAAAGACAATGTTGTTGAGGAGAATACTGAGATAGTCTATTAGACTAGACAGGATTGAGGTTCACAATTCTGGAAAGTGTGAAAATAGATAAGTCCCCTGGGCCAGATGGGATTTATTCAGAATTCTCTGGGAAGCCAAGGAGGAGACTGCAAACCTTTGATCTTTATATCATCATTGTCTACAGGAATAGTGCCAGAAGACTGGAGGATAGCAAATGTTGTTCCCTTGTTCAAGAAGGGGAGTAGAGACGACCCTGGTAATTATAGACCAGTGAACCTTACGTCAGCGACTAGATTAGATGGAATTGTGGTTGACAAAGAGGAGGTTTTAGCAATTTTGGAAGATCTGAAAATAGATAAGACCCCTGGGCTGAAAAGGATTTATCCTCGGATTCTCTGGGAAGCCAGGGAGGAGATTGCAGAGCATTTGGTTTCGATCTTTATGTCATCATTGTCAATAGGAGTAGTGCCAGAAGACTTGAGAATAGCAAATGTTGTTCACTTGTTCACAAGCATCTGTTTTGGGACCACTTCTGTTTGTCATTTTTATAAATGACTTAGACACAGGCATAGGTGGATGGATTAGTAAATTTGAGACGACACTAAAGTCGGTGGAGTAGTGGACAGTTTGGAAGAATGTTACAGGTTGCAGGGGTCTTGGATAAACTGCAGAATTGGGCTGAGAGGTGGCAAATGGACTTCAATGCAGCTAAATGTGAGGTGATTCACTTTGGGAAGAATAACAGGAAGGCAGAGTACTAGGTCAATGGAAAGATTCTTGGTAGTGTGGGTGTGCAGAGGGATCTTGGAGTCCATGTACATAGATCCCTAAAAGATGCCACCCAGGTTGATAGTCCTGTTAAGAAGGCAAACGGTGTGTTAGGTTTCATTCATAGAGGGATTGAGTTCTGGAGCCATTATGTCATGCTGCAACAGTACAAAATGCTAATGCAGCCACATTTGGAATTGTGTAAGTTCTGGTCGCCATATTTCGGGAAGGATGTGGAAGCATTGGAAAAGGTGCAGAGATTTACCAAGATGTTGCCTGGTCTGGAGGGAAGGTCTTATGAGGAAAGGCTGAGAGACTTGGCTCTGTTCTCATTGGAAAGAAGAAGGCTAAGGGGGATTTGATAGAGACATACAAGATGATCAGAGGATTAGATAGGGTAGACAGTGAAAGTCTTTTTCCTAGGATGATGATGTCAGCTTGTACAAAGGGGCATAACTACAAATTTAGGGGTGATAGATTTAAGACAGACATCAGAGGCAGGTTCTTTACGTAGAGTGGTAAGGGCGTGCAATGCCCTACCTGCTAATGTAATCAACTCAGCCACATTTGGGAGATTTAAACAATCCTTAGATAAGCACATGGATGATGATGGGATAGTGTGGGGGAATGAGCTGAGAATAGTTCATAAGTCGGCACAACATCGAGGGCCGAAGGGTCGGTTCTGCGCTATATTGTTCCATGTTCTATGTTTAAGAAAGGGAATCGGGACAACCCTGGTAATTATAGGCCAGTGAGCCTTACTTCGGTTGTGGATAAAGTATTGGAAAAAGTTATAAGAAATAGGATTTATAATTTATCTGAAAAGGAATAATTTGATTAGGGATAGTCAACATGGTTTTGTGAAGGGTAGGTCGTGCCTCACTAACCTTATTGAGTTCTTTGAGAAGATAACAAAACAGATGGATGAAGGTAAAGCAGTTGATACGATGTATATGGACTTCAGTAAGGCATTTGATAAGGTTCCACACAGTAAGCTATTGCATAAAATAGAGAGATTTGGGATTGAAGGTGATTTAATGGTTTGGATCAGAAATTGGGTTGATGGGAAATGTTCATCCTGCAGCTCAGTTACCAGTAGTGTATCGCAAGGATCTGTGTTAGGGCCACTGCTGTTTGTCATTTTTATAAATGATCCTGATATGGGTGGAGAAGGATGGGTTAGTACGTTTGCATATGACACTAAGGTAAGCAGAGTTGTGGATAGTGCTGAAGGGTGTTGTAGGTTACAGAGGAACATAGATAAGATGCAGAGTTGGGCTGAGAAGTTGCAAATGGAGTTTAATGCGGAAAACTGTGAGGTTGTTCACTTTGGAAGAAATAACAGGAATGCAGGGTACAGGGCTAACGATAAAATTCTTGGCTGTGTAGATGAACAGAGAGATCTTAGTGTCCAGGTGCATAAATCCCTGAAATTTGCCATCCAGGTTGATAGGGTTGTGAGCTGAAAATGTATTGCTGGAAAAGCACAGTAGGCCAGGCAGCATCCAAGGAGCAGGAGAATCGACGGTTCGGGCATGAGCCCTTCTTCAGGAATTTTCTAGGAGAAAGTGAGGACTGCAGATGCTGGAGTTCAGAGCTGAAAATGCCCGAAATGTCGATTCTCTTGCTCCTTGAATGCTGCCTGACCTGCTGCGCTATTCCAGCAACACATTTTCAGCTCTGATCTCCAGCATCTGCAGTCCTCACTTTCTCCTGATAGGGTTGTGAAGAAAGCCATATGGTGTGTTGGCATTTATTGGTAGGATGAATTGAGTTTCAGAGCAGCGAGGTAATGCTTCAGCTGTATAAGACTCTGGTGCGGCCGCATCTGGAGTATTATGTGCAGTTCTGGTCACCGCATTATAGGAAAGATCTGGAAGCTTTGGAAAGGGTTCAGAGGAGATTTACTAGGATGTCATCTGGTACGAAGGAGGTTCTTACGAGGTAAGTCTGAGGGACTTGAGGCTGTTGGAGAGAAGGAGGTTGAGAGGTGACTTAATTGAGATGTATAAGATAATCAGAGGGTTAGATAGGGTGGACAGTGAGAGCCTTTCTCCTCGGATGGTGAAGGCTAACATGAGGGGACATAGCTTTAAATTGAGGGGTGATAGATATAGGACAGATATTAGGGGTAGTTTCTTCACTCAGAGAGTCGTAGAGGCATGGAATGGCCTGCCAGCAACAGTAGAGACTTGCTGAAGTAAAGGGCATTTAAATGGGCATTGGACATACATATGAATAATAATGGACCAGTGTAGGTTAGATGGGCATCAGATTCTTTTCACAGGCGCAACATCGAGGACCGAAGGCTGTAACGTTCTATGTTCTAACTACTGACTCAGTCTGCACGTTTACCTTGAAAGAACTCCCAAGTTGAGTGTTGATTTTTATTTATTTGTTTTTTGTGTGAGGGGGTCACTGGCCAGGCCAACATTTATTGCCTGTCCCTGCTTGCCCAGAGAGTAGTTAAGTCAGCCACTTTACTGTGGGTCTGGAGTCACATGTAGTCTAGTAGCAGCCGTCATCTAGCCCACATCTTCAACAGACGAGCTACACCAGCAGCTGCCTTCTCCACAACTCCACGGTCCTGTTCTGGAGAGAGACGCCTAAAATTGGTGACATACCACAGGGACTCACCAAATAAACAGAGTGACCACAAGAGCTGGTCAGTGGCTGGGAATCCTACAGCGAGTAACTTACTCCAAAGCCTGTCCACTATTTACAAGGCACAAGTCAGGAGTGTAATGGAATACTCCCCACTTGCCTGGATGGGTGCAGCTCCAACAACACTCAAGATTGACAACATCCAGGACAAAGCAGCCCACTTGATTGGCCTTGATGGGCACCATATCTACATGCATCCACTCCCTCCACCATTCAGACAAGTGGGGAGAATTCCATTACCCTCCTGACTTGTGCCTTGTAGATGGTGGACAAGCTTTGAGGAGTCAGGAGGTGAGTTACCCTCTACAGGATTCCTAGTCTCTGACCTGCTCTTGTCACCAGTGTTTATGTGGTGAGTCCAGTTCAGTTTCTGGTTAATAGTAAGCCCCAGGATTATGACAGTGGGGGATTCACCACTGAATGTCATTGTTTTGAGTGGATGTTGCCAACGATGGGCAAATATTATGTAGCAATGCAGCCAGCAGTGACAGAGTTCCACCAAAGACAAGGGGTGGTTTTAAGAGTAAGTTTATTTTAAAAACTTGTCTTTAATTGTCTGCAGCATCTGCTCATGGTGAGCGAAGGTCACAGTGGGAACGCTGGGGGTTCCTGCGAATGAGGAGAGACAAGGCGATATCACAACCCAATATCTCCCTGGCTGTGGCATCTGAGGAAGCTTCAATGCTCTATCACAGAAGTGCTTCAGGTAGGAGAGAGGGAGCTTTATGCTGTATCTAACCCCGTGCTGTTCCTATCCTGGGAGTGTTTGATGGGGATAGTGTAGAGGGAGCTTCACCCTGTATCTAATCTCATGCTGTCCTTGTCCTGGCAGTGTTTGATGAGGGACAGTGTAGATGAGCTTGAATCTCTGACTAACCCCGTGCTGTCTCTATCTTGGGAGTGTTTGATGGGGGCAATGTGGTGGGAGCTTTATTCTGTATCTAACCTCTGTTCCTGTCCTGAGAACTCTATTTTTAGTTCCAGGACGTTGCATTGGGGTGTATGTGTCTATGTGAGTATGGGTGTTTTATGCCGTGGGTATGTGGATGGGAGTGTGAGGATCTGTGAGTGAGTGTGCATGTGTGTGTCCATCCTTGAAGTTGGGGGGGGGGGGTAGGAGGTGGTGTGGAGGGGGAAGAGTTGTGTAGATTGGAAATGTTCAAGTTAGTTTCTACAGGAATTTTGAGTTGTTTTATGTGTATGTTTTGCATTTGTGTTTGCTTTTTGTGTGTTTGTGTTTTGTGTAATGGCTTGTTCTAACAGAACTTCATTCAAACTTGACAAGATTTGATTTGGTTCATCTTCACAGATTTCCCTCCTGTCTTCCATGTTAAACTTAAAGACCAGGTGCTGCTTGAAGATGATTCCTTGACTCTCTGTAGTTTACCAGCAGGAAGCCCCACTCCCACTGTCATCTGGTCAAAAGGTCAGTAATTATTCATTCCTGTGACCATCCCATACTTCTGTAAATGGCAGCCCTGACGCCCCCACCCCATCACTGTACAGTTGCACTCCCTTTCTCTGACCTATCTCCACAATACACAACTTTGTTTGGAAGAACATTGAAAATAAATATAAAATGGGGAGTACAATTACAAACAGGGTGCAAGAGCAGAGGGAGCTGGGGGTTCATATGCACAGATTATTGAAGGATAGGGCAATTAATAAAGCACATGGCGTCCTCAACTTTATTAATAGGGACATGGTGTACAAGAGCAAGGAGATGATGTTAAACTATTGTTAGACTTCAGCTGGAGTATGTTATACAGTTGTGGGCACCACATTATCAGAAAGATAAGTGTATTGGAGAGAGTGCAGAGCGATTTACAAGAATGGTTCCAGGAATGAGAAACCTCTGTAATAAGGAGAGATTGAGGAAGTTGGGAGTGTTCTTCGAGAGAAGGTGGCTGAGAGGAGATCGGATAGAGGTTTTCAACATCATGAATGGGGACTAATTAGAGAGTGATCGGGAGAAACTGTTCCTGTTTGTAAAAGGAGCAAGAATTGGAGGGGCATAGAATTAAAGTGATGTGAGCACAAAAAGGTTTCTCACTCAGTGAGTATTAACAATGTGGAAGGCACTGCCTGGGAAAGGGGGGGGGAGGCAGGTTCAGTTGAAGGTTTCCAGAGGGGCATTGGATGGTTATTTGGATGGAAGTTGTAAGCAGGAAGATAGGCATTAGGGGAAAAAAGTGGGTGGAGGTTGGATGGGCTGAATGGCCTCTTGCTGTGCTTTAATAATTCTGGGATACCTACTGTTTCTCCTGGGTTTTCCTTCCAGACCAACAGCCTCTTGTCTCTGATGACCGGGTTTTGATCGTCTCCTGTCCTGATGGCCGCCAACTCGTCACCATCACAAAGACCTCACGAAAGGACATTGGCGTGTACGAGTGCTCAGCCACCAACCCACTGGGTTCAGCCCACAGCTCCTGCACTGTCTCCCTCGCTCGTAAGTCACCACCTGGGAAGGACTATCAGACCAACGGGAATAGTCCCCTGCTCTGACAGTCTGAGGAAACTGGGCTGTAAGGCAGGGATATTCCAGAATAAATGTTCCCGTCAAGTTGGGCTGTTATTTTCTCCTGCCCTATGGCTCCAGATAATGTTCTGGGGGACCTGGGTTCGAATCCTGCCACAGCAGATGGTGGCATTTCAATTCAATGAATATCTGGAATTAAGAATCTAATAATGATCATGAATCCATTGTCAATACACCCGACTGGGTCACTAATGTCCTTTAGGGACGGAAACTACCATCCTTACCTGGTCTGGCCTATACATGACTCCAGACCTACAGCAATGTGGTTGACTCACAACTGCCCTCTGGGCAATTAGGGATGGGCAATAAATGCTGGCCTAGCCAGAGATGCTCTCATCCTGTGAAACAATAACAAAAGAGACCCACAGTAATGTGGCTAATTTGTAACTGCCCCCTAAGTAATAAATGCAGGCGTAGCCAGTGATGCCTGCATCCTGTGGACAAATTTATAAAAACCAAGCAAGCCGGATACCTGACTGTTCACAGTAACTTCCACAAGAAACTGTTAATCTGTTTCTTCCTAGTGATATTGGCTAAGGAGTAAATACCAGCCAGGCCTCCAGGTCCTGTTCTTAGTTAAACAGGTAACCCGAGACCTATCAAGAGGCACCTTGGTTTAGATTAGATTAGATTAGATTAGATTAGATTAGATTACAGTGTGGAAACAAGCCCTTCGGCCCAACATGTCCACACCGACCCGCCGAAGCGCAACCCACCCATACCCCTACATTTACCCCTTACCTAACACTACGGACAATTTAGCATGGCCAATTCACCTGACCTGCACATCTTTGGACTGTGGGAGGAAACCGAAGCACCCGGAGGAAACCCACGCAGACACGGGGAGAATGTGCAAACTCCACACAGTCAGTCGCTTGAGGCGGGAATTGAACCCGGGTCTCAGGCGCTGTGAGGCAGCAGTGCTAACCACTGTGCCACCATGCCGCCCAACAAAGTTTAATAACTCAACAAAAGGAAACTCGCACTTCTGACCATGTGGCAAAGCCTCAATGCTGCAGTCTTGCACCCCCTCAAGCCTGGACTCTGTGCAGTGGCTGTGCGTGTCCTCCTGTCTCAGAGCCGAGAGCACTACATGCTGAGGCCCAGCAGCAGCAGCCCCCTCACCGTATGCGCAGACCCTCTGATGTGAACAGAGCCCCACCGCAAGTCACCCAGTTCTCCCCCTCTTCCCCCACAGGGCTCCCCGGGAGGCCAGGACCCCCCGAAATCCCTCAGATGTACAAGAACACAGCACTCATCCTGTGGAAACCTGCCGATACACTGGGCCCTTGCACCTACACGTTGGAGCGGAAACGTTCTGGTAAGGATTCCATCCAGTTGGTACGGGGTTGGGAGGGAGAAGGGGTGGGGGAGGGAAAGGGGTGAGAGAGAGGAAGGTGGCTGGTTTTTGTTTCCTGTACCAACCCTCAGCATTAGCCAATACCAAGAGTACTTTACCTGTCCACTCACCTTTACTGGGTTTTGTCTTTAAACCATTGGAAAGGGTAAAAGGGCACACAGAGAGAGCCTCAATCTACTTTATCTTCAAATTCCTACTTTCCCAGTTTTGTGTCGAATGTTGTCTCTACTTCTGTCGCCATGGTGTCTCCCATCTCCCTGCCCCAGCTCTCCACCCCAATGTAACCCGCTCACCTGCTGCCTCTACACTTGGCTGGTCCCTCAGTCTCCAGGGAGAAAATGAGGACTGCATTTCTGATGAAGAGCTTATGCCCGAAACATCGACTCTGCTGCTCCTCAGTTGCTGCCTGATTGGCCGTGCTTTTCCAGTGCCACATTTTTTGACCCATCAGTCTCCAGCTCAACACTGCATATTCTCATCCTCTGTAAACATGGACAGTTCACTTCTGAACCTACACAGAGTCTCACTCACTCACTCAGCTCCCAGTCCTATAAATCCGCATCCCCATCAGACATAAGAACAGCACTAGGTGAAAGTGAGGACTGCAGATGCTGGAGATCAGAGTCAAAGAGTGTGGTGCTGGAAAAGCACAGCTAGGAACAGCAGTAGACCATTCAGTCCATCAAGTCTGCTCCACCATTCAATGAGATCGTATCTGATTTGACAATCCTCATCTCCACTTTTGCCTTAGTGCGATCACCCTTTGATATCCTTACTGATGACAAGACAATGAACAGCTGAAATAGGCCATTCAATCCATCGAGTCTATTTTACCTCCCTCCAGGGCCCCACCCTCTCTTTGTGTAACCTTCTGCAGTCTCAGCCATTCTGAGTCCCTTCAATCTTCTGACTCTAGCCACTTGCAGTTTTCCAGTTTCTGACTCACTGAAACAAACACAAAATGCTGGAGAAACTCAGCAGGTCTGGTAGCATCTGTGGAGAAAGAGCAGAGTTAACATTTTGGGTCCAGTATCACCCTCCTTTGGAGAGGGTTTTCTTCACCATTAATCCCACACTGAGACCTGAAACTCCAGAATTCCCTCCATACTTTCCTCAGCCTTTCTCTCTCTTCCTCAAAAGCTCCATCATTGGCCCAGCTCTCACTCACCTGTCCTCATATATGAAGGATGATCACCCTGTGAAGTGCCTGAGGGATGATGATAAAGGTGCTATGTAAATGCAAATCATATGTTTAACAAAAACAATTGATTTCCGGTGACAGGAGAGGACAGCTGGAAGGTTATCTCCGCTGGAATCACTGACTGTTTCTTCAATGCTACTGAGTTAACAAGTGGGACCCTCAGGTTTCGAGTGGCTTGTGTTAACAAGGCTGGTCAAGGCCCCTACAGTCCAATTTCAGAGAGGATTGTTATAGAGGAGGAGAAACCAGGTATGTAGGATCATTGTGTGAGCTCTCATGAAAGATACACAGGTGACAGGTCCATTGCTGCTCAACCCCGAAATCCCATAATTCACCTGTCTGGCTTGGATTGAGATTGGGTTGGTTTCGGGGGAGATTGGTTTGGGTTGAAGTAGGTTAGGTGGGATTGGGCTGAATAGACCTGGATTAGGTTGGGTTGAGGATTGGACTGTATTGGGATTGATCTGAGTTGGGATTGGATTGTGTTGAATTGGATATGGATCTGGTCGGATTGAGATTGGGATTGGGTTTGATTGGGATTAGAATGGGATTGAGATTTCATTGAGATTGGAATTATGATTGGATTGGGATTATGTTAGAATTAGGATTGGATTGAGAGAGAGATGGGATTGGGACTGAATTGGGATAGGGATTAGAATTAGAATGGGATTGAGATTTCATGAGGATTGGACTGAGTTAGGATTGAGTTAGGTTTGATGGAGCTGGTTTGGATTGTGTTGGTGATGGTGGATATCCTGTCATCTGGTGAGGGCAGCTATCCCGGGTGCGGGATTGTCCTACATTTCATTTCAGAAACATTTCCCTCATGCAGATTAGTCTGATTGCAATGGAATCACCCTACACCAGTAAACAGCAATGATGCTAAAATCTTTGTCACTGCTAAGGTCATTGCCCAAGATTGACCTGGATTCTAAAATCACCCACTTTGTTTTCAATTCCCTTCATGTCCACTTCCTCCCTATCTCTGCAATCTCCTCCACAGCCCTCAAGATCCTTCTCTGACCCTTTAACTCCAGCCTCTGAAATGTCCCCGTTTTAATCCCATATTATTGCTGACTGAGACTTCAGCTTCCATGATCCAAAACTCTGGAAATTTCTCCCTAAATTTCTTAGCCTCTCTCTCAATCTCCTCCTTTTGATGTTCCCAAACTTACATATTTATCAATGTTAGGCTGTTAAACGGTGTTGCACGATGCTCAGAGATCATTACCTCCTTACTCGTGGCATCAACAGCATTAAAACAGGCTTTGGTTACAATGCTCACTATGGCTGATCTGAGAATCCTCACCTCCAATGTTCTGTCTTTTCCACATAACCCTTCCTTTGCTGTAGCCAGGATGTCTTTGAGGATTGTGTTCTTGTGACCTTTCTGACCAGAGTGCTTCTTATCAGGTCATCCAATCGGGTTAACATTCCCAGCAAGACCACCTACTTGCTCTCACATCCTTTTAGCTCTTTGTGGGTGTGGGTATGGGTGTATGTGGTCAGTCTTTGGTTAGAATTGCTGTCCCTTCATGGCTCTCTCCTCCTACCCTTGAAGTTTTGAGATCAGTGCATTATCCCATCTCACAACTGATTACACTTTAACCTGGTCATAAACTTACAAAATAGTCACTAAAACACAAAGACTTTCCGATATGATCGACACACATAAATTTAATATCTCCTTCCGTCACTCTGAGTCTCCTTATGATAGGCAGCTTTTCTGAGGAGGAGCCTTGAGGAAGTTCGATTGCAGTCACTGTATGTATGCTGTTGTAGCAAAGAGATCAGAATCTGGACAAGAGCCGGTTTTCAGCTTGGCCAAGGGCACTGAGACCAACAGTTGTACTTGAGTGGAGCGCCTGACTGGCCAGGCCTAGTCCTAACTGAACCCGGTGGTGGGCAGCACTCTGGCCTCTCAGTCACTGGTATGTGGGTTTAGCCCCACCCTCGGGATGTGTATGTATGTGTCTGTGTGCATGCACTTCTGTCCATGTCCCAGATGGAGTCTTGCTGTGCTGACAGATCTAAGGTGCTGTCTTTTAGATAGCACTGTCGGACTGAGGCCCCATCTGATCCCTAGAGAGGCTGTAAGAACACAATTGCCCCATTTGGAGGATGCGGGTCAATATTTAAACTCCAAAGTTCACCAACTCCAGTTATTATCCCACAACAGTCTGTGTCTGCACTGGGTGTAATTTAGTTGTTGTGATCCTGATGACTATACATGGAGACTAGAGAATGTATCCTTAATCGTAAGGTTCTGTCTTTGTTGTGTTTTTTTAATCCCCATTGCCTCTGCACAGGGTGTTACTCAGAAGTTCACAATGTGTCTCTAATTCTGAATCTTTTGTCTTTTTGTTACAGAGCAACAGTCCCTGGCTGCTCTAAGCATCCCCTCTGTGCCAGTCTATCCAGCTGAAGTGACACCAGCCCAAGTGCCAGGACCCTCACCCATTACCCCCCAATCGACATCCACATTGACAGTGACCCCAACCTCCTCAAAGTTCACTCCTGTCCCAACAACAACCCCTACCCCAAAGACAGTGACCCCTGCCCCAAAGACAATGACCCCTGCCCCAACAGCGACCCCTCCCCCAAAGATAGTGAGCCCTGCCCCAACAGTGACCCCTACCCCAAAGACAGTGACCCCTGCCCCAACAGCGATCCCCACCCCAAAGACAGTGACCCCTGCCCCAACTGCGATCTCCATCCCAAAGACAATGACCCTTACACCAATAGTGACCCCTGCCCCAACAGTGACATCTACCCCTAAGACAGTGACCCCTGCCCCAACAAAGGTCATGCCTGTGGCCACCTCCCCTGTCATTCCATCGGTCTCCCCATTGGCAGCTGCTACCTTACCCATCTCTCCAGCATCATTCCCCTCTTCTCCAGCTCGAGAGGCTGCCACACCCCAGAGCGTCTCTCCCGTGGGATCGGACTCTGCAGCAACTCCCACCAGGCTCTCCCCCAGCTCCCGACTGGCTGATGGTTCCACCATGGGACTGAGGCCAGGTGTCCCCCAGAAACCCTACACGTTCATGGAGGAGAAGGCCAGGTAAGGTTTCAGGAGGTGGTGCTGACACCTCCGCAACAACACGGTGCATTGGTGTAGCAACTTGGCATTGGGTCATGATGCCTCCTAGTACTTGGCAGCTGCACTTTCCAGTAAAGTTCTGATGCCTAAGCTGACAGAGGAAAAATGAGGAGAGGTTTGCTCAAAGCAGGTAGCTCTGAAGGAGCCTGCGGACAAACGGAAGAGAAGTGGAGGGGGTTAGTGAGGAAATGGCAGAGTTCAGGGATCATAGCAGCTAACTGGGGAGGGGGATAGAGAGTTCAGCCAGGTGGAGGATAGTGAGGGGGTGGACACTGGAACCACAGTGAGTGGTTAAGGCCAATCTTACTCAGGGCTACGTTCAGCTGAGGGAGCCTCAGTTTGAAATTTCACCCAAAGGAGGATGTCGTGGGGAACTGCCCCCCTTTAGCAGTGTCTCAATAACCCTTCCATTTCTTCACGAGTTCAGAACATCTTCAAATTTATGATGTTGAGAGGAAGAGCTGCTCTGTAATAGGGTGATAGTTGTGCTGTCACTGGGACAGGAGCAGAGAGCTCCTGTTTATTGTCCCGAGGGCGTGGGTTCAAGTCCTACTGTGGCAACTGGTGAGATTTTAATTTGATAAAGTCCTGGATTTGGTCTAACTGAGACCATGTAACCAATGCTGGAAAAACCAAACCCATCTGGGTCACTAATGTTCTTCAGAGAGGGGGCGCAGCTGGAGGCTGGAAGAACACTGCAAGCCTGGCAGCATCAGGAGGTGGAGAAATTAATGTTTTGGGTAAAGTCCTTACCTGGTCTGGCCTACGTGTGACTCCAGGCCCACAGTAATATGACTCTCACACACTGGTCTACCCAGTGATACCCAGATCTGAGGAGGGAGGGAATGGGAAACAGGTTTATTCTCCAACCCTCTTTCAACCATGTTGTGGTTCTGTTCGCCGAGCTGGGAATTTGTGTTGCAAACGTTTCATCCCCTGTCTAGGTGACATCCTCAGTGCTTGTGAAGCGCTTCTGTGATGTTTCCTCCGGCATTTATAGTGGTTTGTCTCTGCCGCTTCCGGTTGTCAGTTCCAGCTGTCCGCTGCAGTGGCCGGTATATTGGGTCCAGGTCGATGTATTTGTTGATAGAATCAGTGGATGAGTGCCATGCCTCTAGGAATTCCCTGGCTGTAATAAGTACTTAGTAGCCACACAAGCAACATGAGTTCGACTGGGACAACACTACTATTATAGGACAAGCCAAACAGAGAACAGCCAGGGAATTCCTAGAGGCATGGCACTCAGCCACAGATTCTATCAACAAACACCTCAACCTGGACCAATATACCGGCCACTGCAGCGGACAGCTCGAACTGACAACCAGAAGCGGCAGAGACAAAC
>NC_057716.1:105973945-105977421 GCF_004010195.1 Chiloscyllium plagiosum
TGGTAGGTTTAACATATGAGGAACGGCTGAGGATCCTGGGATTGTATTCATTGGAGTTTAGAAGATTAAGGGGAGATCTAATAGAAACTTACAAGATAATATATGGCTTGGAGAGGGTGGACGCTAGGAAATTGTTTCCGTTAGGCGAGGAGAATATGACCCGTGGACACAGCCTTAGAATTAGAGGGGGTAAATTCAGAACAGAAATGCGGAGACATTTCTTCAGCCAGAGAGTGGTGGGCCTGTGGAATTCATTGCCGCAGAGTGCAGTGGAGGCCGGGACGCTAAATGTCTTCAAGGCAGAGATTGATAAATTCTTGATGTCACAAGGAATTAAGGGCTACGGGGAGAATGCGGGTAAATGGAGTTGAAATGCCCATCAGCCATGATTGAATAGCGGAGTGAACTCGATGGGCCGAATGGCCTTACTTTCACTCCTATGTCTTATGGTCTTATGGTTAGGCTACATGGACAAGGTGTTTTCCCTGGAGTGGGTGAGTCCATAACTAGAAGGCATAGGTTTAGGGTGAGAGGGAAAAGATATAAAAGAGACCTAAGGGGCAACTTTTTCACGCAGAGGGTGGTACGTGTATGGAATGAGCTACCAGAGGAAGTGGTGGAGGCTGGTACAATTACATCATTTAAAAGGTATCTGGTATATGAATACTGTATATGTATAGGAAGGGTTTGGAGGGATATGGGCTGGGTGCTGGCAAGTGGGACTAGATTAGATTACTTACAGTGTGGAAACAGGCCCTTTGGCCCAACAAGTCCACACCAACCTTCCGAAGAGCAACCCACCCAGACCCATTCCCCTACATTTGCCCCTTCACCTAACACTATGGGCAATTTAGCATGGCCAATTTACCTAACCTGCACATCTTTGTGACTGTGGTAGGAAACCGGAGCACCCGGAGGAAACCCATGCAGACACGGGGAGAATGTGCAAACTCTACACAGACAGTTGCCCGAAGCGGGAATTGAACCTGGCTCTCTGGCGCTGTGAGGCAGCAGTGCTAACCACTGTGCCACCGTGGGACAGATTGGGAATATTTGGTTGGCATGGATGAGTTGGATGGAAGGATCTGTTTCCATGCTGTACATCTCTATGACTCTGTAACTCAGATGCCAGAAATCAGGCACACAGACGGGAATTGCTGGGGAAAAAAAACTCAGCAGGTTTGGCAGCATCCATGGACAAAAAGCAGAGTTAACGTTTCAATCCAGTGATCTTTCTTCAGAAGTCTACCTACCTCTGTTTCAAAAATGTTCAATGAACATTCTTCCATTGCCTTCTGTGGCAAATAGATTCAAAAATGCACAGTCCTCTGAGATAAGAGAACTTCTCATCTCCATCCTGAAAAGGTGACACCTGATTTAAAAATCGTATTTTTAAAAATTGTGGAGAGGTTCTTGACCTCTCCACAAGAAAAGACATTCTTGCACAGGAGAATGGCGACTTTATACATTTTCACTGTACCCCTATATTGCTGTACTCAAGTACACGTGACAATAAAATCTACATCTAAATCTACCCTTGTCAATACCATTCAGGATCTTATACATCTCAAACAGGTCACCCTTCGTTCTTCTAAACCTCTGTAAACAAGCCCAATCTGGCCAAATTTTCATCTTAAGACAAGCTGCTCATCCAGGTATCATTCCAGTAGGCCTCCTCTGAGCCACCTCAAATGCATTTAAATCTGTCCTTAAACTAGGAGGTCAAAACTGTGCATAGTGTTTGAAATGTATACTCACCAACTCTCCCCTGTGCACTCATCCCTATATAACAGACCTACTTTATCCTTAGTTTTATATTCAATTCCTCTGCATTAAGTTTCTCCATTTTGTGCTGTACTTGCACAGTAGCTTGTTGGAATCACCCATGAGAACACCTCGATCCCACTACCCCTTGGAATGTTGCTCAGGTGGAGCCTGACAAAGGGGCAGTGCTCTGAAAACTTGTGATTTCAAATAAATCTGTTGGACTATAACCTGGTGCAATGTGACGTCTGACTTTGTCCACCCCAGTCCAACACCGGAACCTCCACATCATTAGGCTCAGCTTTTTATTCAGTAACATTTCACCACCTATCATGTGGAGATTTGAATGTACATCCCCAGAGCAATAGCCCAGTGGCATTATCACAAAACCTCAGTGTCCCCAATTGCTTCTGATGTCATTTACCTCAATTTTCAGAAGGCTTTGTGAAATAGTGCCACGCAACAGGCTTGTGGGAAAAACTACAGGGATTAAAGGGACAGGAGGAACATGGCTTTTTCTTTAATTAATTCATAGGACACTGATGTCACCGCCTGAGACCAGCATTTACATTTATTGCCCATCCCTAGTTGCCCCTTAAGAAGGTGGTAGTGCTTCCTTGAACCGTAGCAATCCATGTCCTGTGGTTGATCTTAGCTCCAAATCCATTGACTACTCCCAAGACACCAAACATTTACCAATTCCAGTTTTGGAAATATTCCACTTACCCCACCCCTCTCTCAACCTCAATCAGGGGAACGCAGGGGACAGAGTTTCACATTTCCACTTCCTTTGAGCGATGAAATGCCAACCACGGACAGACTGATGTTAATTTTAAACATTAATTTGGGATTCTTTCCCCCGAACATTATGCTGAAGATTTCTGGGAGGAGGTCAGTGCACTTTGGCTGGGTAAGGAATTAACACCAAGATTACACAGACACCTACCTACTGCATTTATCTCTTCACCACCAAGGCTTCTACCCTCATTCCTGAGGAAGGGCTTTTGCCTGAAATGTCGATTTTCCTGCTCCTCAGATGCTGCCTGACTTGCTGTGCTTTTCCAGCACCACTCTAATCATGACACGAATCAGCAGCAGTCACACGGAATGAAGGAACAGAATGGAGGGGCTGAATGATCTCCTGTTCCCTGAGAAACCTGCCCATGTAGAAACCTCCAGTGTGCTGTATAGTGAGCAGAAGCAAGAGGGATCTATTGTAAAGGGCGGCTGAGTGTAAAAAGGGAAGATTGCAGATTATTAACCCTCGGCTGTATTTTGTCTAATTCCATGCAGCGTAGAAGACAGAGACTTTGGATGGGCGGAGGGTGAACAGAAAACTCTAACATTCCCATTCGGTGCTCTCCTCACAAGGGGGAGGAACTCCCTGCTGGATTAGGGCGTTTGGCTTATGGGCGGCACGGTGGCACTGCTGCCTCACAGCGCCAGAGACCCAGGTTCAATTCCCGCCTCAGGCGACTCTCTGTGTGGAGTTTGCACATTCTCCCCGTGACTGCGTGGGCTTTCTCCGGGTGCTCCGGTTTCCTCCCACAATTCAAAAATGTGCAGGTTAGATGGATTGGCCACACTAAATTGCCCATAATGTTAGGTGAAGGGTAAATGTAGGGAATGGGTCTGGGTGGGTTGCGCTTCGGCGGGTTGGTGTGGACTTGGGCCAAAGGGCCTATTTCCACACTGTAAGTAATCTAATCTAA
>NC_057716.1:105977921-105978554 GCF_004010195.1 Chiloscyllium plagiosum
GTTGCTGCATGTTTGAATGGCTGAGCCCTGGCCCTACTTTCTAACTTTGTTAGGTCACAATTGCTTGATGAGTGAATGAACAACTATTCTCTGCCACAAGGCTGCCCCCTCACTCCAAGCTGCTACCTTCAATTCATGCAGTTTAAATAGCAAACCAATCACAGACAGCGTTGGAGAAACTCAGCAAGTCTGGCAGCAACTGTGGAGAGTAGGAAACAGAGTTAACCTTTTGGGTCCAGTGGCCCTTCTGCAGAACTTCAGTTGCATTTGCTTCACCTCATCCAGGATATTTTTATATAATCATATAAAACAGCCAAGGCTCAAGCATTGATAGAACATAGAACAGTACAGCACAGAACAGGCCCTTCAGCCCACGATGTTGTGCCGACAATTGATCCTCATGTGAGGTAAAGCTAATGTACGAACCCTCAAATTTCTGTGACCATATGCATGTCCAGCAGTCTCTTAAATATCCCCAATGACCTCGCTTCCACAACTGCTGCTGGCAATGCATTCCATGCTCTCACAACTCTCTGCGTAAAGAACCCGCCTCTGACATCCCCTCTATACTTTCCTCCAACCAGCTTAAAACTATGACCCCTCATGTTAACAATTTCTGCCCTGGGAAAAAGT
>NC_057716.1:105979633-105987483 GCF_004010195.1 Chiloscyllium plagiosum
GTAAAGACAGAAGCAAAAAACTCATTTAGGGCTTCCCCTACCTCCTCAGACTCTATACACAAGTTCCCTATGCTATCCCTGATCGACCCTACTCTTTCTTTGATCATTCTCTTATTCCTCATATACGTGTAAAATGCCTTTGGATTCTCCCTAATCCTTCCTGCCAAGCCTTTTTCGTGCCCCCTCCTGGCTCTCCTCAGACCATTTTTGAGCTCCTTCCTCGCCTGCCTGTAATCCTCTAGAGCTGAGCAAGACTCTTGCTTCCTCCACCTTAAGTAAGTTGCCTTCCTTCTTTCGACGAGAAGCTCCTCTGCTGTCGTCATCCAAGGTTCCTTAATCTTACCCCTTCTTGCCTGTCTCAGAGGAACACATTTATGCATCACTCACAACAACTGTTCCTTAAACAGTCTCCACATGTCTATAGTGCCCTTTCCATGTAGCAATTGCTCCCAGTCCATGCTTCCCAACTCACGTCTGATAGCATCCTTGTGGGAGCTCAGTAATCACTGCCTGCATTCAGAAAAAGACCCAATTAATTCCACTCTCTGTTATCCAATTTTTGATCGATTACAATAAACTACCCACTATCCCATATGCTTTCGTTTTGCCCAACATTCCACTTATGAGGAAGCTTATAGAGTCATATGGCACAGAAACAGACCCTTCGGTCCAACTCGTCCATGCTGACCAGATATCCTAAATTAAGCTAGTCCCATTTGCCAGCATTTGGCCCATATCCTTCTAAACCCTTCCTATTCATATACCCATCCAGATGCCTTTTAAGTGTTGTAATTGTACCAGCCTCCACCACTTCCTCTGGCAGCTCATTCCATACATGCACCACCCTCTGTGTGAAAAAGTTGTCCCTTATGCCCCTTTTAAATCTTTCCCCTCTCATCCTAAATCTATGCCCTCTAGTTTTGGACTCCCGCTTCTTGGGGAAAAGATATTGTCTATTTACCCTATCCATGCCCCTCTTGATTTTAGAAATCTCTACAAGGTCACCCCTCAACCTCTGACGCTCCAGGGAAAACAGCTCCAGCCTGTTCAGCTTCTCCCTATGGCTGAAACCCTCCAACCCTGGCAACAGCCTTGTAAATCTTTAATAATATTCTTCTGAAAGAAAAGTTCTTCTGGAAATTCAAATGAATCACATTCACTGGTTCTCCCATATTGATTCTAATAACTACATTCTCAAAAAGCTTTTGTTGAGTAAGATTGGCCTTTCGTGCACCCATGCTGACTTTGTCTAATCCTGTTAATCCTTTCCAAATATTCTGTATCATGTCTTTTGTAATAGACTCTAGCATTCAACCGTTGAATGACGCGGTGGCTCAGTGGTTAGACATCCTCAGGTGACTGTCTGTGTGGAGTTTGCACATTCTCCTTGTGTTTGCGTGGGTTTCCTTCCACAGTTCAAAGATGTGCAGATTAGATGAATTGGCAATGCTCAATTGTACCAGTCTCCATCACTTTCTCTGACAGCTCATTCCATACATTCACCACCCTCTGCATGAAAGATTGTAGTGTTCAGGGATATGTAGGCTAGGTGCATTAGTCAGGGGTAAATGTAGAGTAATAGGGTAGGGGAGTGGGTCTGGGTAGGATACTCTTCGGAGGGTCAGTGTGGACTTGTTGGGCCAAATGGCCTGTTTCCACACTGTAGGGATTTGATGATTGCTAATATGATGCAAACTGGTCTAGAATTCTCTGTTTAAGCAGAGATGTTAAATTTGATACTTCCCAGTTTGTAGGAACCATCACTGAGTGTTGAAGTTTGGAAATGGTCCCTGACATGGTCTCTTTAGAGAGTGGCATCCAGATTGGAAACACAATACCCTGCTGTGTGTTCAAAAGTTTTATCATAACTTCCTTGTTATTTCACTCTGCTCTCTGTTAATAGAGCCAGTTTTTTTGTTGATTTTTAAAAATTCATTCATGGGATGTGGCTATTGCTGGCCAGGCCAGCATTTATTACCCATGCCTAATTACCCAGAGGGCAGTTAAGAGTCAACCACATTGCAGTGGGTCTGGAGTCACATGTAGGCCAGACCAGGTAAGGATGGCAACTTCCTTCCCTACAGGACATTAGTGAACCAGATGGGTTTTTCCAACAATCGACAATGGATTCATGGTCATCATTAGAAACTTAATTCCAGACTTTTTAAAAAAAAATTGAATTCAAATTCCACCATTCCCTGGATCTGTAGATTAACAGTCTAGCGATAATGCCATTAGGCCATCGCCTCCCCATTTTGGATTGTCCTGTTGGTTTCAAGCACAAGGGAGTGTGAGGCTGCTAGCTGAGGTGCTGGCAATGATGGTGGTTGAAGACACATCACTGAGACAGATTGCTATAAACAAACCTGCCACCGTCGCCTGGACACCAAGTTCTTCAGCTGTTCGGTGCTAATCACCTTCCCCTTCACCGTAAAGATACTCTGAAAAACAGGAGATTCGGAATGAGGGAGGTGTCTAGAACAAAGCAGTCCCTACATCTACATGCACCCACACCCTTCACTACCGATGCTCAGTAGCAGCAGTGTGTACCATCTACAAGATGCTCTGCAGAAATTCACCAAAGATTCTCAGACAGCACCTTCCAAACCCACGAAAAAGGAGTTAGTTTAAAGGGAATGTGAGAAGCAGGTTTTTTACCCAGAGGGTGGTAAATGCCTGGAACGTGCGGCCATAGGAGGTGGCAGAAGCAGATACAATAGCAACAGGAACAGGCCCTTCGGCCCACCAAGTCTGCGCTGACACATGATGCCTTTCTGAACTTAAACCCTTTTGCCTCCATACCATCCATATCCCTCTATTCCTTGTCTATTCATGTATCGGTCAAGATGCCTCTTAAACAGTATTCCAAATGTGGCCAAAGAGGCATCTTGACCGATACATGAATAGACAAGGAATAGAGGGATATGGACGGTATGGAGGCAAAAGGTTTTAAGTTCAGAAAGGCGTCATGTGTCAGCGCAGATTTGGTGGGCCGAAGGGCCTGTTCCTGTGCTGTACTGTTTCTTGTTCTTGTTCTAATTCTGTCATTGTTGTGATTCTGAGTGTCTTTCTAGCGATTACTAGACCTGAGAGATCTCCTGAAATAGGGTTTAAATCTCCGGAGGAGAGTCAGAGAGGGATTTTTCAGTTTCTTTGTTGTGTGTGTGTGCGCGCGCGAGTGAGTGAATATGTGTATGAGAGGGAGAGAGAGAGAGAGAGACGATGTCTGTGCCATTGGTGAAAGGATGGGTGGAAAGAGTAAGGATGAGCTGGGTGGATAGGTATATCTTTTTACAATGCCCCATCACCGTGATGTAAAGGATTGTTGGAGACTCTATTAGTTTTGGAGATTAATTTCAGACTCCATTCACTAGGACTCCTGTTCCTGAGGTTAATTTGTTTTGGCTCACAGAAGAATGGGGACAGACTGAGCGAGTGGGTAAATAGTGGGCCATGTTACACTTGTGTAAGACTTTGGTTCGGCCACATTTGGAATACTATGTACAGTTCTGGTCACCACATTACCAAAAGGATGTGGATGCTTTGGAGAGGGTGCAAAGGAGGTTCACCAGGATGTTGCCCGGTATGGAGGGCGCTAGCTCTGAAGAGAGGTTGAATAGATTAGGATTATTTTCATTAGAAAGATGGAGGTTGGTGGGGAGGGATCTGATTGAGGTCTACAAAACCATGAGTGGTATAGACAGGGTGGATAGCAAGAAGCTTTTTCCCAGAGTGGGGCCTCAATTACTCGGGGTCACGAGTTTAGGTGAGAGGGGAAAGCGTTTTAGGGAGATATGCGTGGAAAGTTCTTTATGCAGAGGGTGGTGGGTATCTGGGTGCATTGCCAGCGGAGGTGGTAAGGGTGGGCACGATAGCGTAATTTAAGATGTATCTAGACAGGTACATGAATGGGCAGGGAGGAGAGGGATACAGATCCTCAGAAAATAGGCAGTAGGTTTAGATAGAGGATCTGGATCGTTGCAGGTTTGGAGGGTCGAATTTTCTTTGTTCTAAACACATGGTTGATGCTGGGTAATGAGGGTCAATGGGAGGTTATCCAGTTTGGGAGCAAAAACAGGAAGGCAGATACTTTGTACCTGGTGATGGATTGGGAAAGGGGGAGGTGCAGTGAGACCTGGCTATCCTGTGGAAAAGGCACTGAGAGTAAACACTGCAGGGGGAGAAGGCAGTGAGAGGGGCAAATGGTATATTGGAGCAGGGATGTCTTGCTGCAATTATACAAGGCATTGGTGAGACCACAGCTGGAGTATTGTGTGCAGTGTTAGCCTCTGTATCTAAGGAAAGATGTTCCGTTGATGGACGGAGTGCAACAAAGATCGACCAGACTGATTCTTGGGGTGGCAGGACTGACATATGAGGACAGACTGGATCAGTTAGAACTATACTCACTCAGTCTAAAAAAATGAGGGGGATCTCTTAGAAACGTATAAAATTCTCACAGGAAGTAGACAGAGTAAACGCAGGAAGGATGTTCATAATGACTGGGGTGTCCAGAACCAGGGAGGGGGTGTCACAGTCTAAGGATACAAATTAGGCTAGTTCAGACTGAGATGATAAGAAATGTCTTTCCCCAAAGAGTGGGGAGCCTGTGGGAGTCTCTGTCTCAGGAAGGATTGAGGCCAAAACATTGAATATTTTAAAGAAGGAGTTAGATATAGTTCTCAGGGCTAAAGGGATCAAAGGTTATGAGGGAGAAAGTGGGAATAGGTGATTGAGTTGGATGATCAGCCATGATCATATTGAATGGTGGAACAGACTGAAGGGCAGAATGGCCTACTGCTGCTCCTATCATCTCTGTTTCTAAGAGGAAGCTGTTTTATTCAGTGAAGAGTCACCAAGCTGAAACATTTGTTCTTCCCCGTGACAATCTTTGACACAATGAACCTTCCCTCACATTCTGATGGGAATTACAGAGTGGGATCCTGAGAATCTTAAAATAGTTACAGCACAGAGAGAGGCCACTTGGCAACCAGATCCATTCTGGGTCATCGCAAAAGTCCCTCACTATCATGTTATATCCACTGAGACACAGTCTGAATCTCGACAGTGAACCAATTATCAAACTGGTTCAAAGCTCAATGCCAATGGCAGCACATACACAGTTTGACATCGCTGTCAGGAAGGGGATAGCACGGAATGGTCTGTCCTGTACATGGAGAGACTTGCGGATAAATTCCCCAGTTAATCGAGACATAAGAACGGAGCAATACTCACTGAAAACCAAGCGTGTTGGAGACATTCATCTGTAGTTGGTCTCCTAGAAACAGAAACCAGACAGAGTCAGACAGCACCCAGACACAGGGATAGAGTCAGACAGCACCCAGACACAGTCAGTGCTGAGGAAATGCCGCACTGTCGGAAGGTCAGTGCTGAGGGAGTACCAAACTTGTCAGAGGGTCAATGCTGAGGGAATTCCGCACTGTCAGAGGGTCAATACTGAGGGAGTGTTGCACTGTAGGCGGGTCAATACTGAGGGAGTGCCACACTGTTGGAGGATCAATACTGAGGGAGTGCCGCACTGTCAGAGGGTCAGTGCTGAGGGAATGCCAAACTGTCGGAGGGTCAATACTGAGGAAGTGCTGTACTGTTAGAGGGTCAGTTCTGAGGGAGTGCCGCACTGTTAGAGGTACTGTTTGGAGTGGACATTGAACTGAGGGTTTGGACTCCCTGTGGGATGGATGTGAAGGTCTCAAGTCACTTGCTGTGCTCTTCCAGCACCACTGATCCAGAATCTGGTTTCCAGCATCTGCAGTCATTGTTTTTACCTCAAGTTCACTGTTTGGTTCAGGTCAGGGCTGTGCTCCCAATGGTGTCCTGATCCCTCAGCCATTGTTAGTGTCTTCCCAGATTATATTGTTTTCCATCAGGGAGTTTGCTGTTTAATGTGGGCTGTTATATCTCTTAACTTACAACAATATTCATATTTCACAAACTCAGAGATATTCTGAAAGTCACAAAGTTCTCTGTATCAAGTTCTTTGCTTTGCCCTCTTTTGGATTTACTTTCTAAAAGTTTATTGATTTCATTTTTAATATAAATCCAATCGAGTAACTCTGGGAAGTGGGACAGCAATGGAGATAGCCAAGATTTATCAGGGGTTTACGTGGTATCTCGCTGGGGGTGCAGGCAGGAGACGGCGGTTTTCTGTGTCGAATAGCTCTGTGTGCATGTGTGCAAGTGTGTGTGTTGGGGGGGTGGATTGAACATGGTAAGGTCCCTCTACAACAACAACAGCTCCAGCTGAAAGCACCAGAGCTGCTTGTATTCATAACGTTGACTGTGATGCCTCCTTCACCAGCTGTTCCCTCTCTCAATCTGCCTCACCAGCAGCTCAGGGTCACCCCTCGTCAAGTAACCATCACCTCCCAATATCGAGCTCCCTCAGAGAGGGGCCTGTCCACCTCAGACATCTTAGACAGGCAGCACTGATGGCTCCCAGCCTCTGTTGAATCAAATCAACTACACAGGACCACAGGGAGGCCATTCAGCCTCCTCGATCAATCTTACACAGGAACAGCAGGAGGCCGTTCAACCCCTCGATTCCCTTACACAGGAACAGCAGGAGGTCATTCAGCCTCTTGATCCCCTTACACAGGAACAACAGGAGGCTTTTCAGCCCCTCAATCCCCTTACACAGGAAGAACAGGAGGCTTTGCAGCCCCTCAATCCTGTTATATAGGGACAGAGGGAGGCCATTCATTGAAGAATGTCTTGAAGGAAGAGAGAAAGGGAGAGAGGAAGGGGTGGGTGAAATTATTTATGGAGGGATCTCTTGAGCTGAGGGCACAGGCAGCTGAAGACCCCCTGCCAATGGCAGAGGGAAGGGTTTGGGGAGGAACTGTGACTCAGTGGTTAGCACTACTGCCTCTCAGCACCAGGGATCCCAGTTTCAATTCCAGCCTCAGGTGACTGTCTGTGTGGAGTTTGCACATTCGTCCCATGTCTGCGTGGGTTTCCTCCGGGTGCTCCGATTTCCTCCCATAATCCAAAGATGTGCAGGTTAGGTGGATTGGCCATGCTAAATTGCCCACAGTGTTCAGGGATGTGTTGGTTCGATGGATTTGCCAGAGGTAAAATGTAAGGGAATGGGTCTGGATGGGTTATTCTTTGGAGGATTGGTGTGGACTTGGGCCGAAGGGCCTGCTTCCACACTGTCAGGATTCTATGATTCTATAAACAAGAGGCTGGGCTGGGAGTACCATTGAGGGTTGAGGGCCTAAGGAGATTCTGGAGATAGGGAGGGGATGAGGCTATAGAGGGAGAATGTATTGAGAATGGAGACGTTGAGAGTGAATGGGGGTCAGTGAACAGTCAGTAGTCCCCACCCCCACTCCCCATCCTCACAGACGCCCTCAATTCCCCCAACACTCCCCATCCACAATCTCCCCCGCACAAACACCCCTCCGTCCCCTACCTACTGATACCCACACTCCCCACTCTCATAGACACTTACATTCCCCACCCACACCCCACTTCCACAATCTCCCTTACACTCCCCCACCTAATCTCACCCGCATTCCTCACCTGGGGGTGACACCCACATCCCATGCACTCCCATAAACACAGGCACCCCCCCCACAGGTACTTACTGTGCGCTGTCCACAAGGAGGGTGATGACAAAGTCCCTTGATTCCCGGCTCAGGTTCACAAACATATTCTCCTCGAAAGCCACGTTATAATTTTTCACATTGAGCAATGTGGACTTGTCGTTCTCACCGTGAAACGGGGAGATCCCAGTCAGACTGGACGGGAGAGAGAGAGGGGTGGGGGGTGGGGTGACGGAGTAGGGGGGGGGAGAGAGACAGAGGGGGAGAGTAGGGGGGGGGCGA
>NC_057716.1:105987541-105990894 GCF_004010195.1 Chiloscyllium plagiosum
GGAATGATTGGGCAGGGAGGGGGAGAGAGGGAAGAGAGGGACGGGAGAGAGAGAGAGGGATGAGAGGGCGGGTGAAGAGAGAAAGGGAGAGGGCAAGGTGGCAAGTGAGAAGAAGGGAGAGGGTGGGGACAGAGAGAGAAATTCACCAGCTGTCAGTCAGTCAGAGTGCAATCCGAACACCCTCTCTGGGAATCCTCACTGTTCTTGTGAACTCAGCTGATCCAGCCTCTGTCCAGTGTCCATTACACTCCCCTCGCAGGACAATGTGGATTTCGAAAAGGACACTGACAAAGTTTGTGGATGGGGTGGATGGGTACAGATGAGGTTCAATGCAGGGAAGTGTGAAGTGATGCACTTTGATAAGAAGAACATTGAAAATCAATACAAAGTAGGTGGTACATTGTATAGGGGGTGTAGGAGTCGAGGGAGCTGGGGGTTTACGTGCACAAATCATTGAAGATGGCAGGGTGGGGAAGAGAGTAGTTAATAAAGCACACAGTGTTCTCAATGTAATTAATAGGGGCATAGAGTACAAGAACAAGGAGGTGATACTGAGTTTGTACAAGACCCATGGTTGACCTCAGCTGCAGCAATTATACAGTTGGGTGTGCCATGTTGTAGGAAACATGTGAGTGTATTGAAGAGAATGCAGAGATTTACAAGAATGGTTCCAGTGATGAGAAACTTACATGAAGAAGTTGGGACTGCTCTCCCTGGAGAGAAGGTGACTGGGAGTAAATCAGATAGAGGTTTTCAACATCATGAATAAGCTGGACTGAAATAGGAAGGGAGAAACTGTTCCCGCTCATAAAAGAAACAAGAACGAGAGGACTGTAGATTTAGGGTCATGTGCAGGAGAAGCAGGGAGAAGAAGTGGGGTGGTATGGTGGCTCAGTGGTTAGCACTGCAGCCTCACAGTGCCAGGGACCTGGGTTCAATTCCCACCTCAGGCGACTGTCTGTGTGGAGTTTGCATGGGTTTCCTCTGGATGCTACAGTTTCCTCCCACAAACACAAAGATGTGCAAGGCAGGTGAATTGGCCATGCTAAATTGCCCATAGTGTTAGGTGCATTAGTCAGGGGTAAATATAGGGTAGGGGAATTGGTCTGGATAGGTGACTCTTTGGAGGGTTGGTGTGGACTTGTTGGGCCGAAGGGCCTGTTTCCATACTATACGGGATCTAAACTAATCTAATCTAATATAGAAAAATACTTCCTTACCCACTGAGTAGTTACATTGTGGGATGCACTGCCCAGTGAGTACAGTGTGGAATGTAATGCCCAGTGAGTAGTTACAGTGTGGGTTGTACTCTCCAGTGCGTAGCTACAGGGTGGGATATGCAGCTCAGTGAGTACAGTGTGGGCTGTATTGTCCAGTGCATACAGTGTTGAATGTACTCTCTAGTGAGTAGTTACAGTGTGGGATATACTGCTCAGTGAGTACAGTGTGGGCTGTATTGTCCAGTGAGTAGTTAAAGTGTAGGATGTACTACCCAGTGAGTAGTTACAGTGGAGGATGTACTGTTGACTGAGTAGTTACAGTGTGGGATGTACTATCCAGTGATAGTTACAGTGTGGAATGTACAGCCCAGTGAGTGCAGTGTGGGATGTACTGCCGAGTGAGTAAATTACAGTGTGGTATATACTGCCCAGTGTGTACAATGTGGGATGTATTGCCCAGTGAGTACAGTGTTGGATGTACCGCCCAGTGAGTAGCTACAGTGTGGGTTGTACAGCCCAGTGAGAACATTGTGGGATGTACTGTCCAGTGAGTAGTTACAGTGTGGGATTAACTGCCCAGTGAGTACAGTGTGGGATGTACTATCCAGAGATAGTTGCAGTGGGGGACGTACTGCCTAGCGAGTAACTACAGTGTGGTATATACTATCCAGTGTGTTTACAGTGTGGGATGTACTACCCAGTGTGTACAGTGTGGGATGTACTGTCCAGTGACTAGTTACATTGTGGGATGTACTGTCCAGTGAGTATAGGAAGGGATGTACTGTCCGGTGAGTAATTACAGTGTTGGATGTACTGTCCACTGAATAGTAACAGTGTGGGATATGCAGCTCAGTGAGTACAATGTGGGCTGTATTGTCCAGTGCATACAATGTTGAATGAACAATCTAGTGAGTATTTACAGTGTGGGATATACTGCTCAGTGAGTACAGTGTGGGCTGTATTGTCCAGTGAGTAGTTACAGTGTAGGATGTACCACCCAGTGAGTAGTTACAGTGTGGGCTGTACTGTCCAGTGAGTACAGTGTGGGATGTACTGCCCAGTGGGTACAGTGTGGGCTGTATTTTCCAGTGAGTGGTTACAGTCTGGGATGTACTGTTCAGTGAGCATAGTGTTGATTAAATGCTGCCCAGTGTGTAGTTTCAGTGTGGAATATACTGCCCAGTGAGTAGGGTATGGGATGTACTGCCAGCGTGTTCAGCATGGGAGGTTCTATCCAGAGAGTGGTTACAGTGTGAGATGTACTGTCCAGTGAGTACAGTCTGGGATGTACTGTCCAGTGAGTACAGTGTGGGATGTTCTACCCAGTGGGTACAGTGTGGGCTGTATTTTCCAGTGAGTAGTTACAGTGTGGGATATACTGTCCAGTGACTAGTTACAGTGAGGGATGTACAGCCCAGTGAGTACAGTGTGGGATGTACTGTCCAGTGGGTACAGTGTGGGATGTACTGCTCAGTGAATACAATGTGGGATGTACTGTCCGGTGCGTACAGTGTGGGATGTACATCCAGTGAGTAGTTACAGTGTGGAATGTACTGCCCAGTGAGTACAGTGTGGGATGTACTGTGCAGTGAGTAGTTACAGTGTGGAATGTACTGCCCAGTGAGTACAGTGTGGGATGTACTGTGCAGTGAGTAGTTACAGTGTGGGATGTACTGCCCAGTAAGTACAGTGTGGCATGTGTTGCCCAGTGAGTACAATGTGGGATGTACTGCCCAGTGTGTACAGCGTGGGATGTACTGCCCAGTGAGTACAGTGTGGGATGTTCTGTCCAGTAAGTAGTTACATTGTGGGATGTACTGCCCAGTGAACACAGCGTGGGATGTACTGTCCAGTGAGTAGTTACAGTGAGGGATGTACAGCCCAGTGAGTACAGTGTGGGTTGTACTGTCCAGTGGGTACAGTGTGGGATGTACTGCTCAGTGAATACAATGTGGGATGTACTGTCCGGTGCGTACAGTGTGGGATGTACATCCAGTGAGTAGTTACAGTGTGGAATGTACTGCCCAGTGAGTACAGTGTGGGATGTACTGTCCAGTGAGTATAGTGTGGGATGTACTGCCCAGTGAGTACAGTGTGGGCTGTATTTTCCAGTGAGTAGTTACAGTGTGGGAT
>NC_057716.1:105993002-105994116 GCF_004010195.1 Chiloscyllium plagiosum
TTATTACTAATACCATCTTCTATATCATTAACATATATTGTAAAAAGCTGCAGTCCCAGTACTGATCCCTGCGGTACCCCACTGGTCACTGCCTGCCATTCCAAAATGGAGTCGTTTATCACTACTCTTTGTTTCTTATCAGCCAACCGACTTTCAAAACAAGTTAGTACTTTGCCCCCAATACCATGTGCCCTAATTTTGCTCACTAACCTCCTATGTGAGACTTTATCAAAAGCTTTCTGAAAGTCCAGGTACACCACATTTACTGGATCTCCCTCATCCATCTTCAGAGTTACATCTTCAAAAAATTCCAGAAGATTAGTCAAGCATGATTTCCCCTTCATAAATCCATGCTGACTCTGACCTATCCTATTACTACTATCCAGATGTGTGGTAATTTCATCCTTTATAATAGACTCCAGCATCTTTCCCAACACTGAGGTCAGACTAACTGGTCTATAATTTCCTGTTTTCTCTCTTCCACCTCTCTTAAAAAGTGGTACAACATTAGCCACCCTCCAATCCGCAGGAACTGATCCCAAATCTATCGAACTCTGGAAAATAATCACCAATGCATCCACGATTTCTCGAGCAACCTCCTTCAGTACCCTGGGATGTAGACCATCAGGCCCCGGGGACTTATCAACCTTCAGACCTAACAGTCTCTCCAACACCAATTCCTGGCAAATATAAATTCCCTTCAGTTCAGGTCCTTCAGCCACTGTTTGTGACTTCCCCAGGGAGATTGCTTGTGACTTCCCCAGTGAACACAGATCTGAAGTACCAATTCAATTCTTCTGCCATTTCTTTGTTTCCCGTAATATATTCCCCTGTTTCTGTCTTCAAGGGCCCAATTTTATTCTTAACCATTTTTTTGCCTTTCACATACCTAAAAAAGCTTTTACTATCCTCCTTTATATTTTTGGCCAGTTTACCTTCATACCTCACTTTTTCTCTGCGTAGTTCCTTCTTAGTAATCCTCTGTTGTTCTTTAAGAGCTTCCCAGTCCTCCATTTTCGCACTTATCTTTGCTATGTTATACTTTTTCTCTTTTAACTTTATATGTTTCTTAACTTCCCTCATCAGCCACAGCCACCCATGCCTCCTCCTAGGA
>NC_057716.1:105994379-106004531 GCF_004010195.1 Chiloscyllium plagiosum
CTGTCCAGTGAGTACAGTGTGGGATGTACTGCCCAGTGAGTACAGTGTGGGCTGTACTGTCCAGTGAGTAGTTACAGTGAGGGAGATTCTGCTCAGTGAGTACTTATACTGTGGGATGTACTGCCCAGTAGGTACAGTGTGGGATGTACTGCACAGTGGGTACAGTGTGGGATGTACTGCCCCGTGTGTACAGCGTGGGATGTTCTGTCCAGTGAGTACAGTGTGGGATGTACTGTCCAGCGAGTACAGTGTGGGATGTATTATCCAGTGAGTAGTTACAGTGTGGGATGTACTGCCCTGTGAGCACAGTGTTGGATGTACTGTCCAGTGAGTACAGTGTGGGATGTACTGCCCAGTGTGTACGGCATTGCAGGTTCTGTCTACTGAGTAGTTACAGTGTGGGATGTACTGTTCAGTGTGTAGTTTCAGTGTGGAATGTACTGTCCCGTGAGTACAGTCTGGGCTGTACTGTCCAGTGAGTAGTTACAGTGAGGGAAATTCTGCTCAGTGAGTACTTATAGTGTGGGATGTACTGCCCAGTGGGTACAGTGTGGGATGTACTGCCCAGTGAGTACTGTGTTGGATGTATTGCCCAGTGTGTAGTTTCAGTGTGGAATGTACTGCCCTGTGTGTAGTTACAGTGTGGGATTCCCTTCCTAGCGAGTACAGTGTGGGATGTACTGTCCAGCGAATACAGTGTGGGTTGTACTGTCCAGCGGGTACAGTTTGGGATGTACTGCCCAGTGAGTAGCTTCAGTGTGGAATGTACTGCCCAGTGAGTAGTTACAGTGTGGGATGTCCTGCCAAATGGTAGTTATAGTGTGGGATGTTCTGTCCAGTGAGTACAGTATGAGATTTACTGCCCAGTGAGTAGTTATAGTGTAGGACGTACTGTCCACCGAGTAGTTACAGTGTGGGATGTACAGTCCAGTGAGTAGTTACAGTGTGGAATGTTCTGTCCAGTGAGTACAGTATGGGATTTACTGCCCGGTGAGTAGTTACAGTGTGGGATGTACTGCCCAGTGAGTAGTGTGGGATGTACGGTCCAGTGAGCAGTTACAGTGTGGAATGTAGTGCCCAGTGAATACAATGTGGGATGTATTGTCCAGCGAGTAGTTACAGCATGGGATGTACTGCCTAGTGAGTACAGTGTGTGATGTTCTGTCCCGTGAGTAGTTACAGTGCGGGATGTACTGCCCAGCGAATACAGTGAAGATCTTTGCTTCCTCACTCTCCACGGGAATCATTCCAGAGGATTAGAGGGAGGCGAATGTTGTTCCCCTTTTCAAGAAGGGTAATAGGGAATCCCTGGCAATTACAACCAGTCAGTCTTACGTCTGGGTTCTGAAGGTTTTGGAAAGAATTCTGAGGGATAGGATTTATGACTATTTGGCAAAGCATAGAGTGACTAAAGGCAGTCAGTATGGCTTTGTGAGGGGCAGATCGTGCCTCACAAATTTTATTGAGTTCTTTGAGGAGATGAGGAGACAAGTCGACGAAGGTAGAGCAGTGGATGTGGTGTATATGGACTTCAAGGCATTTGATAAGGTTCCCTATGGTAGGTTCATTCATAAAGTCAGGAAGTATGGGATACAGCGGGATTTGGCTATCTGGATTCAGAATTGGTTGGCTGGCAGAAGGCAGAGAGTGGTTGTCGATGGAAAGTATTCTGCCTGGAGGTCAGTGATGAGTGGTTACCACAAGGCTCTGTTCTTGGGCCTCTGCTCTTTGTAGTTTTTATAAATGACTTGGATGAGGAGGTTTAGGGATGGGTTAGTAAATTTGCCGATGACACAAAGGTTGGAGGTGCCGTCGATAGTGTCGAGGGCTAATGCAGGCTGCAGCGCGACATAGACAGGATGCAGATCTGGGGTGAGAAATGGCAGATGGAATTCAACCTGGATAAATGCAAAGTGATGCATTTTGGAAGGTCGAACTTAAATACTTAATATAGGAATAAAGACAGGATTCTTGGCAGTGTTGAGGAACAGAGGGAACTTGGTGTTCAAGTGCATAGATCCCTGAAAGTTGCCACCCATGTGAATAGGGTTGTTAAGAAAGCATGTGGTGTTTTGGCTTTCATTAACAGGGAATCGAGTTTAAGAGCCGCGAGGTTTTGCTGCAGCTCTACAAGACCCTGGTGAGACCACACTTGGTTGCTCCATTATAGGAAAGATAAGGAGGCTTTGGAGAGGGTGCAAAGAAGGTTTACCAGGATGCTGCCTGGACTGGAGGGCTTGTCTTACGAAAAGAGGTTGACTAAGCTCGGATTTTTCTCTCTGGAGAGAAGGAGGAAGAGAAGTGATCTGATCAAGGTATACAAGGTTACGAGAAGCATGGATAGAGTCAATAGCCAGAGACATTTCCCTAGGGCAGGATTGACTGGCAAGAGAGGTCATTGTTTTAAGATATTAGGAGGAAGATATAGAGGAGATGTCAGAGATAGGTACTTTACACAGACAGTTGTGAATGCATGGAATGCGTTGCCAGCGGTGGTGGTGAAAACAGAGTCATTAGGATTATTTAAGGGACTGCTGGACATGCACATGGATAGCAGTGAATTGAGGGTGCATAGATTAGGTTATTTTATTTTAGATTAGGAATAAATCTCGGCACAACATTGTGGGCCGAAGAGCCTGTTCTGTGCTGTATTTTTCTATATTCTGTGTACAGTGTGGAATGTCGTGTCCAATGATGTACAGTGTTATAGTGTTGGATGTACTGCCCAGTGAGTAGTTACAGTGTGGGATGTACTGTCCAGTGAGTACAGTGTGGGATGTACTGTCCAGTGAGTAGTCAGGTGATGGGATGTATTGCCTGGAAATGTGCTGGAGGCAGGTTGAATTGTGGCTTTCAAGAGGGGCATTAGATGGTTATTTGGATCAAAATGGTGAGCAGGGAGATGGAAAAAAGGCAGGAGATTGCGTCCAGGTATTGGAACTAGTGCATGCACAATGGCCTCTTTTGACACTGTGATTCTGTCAGTCTGTTACCTGACAGATCAACCAAGTTGGTCCTCTGCTCTAGCTCTTCAGTTCCTTTCCTTTCAGGTCCTGGTGAAGCTACTTCCACTGCCCTCCTGGATCACAACCACTTGCTGAGTGTAAACATCATTGTCATCTCCCAGGATACATGAACACCAACTAGCCACAAAAAGACATGACCCTCTCTCACTAGTATCCTTACATTCAGATAAGGAAGGACACCACTTTGACTGGGACAACACATCCATCCTAGGACAAACCAAACAGAGACACACACAAGAATTCCTGGAAGCATTGCATTCCAACTGAACTCTATCAACAAACACATCGAGCTAGACCCTATTCACCCTGAGAAAAAGAACAGGAAATGACATCACCACAGGAAATGACATCACCAACCCAAAGAAACCCAACCATATAAATAGAAAGCAGGAATTTTCAGCAGTGCTTCACCTGAGGCCCACTAAAGATGTTACCTAGTGTGGTGACAAGACGTCTGGAAATGAATCTTCCAGCTCAGCGAACAAACTTACATCCAGAACCTCAACCATAGCTACAAATCTTCTCAAAACTCACTATTGTCATCTCCTCCCACCTCTATTGTTTTGTTGATTCCCTTCAATTTGTGTTCTTCTGTTAACCAACCTTCCTATCCCTGGAAGCACACTCTCAAAACCCCTCGTGACTTTGAACATCTCGATCAAATCTCCCTCTTCTCCCTCTTTACCTTCCCTGCTCTGGGGAGAAAGATCTGAACTTCTCCAGTCTCTCCACATTCACTGAGATCTCTCATCCCTGGGACAGAAGGACATGGAGCAGCAGTTGGCCATTCAGCCCATCGAGCCTCCACTGCCATTCCAGATCGTGGCTGGTCATCTACCTCAATGTGACTTCCCCATGCCATCTCCAATTCCCTTGAATTGCATTAGCATTGAGAAACTATCAATTCAGTAGTTGAGGCCAACACTGTCTGGAGTCGAAAAGTGTGGCTCTGGAAAAGCACAGCAGGTCAGGCAGCATCCAAGGAGCAGGACAATCGACATTTCGGGCAGAAGCCCTTCATCAAGAATGTGGAGGGGGCTGAGAGATAAATAGAAGGTTGTTAGTGGGGCTGGGGGGGAGGGTAGCTGGGAAGGCAAAAGGTAGCGGGTGATGTTAATAGGTCGGAGCGGAGGGTGGGCTGGAGTCTAAAAGAAAGAGAAATCTAATGGAGGTATTTAATGCTGGCAAAGTAGATATAGAGAGGATGTTTCCTCATGTGGGGTAATCTAGAACGAGAGGTCATTGCTTTAGGATGGGGGAAGCAGATTTAAGACAGAGATCAGGAGAAATTACTTCACTGAAAGGGTCATGAATCTGTGGAATTCACTCCCCCAGAGTGCGGTGGATGCTGGGACATCGAGTAAATTTAAGGAGAGAGTCAGATTTTTACTGAGTAACAGGTTGGAGGGTTATGGAGAATGGGCAGGAAAGTGGAGTCGAGGCTGAGATGAGATCAGCCATGATCATGTTAAATGGTGGAGCAGGCTCGAGGGGCTGAATGGCCTCCTCCCAGTTCTCATGTTGAACCTGCTGAAAGCCTGAGTGCCTACAGCTGTCTGGGATCGAGAATTCCACACACTCACTTCTGTCCGAGTGAAGAAATTCCTGATTGTCTCACTCCAAATGGTCTGCCCCTCAATCTAAGTGCCTCAACAAACTCCTGTATCCTCCCCAGTAAGGGACCCCATCCTTTCTGCCTCTACCCTCATAAGCCCTTTAAGAATTTTGTAAGTCCTCATGAGGTCAACTCCCATTTTTCTATCCTCTCTGAGAGTACTGGCCCAGTCTCCTCAATCACTCATCATTAGACAGCTACAACGTCCCATTTGCCCCCTTTTCTGGCAAGTGTCCCTCTTTAGACAAGGACCAGAACAGCACTCCGGGTCTGCTCTCACCAGCATTCTGTAGAACCATCAGACATAGGAGCAGAAATTAGGCCATTCAGCCCATCGAGTCTGCTCCGCCATTCAACCATGGCTGATACGTTTCTCATAGACATTCTCCTGCTTTCTCCCCATCACCCTTGATACTCAAGAACCTATCTTATCGCAATCTTAAATATACTCAATGACCTGGCCTCCACAGCCGTCTGTGGCAGTAAATTCCATAGATTCCCCACTCTCTGCCTGAAGAGGTTTCTCCTGATCTCTGTTCTAAGAGATCTATCCTTCACTCTAAGGCTGTGCCCTCTGGTGCTAGTGTCTCCTACCAATGGAAACAATTGAAGCAAGTCTTCTTTGCTGTTGTCCTCAAATTCTCTTGTGATAAAGGTTAACGTTCCATTTGCTTTCTAAATTCCCTGCTGCCCCCAATGCTTGAGGAACAAGAATACCTTGGTCCTTATGAATATCAGCATTTCCCAATCCCCTCCCCTCACTATTTAAGAAATACTTTAGCCCTCCACTCATCCTCCTAAAGTGAATAATTTCACACTTTTTTGTAAAACATTCCATCTGCCATGTTCTCACTCTCACTCAACCTGTCGAAATGCTCATCTGTCTATCGTCCTCACAATCTCACTACATTCTCACAAACCTTATTGAATTCTTTGAGGATGTGACAAAACTCGTTGATGAAGGTAGAGCAGTGGATGTGGTATACATGGATTCCAAGACGTTTGATAAAGTTCCCCATGGTAGGCTCATTCAGAAAGTAAGGAGGCATGGAATCAGGGAAATTTGGCTGTCTGGATACAGAATTGGCTGGCCCATAGAAGGCAAAGGATAGTAGTAGATGGAAATATTCAGCCTGGAACTCAGTGACCAGTAGTGTTCTACAGGGATCTGTTCTGGGACCTCTGCTCTTTGTGATTTTTATAAATGACTAGGATGAGGAAGTGGAAGGGTGGGTTAGTAAGTTTGCCGATGACACAAATGTTGATGGAGTGGTGGATAGTGTGGAGGGCTGTTGTAGGTTGCAATGGGACATTGACAGGATCCAGAACTGGGCTGAGTGTTGGCAGATGGTGTTCAACCTGGAAAAGTGTGAAGTGATTCATTTGGGTAGGTCAAATTTGAGTGCAGATTACAGGGTTAAAGGCATGATTATTGGCAGTGTGGAGGAACAGAGGGATCTTGGGGTCCATGTCCATAGATCCCTCAAAGTTGCCACCCAATTTGATAGGGTTGTTAAGAAGACATATGGTGTGTTGGCTTTCATTAGTAGGGGGATTGAGTTTAAGAACCATGAGATTATGCTGCAGCACTTTAGAGCCCTGGTCAGACCACAATTGGAATATTGTGCCTCATTACAAGATGGATGTGAAAGCTTTCGAGAGGGTGCAGAGGGGATTGACCAGGATGCTGCCTGGACTGGAGGGCAAGTCTTATGAAGAAAGGTTGAGGGAGCTTTCTTACTGGAGCGAAGAATGATGAAGTGTATAAGATGATGAGAGGCACAGATAGATACTTTCTCAGGCCAGAAATGTCTAAAATGAAGGGGCATAATTTTAAGGTAATTGGCCGAAGGTTTCGAGGAGGTGTCAGAGGTAGGTTCTTTATACAGAGAGTTGTGGGTGCGTGGAATGCACTGCCGATAGTGTTAGTAGAGTCAGAGACATTAGGGACATTTAAGCGATTCTTGGATAGGCACATTGAAGATAATAGAATTAGGGGTATGTATTTTAGTCTTACCTTAGAGTAGGATGTCAAAAAGTGTGTTGCTGGAAAAACGTGCCTGTCAGTCAGCATCCGAGGAGCAAGAGAGTCAATGTTTCAAGCATAAGCTCTTCATCAGGAACTGCTCCTGCTCCTCGGATGGTGCCTGACCGGCTATGTTTGTCCAGCACCACATTTTTTGACTGATCTCCAGCATCTGCAGTCCTCACTTTCTTCTTAGAACAGTCTAAAAGGTCAGCACAACATCAAGGGCCGCAGGGCCTGTACCGTGCTGTACTGTTCTATGTTCTGGTAGCATCCTCTAGGTGGCAGTATTTGGGAACCTTCTGACAAATGTACCTTGTCATCGGTCTGGAACTAATGAGCTGAAGCTTGTACTGATTTAACTGATCAAACTGAAATCGGATTTCTGAGGAAGGGTCATCGGACATGAAAGGTCAACTCTGATTTCTCTCCACGGATGCTCCAGACCTGCTGAGCTTTTCCAGCAATTTCTGTTTTCGTTTCAATCTGATTTTGAGATCACTCGAGTAAGATTAGGTTTTCCGATTTGAATTTTGGCCTCAGGTATCTCTCCTCCTCGGTGTTTGTGCGCTACCTTTCTTGAATCTTGAGACCAAAATGTGGAGTGAGAAACAAATGAAACTTCAAAGGATGGAGTGTGGCTCTAAGCCTGGATTCTGATTGAACATGATACTTAGCACAGATGCAATACAGAGTGACAGAGTTGGACCTCACCACTTCAATACAGACCAAAGATACAGCAACAGAATCTAGCTCCTTTCTCTGAAGGTGCAAGGAATTTGAAGGACATATCAATCTATTTTCACAGCAAAAACCTGTCTCAGAGTCACTGATTTACCTAACACCCAATGAGTATTTCGTACGAAAACATATCACATTGGTTGAACAAATGATCATTGGCCATGCTACATTGTCCCTCATGTCCACGGATGTGCAGGCTAACCATGGGAAAAACAGTTACAGGGATAAAATGGGTCTGGGTGGGATTCTGTTTGGAGGGGTAGTGTGAACTCTAAGGTCCAAACGGCCTCTTTCTGCATTGTAAGAAATTTGTGAGTTTTGATCTGGGACGCAGTGGGAGCAAATTCAACAGGAACTTGCAAAAAAGGGGGTGGGAATGTATCGTCCCTCAGCCTCCAAGGTTCAAGTGAAAACAAATCAATTTTGTCCAATCTCTCCTCCTAGCTAATTCCCCTCCCCCGCCCCCCCATACCAGGCAACATCCTGGTAAACTGTTTCTGTACCCAAAGCCTCCACATCCTTCTGGCAGTATGGCAACCAGAAGTGTATGCAATATTCCAAGTGTGGCCTAACTAAAGTTCTATACAGCTGCAACATGACTTGCTGATTTTTATACTCTATGCCGCAACTGATGAAGGTAAGCACACCATATGCCTTTTTGACCAGCTTCTCAGCTTTACTGCCATTTTTGAGGAACTGTGGACCTGTACGCCTAGATCCCTCTGTATGTTGATCTTTCAAAGGGTTCTGCCATTTACTGTGTAAAAGGTTGCCCTGTAATTGCTGTGTGAAATGGCCCAGAAAGCCACTCAGTTCAGGGGCAATTAGGGACGGGTGACAAATTCCCTCCTTGTTAGTGAGGTCCACATCCCATGGAAGAGTAAAAAGGGTGATTAGTTCTCAACCAGCTGTCACAGCCATGATGGTGTGAACAGTAACAGCATTTCAAAACATCCTGGGAGACTCCCTTTATTCCTGAGCCATCTGGCATCAGGGCTGATGATTGGCCTGAGCTTTGAGGGGCTGCATTAAGCTGGAGACTTACCCAATGTAGGCGATGACTCCCACGGGCCTGTCAGTGAAGAGAGCACAAAGTGAGTACAGATGTATCACAGTCATCACAAACCATCAGCCCAAACCTTTACCAGCTGCCGTGGTAATGACAGAGAGTAACATCACCAAATGGACCATTCTTTATAAACCATCCACAGTCAGCTCCATTGCAAATCAGTGCACTATCACAGGAATTAGCCTGGGCGGGGGGAGGGAAATCACAGAACCACAGCTACCAATCCCCTTCCTTTAGGGTGGCATGGTGGCTCAGTGGTTAGCACTGCTGCCTCACAGCACCAGGGACCCGGGTTCGATTCCAGCCTCAGGCATCTGTGTGGAATTTGCACATTCTCCACGTGGGTTTCCTCCAGGTGCTCTGGTTTCCTCCCACAGTCCAAAGATGTGCAGGTCACATGCTAAGTTGTCCATAGTGTTCAGGGATGTGTAGGTTAGGTACATTAGTTAGGGGTAAATATAGGGTAGCAGAATGGGTCTAGGTTGGTTACCCTTCAGAGGATCCTTGTGGACTTGTTGGACCAAAGGGCCAAAAGGCAGAATTTTCCACACTGTTGTGATTCTTCTATGAATCCCATCTGAGGAGTCTCAGCACCTTCCAAACCCAGGGCCACTTCCATCTAGAAGGACAAGGGCAGCAGATCCATGAGAACACCACCCCCTGCAAGTTCCCATCCAAGCCACTCACCATCCTGACTTGGAAATATATCACTGTTCCTTCACTGTCGCTGAGTCACAATCCTGCATTTCCCTCCCTAAGGGCATTGTGGGTCAACCCACAGTACATGGCAGCTCAAGAAGGCAGCTCATCCCCACCTTTTCAAGGGGCAGAAGGGACAGATGATAATGCTGGGCCCAGCCAGTGATGGCCATGTCCCCACAACTGAATATATGGTAAATGTGGTTGACAGTCTCTGAGCAGCACTAAGGGAGTGCTGCACTGTCTGAGGCACTATCTCTCAGGGGAGATAATAAACTGAAGCTCTGTCTGCCATCTCTCGGTGATCATAAAAGGTGACCAATAACTGGAAGAAGAGCAGGAGAGATCTCCCCATGTCCCAGCCAATACCCAGCCCTCAAAGCAGATTATCTCACTTGCTGGGTGACATACAGGCTGCTGCCTTTTCCTGAATTCTAACATTTCAAAAGTATTTCACTGGCTCTTCTGTACAGTGTGGGAGGGTACATCAATGCAGAGCTGTCTTTTTATCTAAAAATGCACAGTTTAGATTAGATTACATTACAGTGTGGAAACAGGCCCTTCGGCCCAACAAGTCCACACCGACCCGCCGAAGCGCAACCCACCCATTCCCCTACATTTACCCCTTTACCTAACACTACGGGCAATTTAGCATGGCCAATTCACCTGACCTGCATATCTTTGGACTGTGGGAGGAAACCGGAGCACCCGGAGGAAACCCACGCAGAGAATGTGCAAACTCCACACAGTCAGTCGCCTGAGGCGGGAATTGAACCCGGGTCTCTGGCGCTGTGAGGCAGCAGTGCTAACCACTGTGCCACCGTGCCGTTTCTGGGATTAGACCAACTGGTGTCCAGGCCTCATTGACCCCTTCCCTCCCTCCTTCCCTCACTTACTCCCTCCCTCACTCACTCCCTCTCTCCCTCATTCACTCACTCACTCACTCACTCACTCCCCCACTTACTCCCTCCCTCCT
>NC_057716.1:106004537-106009946 GCF_004010195.1 Chiloscyllium plagiosum
AACTCGTCCACTCACTCCCTCCCTCCCTCGCAGACTCACTTGCTTACTCCTTCACTCACTCCCTTTCTCACTGACTCACTCCCTCACTCACTCATTTGCTGCCTCCTTCACCCACACACTTGCCCACTCCCATTACTCGCTCACTCACTCCCTCCTTCTCTCACTCCCTTTGCTTGCTTCCTTATTCACTCGCTGCCTCCCTCCATGACTCCATGACTCCATTACTCTTCCCTTCCATCGCGATGATGTTGCATACCAGATATCGGTAACGTTGGAGACTGGTTCCTGATTGACGATCTCTGGTGAGATGTATTCCGGAGTTCCGAACTGACAGAACTGTGGTGTGTCCGGAGTCATCACCTGAGCATTCCCGAAGTCGCAGATCCTGATGCTCTCGCTGGTCGTGTCTGCCATGAGGATATTGTCTGGCTGCAAGGACAAAGGAAGGGAGGGAGGTAGGGATGGTGATTGAATCCAACAGCATCCGAGAAGGCCATTCGGCCTATGTGTTACTGCCAGCCCTTTGAAACATTTACCCGCTCTTTCGCCCATTGCCCTGAAACTTTATCCCTTCAACGGTTTATCTAGCTCTGGGTCAAAACTTCCTGTTCAACCGGTTTGCTTATGGAATGGGGAGAATTTTATAAACTCACAGATGGCAATGGGTACGAGATCAATTATTCATCCCAAAGTTGAGTTTGGTTGGTTTTGGTTAAGGATAGGGGTCAAGGTAAAGTCACTCTCAAGCTTCTCTCTCATTAGAGAGAGATGACTGATGGTGGTTTAACCTGAGGGTCACCATGCCTCAGATGAGGGGAGAGATTGAGAAGGTGATTGAGACAATAGTGCTGGTGTGTTTAGAAATAGGAAAATAGGAGAGATGAATGCATGGCGAAGGAGCTGGTGCAGTGGTCAGGGTGTCAGATTCTTAGATCATTGGAACCTCTTCTGGGGCAGGGGTGAACTGTACCAGAGGGAGGAGCTGCACGTAAACTGGAGGGGAACCAATATCCTTGTAGGGCAGTTCACTTGTGCTACACGGGAGGGTTTAAACTAGAGTGGCAGGGGGCTGGGAGCCAGAGCAGCAGGTCAGCAAGTGGAGGGATTGAGGGGCTTATGCCCGAAACGTCAATTCTCCTGTTCCCTGGATGCTGTCTGACCTGCTGCGCTTTCCCAGCAACACATTTCCAGGATTGAGGGGAAGGTAGATCTAGGATCAGAAAATCAGAAAGGAAGGACTGACAGAGACAGGTAAATGAACACAATGGTATGAATGGACTGAAGTGTGTTTATTTCAGCACAAGAAGTATTATAGGTAAGGTAGATGACCTGAGATCCTGGATCAGTACTTGGGACTATGATGTTGTGGCCATTAGAGAGACTGTGCTGAGAGGAGGAAAGGACTGGCTGCTCGATGTTCCAGAGTTTCGTTGTTTGAGACGAGAGAGAGAGGAAGGTAAAAGAGGTTGAGGAGCTGCATTATTAATCAGGGAGAATGTTACGTCTGCACTCAGAGAGAGGACATACTGGAAGGTTCATCCACTGAGGCAGTATGGGGATAGTAAGGACTGCAAAAGGCACAGTTGGTCAGGCAGCACTAGAGGAGCAGGGGAGTCAATGTTTCAGGTCAGGATCCCTCATCAGGACTGGGGAGGGGGAAGTGAGACTTAATAACAATAGGGTTGTCATAGTGGGTGACTTTAACTTCTCCAATATTGACTGGGCCTCCCTTACAGCAAGAGGCTTAGACTGGGTAAAATTTATTCAGTGTACCCAAGAGGGTTTCTTGAAACAGTATGCGGATAGTCCAACTAGAGAGGGGGCCATACTGGACCCTGTATTGGCTAATGAGCCTGACCAGGTGACTGACCTTACAGTGCGAGAGCATTTTGGAAACAGTGATCACAACTCCTTACATTTTAGGCTAGCTATGAACAAGGATAAGTCTGGAACTGGGGCCAAGTTGGGGGAGGGCATATTACACCAGTAATGGGCAGGAGGTAGGGAGTGTTCACTGGGAGAAGCTGTTATCAGTCCATATCTGACATGTGGGAATTGTTGATCAGAGTTCAGGACCAGCATATTCCAGTAAGGATGGCAAGGTAAGGGACCTTTGGATAATGAGGGAGGATGTGCATTTAGTCAAAAGGAAGAAAGAAGCATATATAAGGTTTAGGAAGCTAAAATTGGACTGGGCCCATGAGAAATATAAGCAGGAAAGTACTCAAGCAGGGAATCAGGAGAACAAGAAGGGGCCATGAAATGACTTTGACAAGTAAGGTTAAAGAGAATCCCCAAGGCATTCTATACAGACACTAAAAACAAGAGGGTAACTAGGGAGAAGGTGGGATCACTCAAGGATAACGGCGGGAACTTATGCTTGGAGGCATAGGATGTGTTCACCCAGGAGGAGGATATGGAGGATAGTGAGATTTGTGTGGAGCATGCTGATATGCTAGGGCATTTTTAGATCAAGAAAGAACTAGTGTTGAATCTCTTGAAAAGCATTAAGGTGGATGAGACCCAAGGGCCTGATGGTATCTACCCCAGGTTACTGAGATGGGCATGAGAGGAGACTACAGGGGCCTTGACCAAGATCTTTATATCCTCGCTAGGCAATGGAGAGGTCCCAGAGGACTAGCGAGTAGCTCATGTTGTTCTTCTAATGGTCAGTGGGAAATTGGGAAACAAATTTGTAAGGAGATCCCAGTTCTCTGTAAGAATAATAGGGTGGTAATGGTAGGGGATTTTAACTTTTCAAATGTAGACTGGGACTGCCATACTGTTAAGGGTTTAGAAGGAGAGGAATATGTTAAATATGTATGAGAAAAGTTTCTGACTTAGTATGTGGATGTGCCTACTACAATGGGAAATAAGGCAGGACAAGTGACTGAGGTGTCAGTGGGGGAGCATAATTCTATTAGTTTTAAAATAGTGATGGAAAAGGATAGACTGGATCTAGAGGTTTACAAAATTATGAGGGGCATGGATGGGATAAATTGACAAAGTCTTTTCCCTGGGGTGGGGAAGTCCAGAACTTGAGGGCATAGGTTTAGGGTGAGAGGGGAAAGATATAAGAGACCTAAGGGGCAACTTTTTCACACAGACGGTGGTACGTGTATGATTAGATTACTTACAGTGTGGAAACAGGCCCTTCGGCCCAACAAGTCCACACTGACCCTCCGAAGAGCAACCCACTCAGACCCATTCCCCTACATTTACCCCTTCACCTAACACTATGGGCAATTTAGCATGGCCAATTCACCTAACCAGCACATTTTTGGGCTGTGGGAGGAAACCGGAGCACCCGGAGGAAACCCACGCAGACAATGTGCAAACTCCAGACGGTTGCCTGAGACGGGAATTGAACCCGGGTCTCTGGTGCTGTGAGGCAGCAGTGCTAACCACTGTGCCACCGTGGAATGAGCTGCCAGAGGAAGTGGTGGAGCCTGGTACAAATGCAACATTTAAGAGGCATTTGGATGGGTATATGAATAGGAAGGGTTTGGAGGGTTATGGGCCAGGTGCCGGCAGGTGGGACTGGATTGGGTTGGGATATCTGGTCAGCATGGACGAGTTTGACCGAAGGGTCTGTTTCTGTGCTGTACATCTCTATGATTCTATGACTCTCTTCTTGAAGGGAAATGGGAATAATCCAGGAAACTATTGAATGGTGAGTCTCACCATGGTGGTTGGGAAGCTACTGGACAGAATTCTTAGGGATAGGATTTAGCACTTTTGGAAAAACATGGCCTAATAGGGACAGTCAGGTCGGAATGGGCAAGTTGGACCAAAGGGTCTGTTTCCGTGCTGTACATTTCTATGACTCTGACTCTAAGTACCTGTGATACAGGAAGACAGATAGAGGTTTTTTTTTGAAGAAGACAGACATAACTATCTGGAAGATTAGAGAGTGGACAGGTTATTTCAGAGAAAAACAAGCCATTCAGTGCGAAATTGCCTGTAGGAGCAGTCTGCAGGACAGTCAAGGCAGGAGAAAAGAAATCATGCTTGATTTAATCTGGTAATTCTTGCAAATTGTCCTGACGAGTACAAGTTTTTGACAAAATACGTTTGTTTTCAGCAATCTCCAACTTTAATATTCCCTTCGTTGTTTTGGGAATCTCCAAGACCTTGCTCCTATCTGTCTCTGTAATCTCCTCCAGATCCTCAGGTCCCTCCTCCCACTGTGATATTCTAGATCTGGCTTTATCGGGTTCCTTTGTTATGTCACTGGTGGCTGTGCCTTTGGTTACCTAGACCCTAAGCTGTGCAATTCTTTGCCTAAACCTCTCGCCTTCTCCCTGGAACCGGGAGGGATGAGCGGTCACTGTTTCAAACTAAGTGGCTTTCTGTCTAAACTGGAAATTGATTCCTTGAAGGAGTCATGTGCCCTTTAAATAATCATCCTGAACAGGTAGTTGATGCAGAGTCCTTGAATATTTCTAGGCATGAGAAGGATCGATATTTCATTAACAAAGGGGTGAAAGGTTATCAGGTTGGCTGGGAATGTGGAGTAATTAGATCATCCAGCATTTTATAGAATGATGTGCTGGGAATGAGGGGCTGAATGGCCTACTCCAAACACACATTTGCTTCCTTTGAGAGGCTGCTTTAAGAAATTTTGAGCAATAATACCTAATGACTCAGTATCTTATTTGCTTCATTTGCTCCTGTGAATCTTTCTGTATTTCTTTTACCTCTTTGTACAGCTCTTTATAAATAATTTGTTTTTGATTTGTGTGTGCTGAGTGCGACTCCCTCAGGGGTGGGGAGTTGGCATGTACAGTGATCAAGAGGCCTGAATTAGCTTCCAGCCCATGGTCTGTACATTGACCGGGAGTGGATACTGTGATGTACTGACCAAACTGAAGGGCACAGCCTGATCTGCTGAGGCTGGAGCAGACACCTGTCAGTACAGTTGCAGGAGCAGTGTGCACCGTCTTACACTGTCCCCTGAGACTACAGGAGGACCACAGGATTAGCTGTAATGTTCTGGGTCATTCAGTCTATAAATACTCCGAACTGGGTTAATGTCCTAAAATAACGGAGAGAGGGATTTCATTTCAGCGCTTGCACTTTTGAATTCCGGAGTTTAATTTCAGGATAGATGGCATGGATTGACAGAGGGTGGCGGGGGGTGGAGACAGACAGACAGAAGCAGAGAGACAGACAGGGAAAGAGCAGGACAAAGGGAGAGAGACAGGCAGGCAGAAGCAAAGACTGACTGGTAGTTACTGACAAACACAAAGAGATAGAGAAAGAGAAGTGTGAAGAAGTAGCACATGGAGAATGAGAAACAAATTTAAACATTCGAAAACTCAGTTACAGGCAACAATAGAAAAGTGGACTGACACAGACAGTGAGAGAGCAGAAAATGGGGGAGGCAGGAGGACAGGGGGTGACAGG
>NC_057716.1:106010015-106026736 GCF_004010195.1 Chiloscyllium plagiosum
AGAAGGGGGAATGGGGAAGGTGAGAGACAGAGAGAGAGGGGGAGACTGAAGGAGGGTGGAAGAGGGTGAGAGAGGGGAAATGGGAGAGACAGGGATTGTGCAGTTGAGTAGGAGACAGGGAGAGGGAAATCCAAATCACAGGATGATAACATCACAAACACTTCTGACAAACCATAATAGATCAACTGACATTGTTCGAGCTGGAGGGGAGTGCATTAGTGAAGCCCAGGGGTCAGTATGAGCTGGAGACGCACCATACTAACTCCTGAACAAGTTGAATGGTGGAGGAATGAACAGGATTACCTTAATGTCCAGGTGAAGGATGTTGTTCTGATGGAGATAGCTGAGACCTTCCAGAATCTGACGGATATACAATCGCAGCTGGAGAGGGGAGATCTCAGTTAGTCACTGATGATACAAAGCAGTGACCCCGCCCTGCTCTGCCCTGCCCTGCCTGACCTCTCAGAGACTCACTGGACCAAATACACTGATGCCAGGCCACAGTCGGTTCAAATCTCACAGGGGGCACTTTGGGAATCTGAACTCCATTTGTTCCTGAGAATGAATTAAAGAGCAATAAAAGACCAAACGACTGCCTTAGGAAATAAATTTGGAATTGTCGATGACTGAACACCTCAAAATGTACTCTGACCACCATCTTCCAGTGGCAGTTAATGCCATTGATGTAGAGGATCCTGAGTTCAAGACCTACTTCTTAAATTGGAGTGTAAAATCCAGCTGCCATTCCTAATGCCATTCACAGGAAATGCTGCACCGTGGGAGATACTATCTCTGGGGTGAGAGGTTAATCTGAAATTTCATTAGGTCGATGCAAACCATCACATAAATACTATTTTAATGAAGAATAGGAGGGTTAGCCATTGTTTAAACTCAAAGAGAAACAAAAACAGATAACTAATCATTCTTACATGGATATTTGTGGACCTTAATTTCCTAGCCTCTGACCTGCTCTTGTATACACTGTGTTTATGTGGTGAGTCCAGTTGAATTTCTGGTCAAAGGTAACCCCCAGGATGTTAAAATTGGGGATTCATGTTGGTAATATCACCGAATGTCATGGGGTGGTGATTAGATTGTCTCTTATTAGTGTTGGTCATAGCCTGGCATTTGTGTGGCACAAATGTTATTTGCCACTTGTCAGCCCAAGCCTGGATATTGCCCAGTTCTTGTTGCATTTGAACATGGACTGCTTCGGTATCTGAGGAATCTGAGTATTTGATGATTATGCAATCATCGGTGAACATCCCTATTTCTGACCTTATGATGGAGGGAAGGTCATTGACGAAGCAGCTGAAGATGGTTGGCCCTAGGACACTCCCCTGAGGAGCTTCTGCGAAGATGTCCTGGAGCTGAGATGACTGACTGCCAACAACCATGACCATCTCCCTGTGATCCAGGTATGACTCTAACCAGCAGAGAGTTTGTCCCCAATAACCGTTGATTCCAGTTTTGCCAGGGCTCCTTGATGCCACACTTGGCCGAATGCAGCCTTGATGTCAAGGGCTGTCCCTCTCCCCTCCCCTCTGGAATTCAGCTCTTTTGTCCATGTTTGACCCAAGGCTGTAATGAGGTCAGGAGCTGAGTGACCCTGGGGGAACCCAAACTGGGCGTCACTGAGCAGGTTATTGCTGAGCAGGTGCTGCTTGATAGCTCTGTTACTGACCCCTTCCATCACTTTACTGATGATCGAGAGTAGACTGATGGGGCAGGAATTGGCTGAGTTGGATTTGTCCTGCTTTTTATGTACAGGACATACCTGGGCAATTTTCCACATTGTCGGGTAGATGCCAGTGTTGTAAGTGGACTGGAACAGCTTGGCTCGGGGAGCAGCAAGTTCTGGAGCACACATCTTCCGTACTATTGCTGGAATGTTGTCAGGGTCCGTAGCCTTTACAGTATCCAGTGCCTCTAACTGTTTCTTGATATCACATGGAGTGAATCGAATTGGCTGAAGACTGGTATCTGTGATGCTGGGGACTGCTGGAGGAGGTTGAGATGGATCATCCACTCTGATTTTGCAGAAACTGAAGATTACTGCAAAAGCTTCCACTTTATCTTTTGCCCTGATGTGCTGGGCTCTTCTATCATTGAGGATGGGGATTTTAGTAAAGCCTCTTCTTCCAGTGAGTTGTTTAATTGTTCACCACCATTCACAACTGGATGTGGCAGGACTGCAGAGCTTAGATCTGATCCATTGGTTGTGGGATCGCTTAGTTCTGTCTATCATTGGCTGCTTATGCTGTTTGGCAGTGCTTCATCTGGTGCTGCTCCTGGCATGCCCTACTGCATGAACCAGGGTTGAACCAGGGTTGATCCTCTGGCTTGATGGTAATGGTTGAGTGGGGGATATGCTGGGCCATGAGATTACAGATTGTGCTGGAGTACAGTTGTGCTGCTGTTGATGGCCCACAGTGCCTCATGGATGCCCAGTCTTGAGTTACTAGATCTGTTTGAAGTCTGTCCTTTTTAGCACGATGATAGTGCCACACAACCCGATGGAGGGTATTCTCAAAGTGAAGGTGGGACTTTGTCTCCACAAGGGCTGTGCGGTGGTCACTCTAACCGATACTGTCATGGACAGATGCATCTGCAGCTGGCAGCTTGGTAAGGGTGAGGTCAAGTCTGTTTTTCCCCCTTGTTGGTTCCCTCACCACCTGCCGCAGATTCAGTCTAGCAGCGATGTCTTTTAGGACCCAACCAGCTCGATCATTAATGCTGCTGCCCAGCCACTGTTGGTGGTGGTCATTGAAATCCCCCACCCAGAGTACACTCTGTGCCCTTGCCACTCTCAGTGCTTCCTCTAAGTATTGTCCAACATAGAGGAGTACCTCAGCTGAGGGAGGACAGTACATGGTAATCAGCAGGAGGTTTCCTTGCCAATGTTTAACCTGAAGCCACGAGACTTCATGGGGTCCAGAGTCAATGCTGAGGACTCCTGGAACAATGCCCTCCTGACTGTACCCCACTGTGCTGCCACCTCTGCTGGGTCTGTCCTGCCGGTGGGGTTGGGAAAATGGTGGTGGTATTTGGTACAATTCAGTGTGTGACACATTGTGAGACAGCTCTCCCAAATTTGGGAACCCACCCCCACTGCTATTGCTAAGTCTGACTTTGCAGGGTCAACAGTGCAGTGTCTGGCTGACTTTCATTCCTTTATTAAGACTGTCTATTGAGACGGAGTGGTTTGCTCGGACATTTCAGACAGTAGGCAAGAGTCTGTAATCACATATAGGCCAGGAGACTGGTAATGGTTACATGGTCACTATTACTAAGCCTAGTGTTAAGTTAAGTTGGCCATGGCGAGATTTGAACCAGTGTTCCAGAACAGGCTCTGTGGATTATGAATTCAGAGATATTGATGCCATGCTAGACTGTTGAATCCCTACAGCACAACACAGCACTGTATCAAAGTACTTCACTGAATGTTAACTGCTTTCAGACAACCTGAGGTCGTGAAAGGCGCTATTATCAATGCAAGTCTGACTAATCAGTAAACCCTTCATAAAAGCAAACATTATTCCACATCGGACACAAGGTGAAAGACTCGGGATGAGCACAGTTTAGGATGGACTCTGACCTCTGGCTACTGTGCTCTTTGACAGACTGAGGCGCGTGGGGACTGAGCCTCAGACTCACCTCGGTTTCCAAGACGTTGGGTTTCTTCACCAAGCGATCAAACAGCTCCTCCTGAGCACAGCTATAGTCCTAGTCAAGGCAGAGACAGAGAGAGAGAGAGACCCACCATCCCTCAGAACGGACAAGATCAGAAACCCGCTGCTATTCCGGCAGGAACACATTCACTCACCACACACACATACACACACACACTCTCCACACAATAACACACACACACACACATTCTGTCACTCACACACACATTCATATTCTCACACACACACACACTCACCTACACACCACACACAGTCTACAATTCTACATCAGACTGTCAGGTAATGCCATTAGGATGCAGAGACTCCGCTTTTACTGCAGTCTTCAGGCCTTTAACAGTATCAAATAAAACTCACTCTACACTGTCCCCCATCAAACACTTCCAGGAAAGGGACTGCACGGGGTTAGATAGAGGGTAAAGCTCCCTGTCACTGACGATATGGAACATGGCTGGTATTGGTTGAATTGCTGATTTGATACCTCTCCCTCTGACCTGCCTGATGTCTTTTCTAGTTTCCACTTATCCTCACTTTTCAACATAGGAACAGGAGTAGGCAATTCAGCCCATCGATGCTGCTCCACCATTTTATAGGATCTGTAGCCTTGCTGTATATTCCTGCCTCGGGTCAATATCCCTTGCTACCCTTACTTAATAAGAAAAAGCCTATCTCAGATTTAAATTTAACAACCAAATTAGCATTGACCACTATTTGAGGAAGGGAGCTCCACATCTCTATCACTTGTACCATCACCATCACTTTCTCCCCCAGCAACCCCATCCCACCAAATAACCTGATGAAGGAGCAATGCTCCAAAAGCCTGTGATTTCAAATAAACCTGTTGGACTGTAACATAGTGTCGTGTGACTTGTGACCCAGAATATCTGGGTTCAAGCCTCGTTCTGAACCAGGAAGGCACATTCACAGCACAGTCAGAGAGATTCAGTCTGTAAATCCTTCCAGTGCACAATAACGAAGGACAGTAAGGGCAGGAAAGATCTTGGTCAGTCACATGACAGGGAAAATGCTGGAATACTAAAGAGGGATTGGGAAAACTGGACCTGTATTCCTTAAATTTTCAAAGAATCCCCTTGACACACAGAAACTACTGAAAGGGACAGACAGGGGGGGTATTTCCCCTGGTTGGGGAGTCTCGAACTTGGGTCACAATTTAAAAATAAGGAGGTGTTACTTTGGACTGAGGTGAGAATTTTCTTTTACTCCAATTTGGAATTCTCCACCACAGAGTGCTGTGCCTGTTGTCTTTGAGCGTGTTTAAAGTAGAAACTGATGGATTTGTGATTCCCCGTGAGGTACAGGGATAGGGGGCGCATAAAAGACATTGAAGTATTCGCTCAGCCACGATTGTACTGAATAATGGGAGGCATTGGCCTGGTGGGATTATCGTTGGACTGTTAATCCAGAGACCCAAATAATGTTCCGGGGATCCAGGTTCAAATCCCACCACAGCAGATGGTGGAATTTGATTCAATAAAAGAAAATTGGGATTAAAGGAGTCTAATGATGACCATTAATCCATTGTCGAATGTCAGAAAACGTGATCTGGCTTGCTAATGTCCTTTAGGTAAGGGAATCTTCCATCCTTATCTGGTCTGGCCTACATGTGACTCCAGACCCACAGCAATGTGATTGACTCTTAACTGCCCTCTTGGCAATTCGGGATGGGTAATAAATGCTGGCTGGTCAGTGATGTCCACATCCTGTGAATAAAGTTTAAGAAATGGAGCAGGCTTGATGGGCTGAATGGCTTCCTAATGTTCCTGTCTTTAATATCCACAGCTTCAGACGGCAATGATATGAGTGTAAATAGACAGGGAAATTAAATTCAAACCATAATCAGATCAGATGTGACCAAGTAGGGACAGGCTTGAATGGTGTGGAAAAGTAAGTGTTGCCCCCAGAGGCATGTACTCGGGGTTGGGGGGCGGGGGGGTTAGTTCAGTCGGTTGGATGGAGTTCAATGAGGTTCAGGGCAACCTCCCTGCCCAAGTTCCTGGTGGTGCTCACGGCATTGTGGGTCAGACTCTGTTGCTGGCTGAAGCAGAGTGCCCTACACCCACTGGACCCTTGACTAGGCCCCAACACATTTTGTAAAGGGGTTCCCCGGAGCCAGTCTCTGAGTGGGCGCTGTGTGAAACGGGGGTTTGGTGGGGGAGCGGGGGGGAGTGAAAGAAATTCTGTCCTGAGAGCAGTACGGATGGTGAAAGGATACAGCTCCAGGACAATTACAATGCTGCTCTTTTTCTCAAAAGCATCATGGAAGAAGACAATCCTCTCGTGATCGAGCTGGGACAGAATCTCCAGCTCCCTCACGGCCTCGTCCCGCGGAGCAGCACGGAAGGAGATGAACTTGGCGGCGTAGTCTAACTTGCTGCTCCTCTCCATCACTCGCTTGATGCACGAAAAGGCACCCCTTCAGAGAAGGGAAACAGAGAAATGCTGATTAACAACTAACTGGCACACAGTAGCATCAGTGCCTCACAACCCCCTGTCTGCAGGGAGAGGAAGTGAGAGGTTCAGACTATCACGGTTTGGCTGAACCGACTGCTGCAGGGAAGAGAAGACCGAGGTCTTGAAGCTGATCGAAGAATCTGACAGGGCAGGATATAAAAAGGATGTTTCCACGTGAAAAATCGGGATTAGTGCACCTCCTGTGGCTGTTATTGTCGGTGCTGACTCAAGGGCTAAAGGGCGAGTGAGACTAGAGATAGGAGGAGCATTTGGAGGATTCTGGGTCTGTAATCGATGGAAAATGTGAAGTGGGGGGGATCTGTTCAGAGGGATGTGGGCCAAACACAGGCAAATAGGACTATTCAGTTTGGGAAAGCTGGCCAACATGGAACGAGTTGGGCTGAAGGGTCTGTTTTTGTGCCTGCATGACACTATCACTCTATAATACTGAGAGGCTTGGATAGAGTGAACGTGGAGAAAATGTTTCCATTAGAAGGAGGGACTAGGACCCAAAGGCACAGCCTCAGAGTGAAGGAATGACCTTTTTGAATTGAGATGAGGAGGACTTTCTCCAGCCAGAGGGTGAGGAATCTGTAGAACTCACTGCTGCTGAAGGCTGAGGAGGCCAAGTCACTGAGTGTATTTGAGACAGAGATAGATATGTTCTTGATTAGTAAAGGGGAGAAAGTTTTGGGGAGAAGGCAGGAGAATGGAGTTGAGAAACATCTCAGCCATGATTGAATGACAGTTCAGACTGAATGGCCTAATTCTGCTCCTTTATCTTACAGACTTATAGGAGTCAAAAGTGTCAGTAATAAATCTGATTGAGAATGCAGGAGAAATGGCCTTAATATGGATAATGTGGGAGTGGCTCCCTCAGGGGGCATTTGGGGCAGCTGGATAAAGGGAAGGGAAGAAGGAATAGGAGGATATGGTAGTGGGGTGAGATGGAGCAAGGCTGAGGGCTGACCTGAAAGGGGTGTTAGGTGATTATGATGGGCAAGGACAGAATTAATAGAAAACAGCTGTTCCCCTTAGTCTAAGGAGGAGAAAGTGAGGTCTACAGATGCTGGAGATCAGAGCTGAAAATGTGTTGCTGGAAAGGAACAGCAGGTCAGGCAGCATCCAGGGAAAAGGAGAATCGACGTTTCGGGCATAAGCCTGAAGAAGGGCTTATGCCCGAAATGTCGATTCTCCTGTTCCCTGGATGCTGCCTGACCTGATGCGCCTTTCCAGCAGCACATTTTCAGCACCCCTTAGTCTAAGGGTCAGTAACAATAGGGCATCACTTTAAAGTGAAAGGCTGGAGGTTTAGAAGGGATTTGAGGAAGCCTTTTTCACCCAGAGAGTAGTGGGAGTCTGGAATGCACTGCCTAGGAGAGTAGTTGAGGCGGGAATTTTCAGAACCTTTAAAAAGTACTTGGATGAACTTTTGAGGTGTCATAACATTCAAGCCTATGGGCCTAATGTGAGAAAGTGGGACTGGTTTAGGTCATGGTATATTTATGGCAGTAAAGACTTGATGGGCCGAATGGCCTTTTCTGTATTATTCTATGATGTGAAGCATAAGCACCCACTTCATGGAATCATAGAATTGTTATGGCATAGCAGGAGACCATTCAGCCCATTACCTAGCCCTGAAGTCCTGCCTTTTTGCCATTTCCCCGTACACCATTATTATCCAAACCATCAGCCACAGAGTAACTGAACTGACTGCATGCTGTGTAGCAAGTCTGGGTGAAAGCAGCAGGTCAAACAAAGCTTATAGAGATATAACATTGGAGGGACATAGAGGTATAAGTGACCTTATAGGGTGTATAAAATCATGAGGAGCATAGATAAGGTAGATAGCCAACAACATTTCCCCAAGACGGGAGTGTAAAACTAGAGGGCATAGGGTTAAAGTGAGAGGGGAGGGTTATCAAAGGGTTCAGAGGGTCAATTGTTTTCACACAGAGGGTGGTGAGTGTCTGGAATGGGCCACCATAGGTAGTTGTGGAAGCGAGTACAATTTTGTCATTTCCGAAACATTTGGACAAGTATCTCAATGGGATAGGTATGGAGGAATATGGACCAAACGCAGGCAAATGGGGCTAGATTAATTGTGAAAATGGGACAGCATGGGCAAGTTGGGCTGAAAGGCCTGTTTTCCTGCTGTAAACCTCCAAGACTAACAGTATGTGATGGATGGCAGTTATAGAAAGGGGGGGAAAGTCTCAGATACAGTCACATAGATGGATTAACTTCAGGTAGGGTAAGAGAGGTAGGCAGTGAGAGCAGGAGTCTTTTGTGGATATACCCATTTCAAACAGGTATGCTGTTTTGGAAAATGTAGGGGGTGATGGATTCTCAGGGGAATGTAGCACAAACAGCCAAGTTTCTGGTATTGAGACTTGCTCAAATGCAACGAGGGGTACGTCAGCTTCCAAGAGATCAATTGTGTTAGGGGATTCTGTAGTCAGAGGTACAGACAGACGTTTCTGTGGCCAGCAGAGAAAAAGCAGAATGGTGTGTTGTTTCCCTGGTGCCAGGAGAAAGTGAGGACTGCAGATGCTGGAGACCAGAGTTGAAAAATGTGGTGCTGGAAAAACACAGCAGGCCAGGCAGCATCCGAGGAGCAGGAGAATCGACGTTCCTGAAGAAGGCTCATGCCCGAAACGTCGATTCTCCTGCTCCTTGGATGCTGCCTGGCCTGCTGTGTTTTTCTAGCACCACATTTTTCATCCCTGGTGCCAGGATCAAGGATGTCTCAGAGAGGGTGCAGAATGTTCTCACGGGGGAGAGGGGCCAGCAGGAGGTCATTGTCCACATTGGAACCAACGATATTGAAAGGGAAAAGGTTGAGACTCTGAAGGGAGATTACAGAGAGTTAGGTAGAAATTTAAAAAGGAGGCCCTCAAGTGTAGTAATATCTGGATTACTCCCGGTGCTACAAGCTAGTGAGGGCAGGAACAGGAGGATAGAGCAGATGAATGCATGGCTCAGGAGCTGGTGTATAGGACAAGGATTCTCATTTTTGGATTATTGGAATCTGTTTTGGGGTAGAAGTGACCTGTACAAGAAGGACGGATTGCACCTAAATTGGAAGGGGACTAATATACTGGCAGAGAAATTTGCTAGAACTGCTTGGGAGGATTTAATCTAGTAAGGTGGGGTGGGACCCAGGGAGACAGTGAGGAAAGAGATCATTCTGAGACGGGTACAGCTGAGAACAGAAGTGAGTCAAACAGTCACGGCAAGCAGGGACAAGGTAGGACTAATAAATTAAGCTGCATTTATTTCAACGCAAGGGGCCTAACAGGGAAGGCAGATGAACTCAGGGCATGGTTGAAACATGGGACTGGGATATCATAGCAATTACGGAAACATGGCTCAGGGATGGACAGGACTGGCAGCTGAATGTTCCAGAATACAAATGCTACAGGAAGGATAGAAAGGGATGGAAGAGAGGAGGGGGAGTGACATTTTTGATAAGGGATAACATTACAGCTGTGCTAAGGGAGGATATTCCCGGAAATACATCCAGGGAAGTTATTTGGGTGGAACTGAGAAATAAGAAAGGGATGATCACATTATTGGGATTGTATTATAGACCCCCTAATAGTCAGAGGGAAATTGAGAAACAAACTTGTAAGGAAATCTCAGCTATCTGTAAGAATAATAGGGTAGTTATGGTAGGGGATTTTAACTTTCCAAACATCGACTGAGACTGCCCTAGTGTTAAAGGTTTAGATGGAGAGGAATTTCTTAAGTGTGTACAAGACAATTTTCTGATTCAGAATGTGGATGTACCTACGAGAGAAGGTGCAAAACTTGACCTACTCTTGGGAAATAAAGCAGGGCAGGTGACTGAGGTGTCAGTGGGGGAGCACTTTGGGGCCAGCGACCCATAATTCTATTCATTTTAAAGTAGTGATGGAAAAGGATAGAGCAGATCTAAAAGTTGAAGTTCTAAATTGGAGAAAGACCAATTTTGACGGTATTAGGCAAAATGTTTCAAAAGTTGATTGGAGGCAGATGTTCGCAGGTAAAGGGACGGCTGGAAAATGGGAAACCTTCAGAAATGAGATAAAAAGAATCCAGAGAAAGTATATTCCTGTCAGGGTGAAAGGGAAGGCTGGTAGGTATAGGGAATGCTGGGTGACAAAAGAAATTGAGGGTTTGGTTAAGAAAAAGAAGGAAGCATATGTCAGGTTCAGACAGGATAGAATGAGTGAATCCTAAGAAGAGTACAAAGAAAGTAGGAGTATACTTAAGAGGGAAATCAGGAGGGCAAAACGGGGATATGAAATAGCTTTGGCAAATAGAATTAAGGAGAATCCAAAGGGTTTTTACAAATATATTAAGGACAAAAGGGTAACTAGGGAGAGAATAGGGCCCTCAAAGATCAGCAAGGCGGCCTTTGTGTGGAGCCACAGAAAATGGGGGAGATACTAAATGAATATTTTGCATCAGTATTTACTGTGGAAAAGGATATGGAAGATATAGACTGTAGGGAAATAGAATGTGATATCTTGCAAAATGTCCAGATTACAGAGAAGGAAGTACTGGATGTCTTGAAACGGTTAAAGGTGGATAAATCCCCAGGACCTGATCAGGTGTACCCAAGAACTCTGTCGGAAGCTAGAGAAGTGATTGCTGGGACTCTTGCTGAGATATTTGTATCATTGATGGTCACAGGTGAGGTGCCGGAAGACTGGAGGTTGGCAAACATATTGCCACTGTTTAAGAAGGGCGGTAAAGACAAGCCAGGGAACCTCGGTGGTGGGCAAGTTGTTGGAGGGAATTCTGATGGACAGGATGTACATGTATGTGGAAAGGCAAGGACTGATTAGGGATAGTCAACATGGCTTTGTTCATGGGAAATCATGTCTCACAAACTTGATTGAGTTTTTTGAAGAAGTAACAAAGAAGATTGATGAGGGCAGACCGGTAGATGTGATCTATATGGACTTCAGTAAGGTGTTCGACAACGTTCCCCATGGGAGACTGAGAAGCAAGGTTAGATCTCATGGAACACAGGGAGAACTAGCCATTTGGATACAGAACTGGCTCAAAGGTAGAAGACAGAGGGTGGTTGTGGAGGGTTGTTTTTCAGACTGGAGGCCTGTGACCAGTGGAGTGCCACATGGATCGGTGCTGGGCCCTCTACTTTTTGTCATTTACATAAATGATTTGGATGCGAACATAAGAGGTACAGTTAGCAAGTTTACAAATGACACCAAAATTGGAGGTGTAGTGGACAGAGTTACCTCAGATTACAACAGGATCTGGACCAGATGGGCCAATGGGCTGAGAAGTGGCAGATGCTTTCCTTTATTGGTCAGAGTATTGAGTACAGGAGTTGGGAGGTCATGTTGCGGAGAGTGGTGCGAGTATGGAATGAGCTGCCAGAGGAAGTGGTGGAGGCTGGTACAATTACATCATTTAAGGTATCTGGATGGGTATATGAATAGTACAGGACACTGGTTAGGCCACTGTTGGAATATTGCGTGTAATTTTGATCTCCTTCCTATCGGAAAGATGTTGTGTAACTTAAAAGGGTTCAGAAAATATTTACAAGGATGTTGCCAGGGTTGGAGGATCTGAGCTATAGGGAGAGGCTGAACAGGCTGGGGCTGTTTTCTCTGGAGCGTCGGAGGCTGAGGGGTGACCTTATCGAGGTTTGCAAAATTAATGAGGGGCATGGAAAGGATAAATAGGCAAAGTATTTTCCCTGGGGTCGGGGAGTCCAGAACTAGAGGGCATAGGTTTAAGGTGAGAGGGAAAAGATATAAAAGAGACCTAAGGGGCAACTTTTTCACGCAGAGGGTGGTACGTGTATGGAATGAGCTGCCAGAGGATGTGGTGAAGGCTGGTACAATTGCAACATTTAAGAGGCCTATGAATAGGAAGGGTTTGGAGGGATATGGGCCGGGTGCTGGCAGGTGGGAGTAGATTGGGTTGGGATATCTGGTCGGCACGGACGGGTTGGACCGAAAGGTCTGTTTCCATGCTATACATCTCTATGACTCTTCAATAATCCATACAGACAAACAGACTTTTGCAAGGGCTTCGACAAGGTTCCACACAGTAGACTGGTTGGATCATGCGGGATCCAAGGAGAGCTAGTCAACTGGATACAAAATTGGCTGTGTCGGAGCAAGAGGGTGGTGGTGGAGAGTTGTTTTTCGGGCTGGAGGCCTGTGACCAGCGATATTCCGCAGTGATTGGGGCTGGGCCTCCTGTTGTTTATCATTCACATAAATGATTTGAATGAAAGTATAGGAGATATGGTTCATAAGTTTGTAGATGACACCAAAATCAGACGTATAGTGAACAGTGAAGAAGATTATCTCAAAGTACAACAGGATCTTGATCAGGCGGGCCAATGGGCCAAGCAGTGGCAGATGAAGTTTAATTGAGATAAATGTGAGGTAAGACAGACCAGGGCAGGACTTAGACAGTTAATGATGGGACCCTGGCAGTGTTGTTGTACAGAGAGACCTAGGGGTGCAGATACATAGTTCCTTGAATGTGGCATCACAGGTAGACAGGGTGGTGAAGATAATGTTTCGCATGCTTGACTTTATCAGTCAGAGAATTGAATACATGAGTTGGAACGTCACATTGTGGCTGTGCAGAACCTTGGGGAAGCTACAGTTGGAGTACTGTATACAAATCTGGTCACCCTGCTATAGGAAGGATACTGGAAAGGGTGTAGGAAAGATAACAAAGATGTTATTGAGACTGGAGGGTTTGAGTGATTGGGAGAGGCCGAATAGGCTGGGATTCTTTTTCCTGGAGCGTCAGAGGCTGACGGATGACCGTATAGAGGTTCATAAAATCATGAGGGACCATAGATAGGGTGACCAGCCAAGGTTTTTTCCTTGGGGTGGGGAGTCCAGAACTAGAGGCATAGGTTTAGAGCGAGTAGGAAAGTTTCAAAGGGACCTAAGGGGCAACTTTTTCACGCAGAGAGTGGTGCGAGTATGGAATGAGCTGCCAGAGGAAGTGGTGGAGGCTGGTACAATTACATCATTTAAAAGGTATCTGGATGGGTATATGAATAGGAAGGATTTAGAGAGGTATGGGCCAAGTGCTGGCAAATAGGACGAGATTAGGTTAAGATATGTGGTCAGCATGGACGAGTTGGACCGAAGGGTCTGTTTCTGTGTTCTATGACTCTATGACTCAATACCCATAGTCTATGAAAATAATAAATAAACCTTCACGGATCATTCAGTCTTTGATTGAGAAATTTCACAAGTGTTCTGATTAGCTGGAGCAGTAGAACTGATTTTAAAATTGAAAACACCCCACCCCCACCCCTTCACCCCACCACCCACAGCCCTTAGTGTTATGTCCCTGCCGCTCTGTGTCACTCACCTCCCGATCTCCTGATGCACATCATAATAATCAGATAACAGCCTCATTTTCCGCAAGATCGTATCCTCATCATCCATAGGTTCATCATTTCCAATTTTCTCTGGAAAAGAATAAAGCATCAGGAAAACACAATTTACAGAGAGATACTGATAGGTTAAATAAGTGGGTGAAGAGGTGGAATATGGACTACATTGTGGGAAAATGTAAGGTTATTCATTTTGGAAGGGAGGACAAAAAACAGTATTATTTAACTGGAGAGAAACTGCAGAAAGCTGCAACACAAAGGGACTTAGGGGAGACTTGGACACAAAACACAGAAAGCTAGGATACAGGGATAGCAGGTAATCAGGAAGGCTCATGGAATGTTGGCCCTTATTTCAGGGGAGTTGGAGTATAAGAGTAGGGAAGTCTTACTGCAAACTGTACAAGGTGCTCGGGAGACCACATCAGGAGCACTGTGAGCAGGATTGGTCCCTTACTTAAGATTAGATTAGATTAGATTAGATTCCCTACAGTATGGAAACAGGCCCGTCAGCCCAACATGTCCACACCGACCCTCCGAAGTGTAGCCCATCCAGACCCATCCCCCTGACTAATGCACCTAACCCTATGGGCCAATTCACCTGACCTGTACATCTTTGGATTGCGGGAGGAAACCGGAGCAAACCCACGCAGACACAGGGAGAATGTCCAAACTCCACACAGACAGTCTCCCAAGGCTGGAATCAAAACCGGACTGTGCCACTGTAAGGCAGCAGTGCTAACCACTGAGCCACCGTGCTGCCCTAAGGAAAGATTTCATTTCATTGGAGGCAGTTCAGAGAAGATTCACTCGGATGATCCCTGCTATGGAGAGATTATTGTATGTGCTAAGGTTAAACAAGTTAGGACTGTACTCACTGGGAGTTTAAAAGATTGAGAGGTGATCTCATTGAAACATACCAGATTCTTAAGGGGCTTGACAGGGTCAATGCTGAGAGGGTGTTTCCCTTCATGGGAGAGTCCAGGACCAGAGGGCACAGCCTCAGAGTAAAGGAGCACCAATTTAAGACTGAGATGAGGAGGAATTTCTTCTCTCAGAGGTTTGGGAGTCTTTGGAACTCCTTACCACAGAGAGCTGTGGGGGCAGAATCCTTCTGTATATTGAAGGCTGAGATGGAGAGATCCTTGATCAGTCGGGGAATCAAGGGTTACTGGGAAAGGGCAGGAAAGTGGACATGAGGAATGTCAGATCAGCCATGATCCTATTGAATGGAGGAACAGATGCTGAATGGCCTACTCCTGTTCCTATTCCTTATAGTCCCAAGACATGGTTTCTGTGGTGACTATCGTAGATTCTTGGTTGTTAAATTTAAATTTCACCAGTTGCCATGGTGGGATTTGGAACCCATGTTCCAATTGGGCAGGGAGGGGGGGATGCCTGGATTGTTTATCCAGTGACATTGCTCCCACTGAGTGATCACTGTGCTTGTTCCCTGACGGTCATTGGCTGGTCTCTCATTGTAGAGAGGGAGAGAGAGACATAACAGTTGGAGGTGGGGGTGAGGGGTTAAACCTGAGGGTTACTACACCTCCAGGCACGGAGTGAGATTGAGGAACGAAGGTCTTTGCATTGACTTCAGGCAGGGCGAGAATTGAATCAGTGATGTTGGCACTCTGCATTGCAAGCCAGACATCCGGCCAACTGAGCTTACCAGTCCCCCAGCTTAGAGGTCGTGCTAGTGGACGGGGTGTTGCTGGCCTGTCTGATGGAGTGTGCTAACCTCTCACTTTCTGCCCATCCTGGCTTTGGAATACAATCCATATATCCTTGTCCACGTTCCCCAGTCCTCGACACTCTCCCCTCCCCCATCCCACCCCCATTCCCGTCGCAGGGCCAAATCATTCCAGAGAAACCATTAGAAGGAGCAGGAATGATAATTCCTCGGATGAGCTCAGCACAGTCTCCTGAGACTCATTGCTCCTCATCGTGTTCGAGACAGAAGCTTGACTCAGGTCTGAGCTGATTAGTTCACAAAAATCACAGCCTGCCAGCCAACTATTCATTACCCTGACAACAGCAATGGCTGGCTTCAAACCAGGTTAGCAACGATCGAGGGCACAGTGATGTTGCCAGAAAATATCACAACAGCTATTAACACAACAAGGTCAGTGAGCTAGTGGCTCTTACTGCAGTTCTGAGTGTTTCATAAAGGGACTGAACAGTTCTAGTCAGAAACAGGAGGCTGGAGATCTCCGAGAGTTCTTCCACTTATAGCCTTCGATAGGTTAGACGTGGATTTGTCATAGAGGCCTACAGCACAGAAAAAGGTCCTTTGACCTATTCAGTCTGTGCCAGTCAAAAACAGCCATCTAACTATTCTATACCCATTTCCCAGCACTTGGCCCATTGCCCTCATTCCTGATGAAGGGCTTATGCCCAAAACATCGATTCTCCTGTTCTTGACCGGCTGTGCTTTTCCAGCACTACACTCTTCAACTTTGATCTCCAGCATCTGCAGTCCTCACCTTCCCTGTTGCCTTGTATGCCTTGCCATTGCAAGGTCACATCTAGATCCTTCTCCTGCTGCACTCTCAGCTGCCTGGCGTCAGTGTCCTCTGCCACAGTGAGGCAAGAAGAGAATGGGAGATCTACCCAGCCTTGCCCACGTCACTGAACACAGGGAACAGGAGCCAGAGAGACCATGTGGCCTGTTCTACCATCTATTGCTTGAAATACCTTTAAGCACAGTCTTAAATGGGGAGGCAGTGGCCTGGTGGTATTATTACTGGACTGTTAATCCAGAATCCAGGTTGGAATCCCGTCACAGCAGATGGTGGAATTTGACCTCAATAAAAATCTGGAATTAGGAGTCTAATGGTGACCGTGAATCCATTGTTGATTGTTGGGAAAACCCTGTCGATTGTCCAGTGTGTGCAGGAGGGCTTCCTGACACAGTATGTAGACAGGCCAACAAGGGGCGAAGCCACATTAGATTTGGTACTGGGTGATGAGCCCGGCCAGGTGTTAGACTTGGAAGTAGGTGAGCACTTTGGGTGATAGCGATCACAATTTTGTTATGTTTACTTTAGTGACAGAAAGGGATAGGTGTATACCACTGGGCAGGAGTTACAGCTGGGGGAAAGACAATTACGATGCAATTAGGCAAGATTTAGGAAGCATAGGATGGGGAAGGAAACTGCAGGGGATGG
>NC_057716.1:106028949-106031820 GCF_004010195.1 Chiloscyllium plagiosum
GAGGGAGCATAGCTTTAAATTGAAGGGTGATAGATATAGGACAGATATCAGAGGTAGTTTCTTTACTCAGAGAGTAGTAAGGGTATGGAATGCTTTGCCTGCAACGGTAGTAGATTCGCCAAGTTTAAGTGCATTTAAGTCGTCATTGGACAAGCATATGGATGTACATGGAATAGTGTAGGTGGGATGGGCTTCAGATTGGTATGACAGGTCGGTGCAACATCGAGGGCCGAAGGGCCTGTACTGCGCTGTAATGTAATGTTCTGTGTTCTTTGAGTTCATTAATGGCCTTCTGGGAGAGAAACTGTCTGGTCTACATGTGACTCCAGACCCACAATGTTATTGACTCCTAACTGCCCTCTGAAATGACCCAGTAAGCCATTTAGTTCAAAGGCCATTAGGCTTGGGCAACAAATGCTGGACTTACCAGAGACGCCGACATCACCTGAAATACAACACACTGAGTCTGGTAGATTGCTCCCACCCGGTGTCACCACACAGTACTATCATTGTTCTACACTCTTTAAACTTAATAGCATGCTTTCAAAAATTACTAATAACTCTGTTTTATCTAAACTCACAGGTTTGAAGCTCCTCCCATCCTCAAAACCAACTTACTGGATGAAGGCAGCAAACTATGTGGTGCCCACGACCCATCCGACCACCCTGCACCAGGCCCGCTGTCAAGGAAAGGCCGCCAGCATTCGCAAAGATCCATCCCACCCTGGCAATGTTTTTCTACAACCTCTACCATCAGGAAGAAGGTACAGAAGCCTGAACACACTCACCAGCCAGTTTCGCAACAGTTTCTACCGTACTATTGTTAGAATACTGAATGGAGTCACAAACTCTTAACATTTGCCTGTACCTGTGTTTCTGTTTTTGCTGCTGTTTACCTATTATTTACTATCTACGCTACTTAACTCTGTGATCTGCCTGTATTGCTCACAAGACAATGATTTTCATTGTGCCTCGGGACACGTGACAATAAATTCAATTCAATTCATTCGGTGAATGGCCTTTGCTGCTCAGCTGCTTACCTTTCAGAATGGTCAGCTCTGCTTTACAGGACACCTCTCCAGCCAGGTTCTTTGCAGTACAGGTGTAGACTCCACTGTCTGACTCGGTGGTATTGAGAATGACCAGTGAACACTCACTGTCATCGTAAACAAAGGACAAATGATTGCTCTCCATCAGTACCACATCATCCTTCAAAACAAAGAGCAAGGCCAAGTTATTCACCCATTGGCTGGAGGGACGGTATGGATACAATACTCCTGGTCACCCATTGGCTAGGACAGTCCTGGCCAGCCATTGGTTGGAGGGTCAATGTGGTAGACACTGGAAATATATCAATCATTGGCAGTGATGATAGACTGGTTAGTAAGGTTAGATCACAAGGGATTCAGGGAAAGCTTGCCAATTGGGTACAAAATTGGCTTGATGGTAAGAAACAGAGGCTGTTGGTGGGGAGTTGTTTTCTGGACTGGAGGCCTGTAACTAGTGGTGTTCCACAGGAATTGTTGCTCAATCCACTGTTATTTGTCATTTATAGAAACGATTTGGAGGAGAAGTGTGGTTAATAAGTTTGTGGATGACACCAACATTAGTAGCATAGTCAACAGTGAGGAAGGTTATTTAAGTTTGCAAAATCAAGATCAAATGGGTCAATAGGCTGAGGAATAGCAGATGGAGTTTAATTTGTATAAATGCAAGATGTTACATTTAGGTAAAACAAACAAGGGCAGGACTCGTGCAGTTAATGGTAGGGCCCTGGGGAGTGTTGTCGAACAGAGACCTCAGGGTTCAGGTACAGAGTTCTTTGAAAGTTGCATCACAGGTAGACAGGATGGTGAAGAAGGCATTTAGCATACCTGCCTTCACACTCAGACTGTTGAGTATAGGAGTTGGGACGTCATCTTGAGGTTGTACAGGAAATTGGTGAGGCCACTTTTGGGATATTATGTACAGTTCTGGTCGCCCTGTTATAGGGATGATATTATTAAATTGATGAAGATTTAACAAAGATTTACAAGGTTTCCAGGACTGCAAGATTTGAGTTATGAAGAGAGGCTGGATAGACAGGGACTTATTTCCCTGGAGCGTAGGAGGTTGAGGGGTGACTTTATGGAGGTTTATAAAATCATGAAGGGTATAGATAAGGTGAAAAGCAAAGGTTTTTTTTTCCTTAGGGTGGGGGATTTCAAAACTAGGTAGCATATTTTTCTTAGGTGAGAGCAGAAAGATTTAGAAGGTATCTGAGGGGTAACCTTTTCACTCAGAGGGTGGTTCATGTGTGGGAATGAACTGCCAGAGGAAGTAGTAGAGGTAAGTATTGTTACAACAATTAAGAGATATTTGGACAGATACCACAATAGGAAAGATTTAGAGGGATATGGAACAAACGCAGGCAAATGAGACTAGATTAGTTTAGGAACATAGTCAGTGGTTGGACCCTGCTATATGACTCTCTGACTCTACAACTGACCCATGGGGATAGACTGTAGCTTGTCCATCAGTGTCTTTAGGGGTGGAGGAGAGGGGATGGGGTGAGATCTGGTCAATCATTGGCTGGAGGGCAGTGTGAAGATTCCAGGATAGTCATTGGCTGGAGTCACTGTGTGGGAGGGGCCAAGAAGTCATCAGCCTGGAATTCAGTCCTTCATCTTCTCAACTCCCAGGAATTATCCGTGACCTTCCTGCCAACCTGTTCCCCCATTCCCCGCGGCTCAACACCACCAGATGTCCATCAGCTCCCCTGGAGGAGCTGGCTCACCCTCCCCTTGCTCCAGCTCCCCCTCCTTTCATCTACCCCACCCCCTGTCTCCTGAAATCCCCTTCCCCATCCCTAGCCCCCTTCCCCCCCGTCCC
>NC_057716.1:106031864-106054171 GCF_004010195.1 Chiloscyllium plagiosum
TCACTGAGAGATTTACCTTAAACCAGAGAATGTCTGGTAAGGGTTTCCCTTCGACCACCACAGCCAGTCTTGCTGTCTCCTCTGGCCTCACCACCATGTCCTCCATGATGGACTCAAACCGCGGAGCCTCTGCAACACAACGGCTTTCGCTCAAGAACAGGCGAACAATCCAGAAGCGGGTTTTGGATTCACGGAATTACACTCCCCCACCCCAACTCGCGGAGGGAAATCAGGGCCCTGCACTGAAGGAGGGAACTCTTGTGGGGTCCAAAAAATAACCAAGGGGGACATCCTTCACTTCAGAGCCGTCCCCTCCTCACCTTCGGCACAGACACTCCCTCGCTCGAGAAGGGCACTGGTGTCAGTCATAGCCTCCTGGGTCCTGAGAGGTTGTCGGGATTTGAGCGCTACCCCCCCCACCCCAATCTCCTGACCGTCCCAGTGCCCAAGCTGGTCATAGAAACTCGATGTTGATGCCAGCAGTACCCTTTGTGGACTTTAAACCAGTCTGATCCTTGGTTGGGATCTGAGGGATCTCACCGTCACCATTTCATAGGATCAGGATGGCACAGAAAGAGCCATTCAGCCCATCATTTTGAAGGTGAGCAGGGGAGCTTTACCTAGTATATCCCTTCACGAAAGTGAGAAAACGATGGACTACATGACTGTTCGGTGTCCATGGGCTCACTCTCTGCACACATACATAGTGATGTTTTCTTACTCTGGTGACAACACGTCCGGAAACAAATAGCCAACTGGTGCTCCAGCACCAATTAAATAATGACCAACAGTTAAGGGTAAAGCTCTATTTGTAATGCTGGTGACTGACTGGCTAATCATATCAAGCGGCATGCTCCACACAACGTACTGCGTACACCCAGCCAGTCTGTACTGCTAATACTCAAAACCCTGTCTCCAGCACAGCTGTGATTTAGGCATTGGACAGCATTTGCTGAATAATCCCAAGTATGCTGAGAATGACGTCAGAGCCCTGTTTGCTTTGCTTTTTTATTCATTCATGGGATGACGGCATCCCTGGCCAGGCCAGTATTTATTGCCCATCCATAATTGCCCAGAGGGCAGCTAAGAGTCAACCACATTGCTGTGGGTCTGGAGTTAAATGTAGGCCAGACCAGGTAAGGATGGCAGTTTCCTTCCCTTAAGGACATTAGTGATCCGGAGACTCTTAATTCCAGATATTTAGTGAATTCAAATTTCACCATCTGCTGTGGCAGGATTTGAACCCAGGTCCCCTGAACATTATCTGGGTTGATAGTCCAGTGATAATACCACTAGGCCATTGCCTTCCCTAATTTCAGTAGTCAGTGGGGCTAGCAGTGTGGTGCATTTACACACATTGGAAGCTGTACATATTGATGTAGAGCAACCTGCTCTTTGTGAACTGAAGGACCATGAACACGCACCGAGCCTATATCAACTCAACAAAACAAACAACAGCCCCATTAGATTTGCCGAGGTTTCCAGCACAGAAAAGGGCCATTCAGCCCGTTGAGTCTGTACTCTGTCAAAAATATTCTGGTTTATTTCTCAAGACAACACTTTGAGAAATCAGAGTCAACCAGCCTGGTTTAAATTTAAACAAAGCTCAGCAGTTAACTGTCAGTCATCAACTAATTAGTTGAAAGTGAGGACTGCAGATGCTAGAGATCAGAGTCGACAGTGTGGTGCTGAAAAGGCACAGCCGGTCAGGAAGCATCCGAGGAGCAGGAATGAAGGGATTTTGCCTGAAACGTCGATTCTCTTGCTCCTCGGATGCTGCCTAACGTGCTATGCCTTTCCAGCACTACACTATCAACTAATTGATGTACATTTTCATGGCAACACCTCTACCAATCAGAGTCGACTTGCAAACCAATCAGTGCTCTCTTCCCATGCTGTATAAATATTGTTTTCTCTTTATGTTTGTATTTATTATGTCTGAAGGAGTTTAAGACAAAAATACCAAGAAAATGTGCCTCTTACCATTAAAATTCAATTTCAGGAGGTTTTGTAAAGTTTTTGGAATGTACTAAGGATGTTATAGCAAATGCAAATTCCTCTTATTTGACAGCGACTAATTTCTGAGGAAACAAGGAGAGAAGCTGCATACCTGCCAGAAGCAGAGATATCCGACAAGAATCCTCTCCATGTTCGTTTCTGGCTGTGACCATTATCTCTCCAACATCAGCCTTTCCAACTTTCACAATCTTCAGCATATGTTGATCATCATCAGGCATGCTTAGCTCGTAGACCCGAGGTTTATTGGTCAACTCCACGCCATTCCTGTAGATTGTCAACCAGGTAAGAGTGAGATAATCTCTATAACCAGCATTCCACAGCGTGGCCAGGATTGAAGGGTTTGAGCTACAGGGAGACGCTGTATAGGCTGGGGCTGTTTTTCCTAGAGCATTGGAGGTTTATATAATCATGGGGGGCATGGATAGAGTGAATAGACAAGGTCTCTTCCCTGGGGTGGGGGAGTCCAGAACTAGAGGGCATAGGTTCAATGTGAGAGGGGAAAGAAATGGCTGATGAACTAAATTCATCTGTCTCTGTCTTTGTAAAGAAGAACACTAATAACATGCCAGAAATAATGGGAATCACAGGGCTTAGAGAGAGGGAGGAATGAAGTAAAGCTGTATTAGTACAGAAATGGTGTTGGAGAAATTGATGGAATTGAAGGCTGATAAATTTCCAAGGCCTGATAATCTACATCTCAATCTACTTAAGGAAGTGGCATTAGTAATAGTGGATGCATTGGTGGTCATCTTTGAAGATTCTTTTGATTCTGGAACAGTTCCTACAGATTGGAATTAAGTGAGGATTGCAGATGCTGGAGAGGCAGAGTTGCAACATGTAACGCTGGAAAAGCACAGCAGGTCAGGCAGCATCCAAGGAGCAGGAGAGTTGGCATTTCAGGCATAAGCCCCTCATCAGGAGGAATGTGTGTTTTAGGTGAGGGGGGGCATGCATAAGGGGGCTGAGAGATAGATAGGAGGGTGGGGCTGGGGGGAGGTAGCTTGGAAAGTGATAGGTGGATACAGTTGGGGAGTGATGGTAATAGGTCAGAGTGGAGGCTGGAGCAAATAGGTTAGAAGGAAGGTGGACAGGTCCAGCGGGTGCTGCTGAGTTGGAAGGTTGAATCTGGGATGAGGTAGGGGGGTGGGGAGATGAGGAAATTAGTGAAATCCACATTGATGCCATGTGGTTGGAGGATCCCAAGGCGGAAGACGAGGCATCAACACCAATTTCACCATTTTCCTCATCTTCCCTCCCCCCACCATGTTGTGCTTTTCCTCCTTAAAGACACTTCTCAGGTTCGGCAAAATGTTTTGCTATCTTATCCACTAACCCGGTGTTGAATTATTTTTAAATTTATTCAGAGGATGTGGGCATCACTGGCTGGGCCAGCATTTACTGCCCATCCCCAGTTGTCCCCTTGAGGGGGTGGTGGTGAGCTGCCTTGTTGAACTGCTGCAATCCCACAATGCCCTTAGGTAGGGAATTCCAGGATTTTGACCCAGTGACACTGAAGGAACGGTGATGTATTTCCAAGTCAGGATGCTGAGTGGCTTGGAGGGGAGCTTGCAGGGGGTAGTGTTCCTTCTCGATGGAAGTGGTTGTGGGTTTGGAAGGTGCTGTCTGAGGATCTTTGGCGAATTTCTGCAGCATATCTTGTAGGTGGTACACACTGATGCCACTGAGCATCGGTGGTAGAGGGAGTGAATGCTTTGTTCCGGATGGTGTCAAGCTTCTTGAGTGTTGTTGGGAGTTGCACCCATCCAGGCAAATGGGGAGTATTCCATCACATCAGCCATTATTGAATGGCAGAGCAGACTCGATAGGCTGAATGGCCCAATTTCTGCTCCTTTGTCTTGTAAATGGTGCCTTGTAAATGGTGGACAGGCTTTGAGGAGTCAGGAGGTGAGTTACTCACTGCAGTATTCCCAGCCTCTGACCTGCTCTTGTAGCCATTGTATTTAGCTGGTCCGGTCAGTTTCTGGTCAGTGGTAACCCCCAGGATGTTGATAGTGGGGGAACTCAGTGATGGTGACACCATTGAATGTCAAGGGTGCGGTTAGATTGTCTCTTATTTTCAATGATTATTGCCTGGCATTTGTGTGGCACAAATGTTACTTGCCACTTGTCAGCCCAGCCTGGATATTGTCCAGATCTTGTTGCATTTGAACATGGACTGCTTCAGTATCTGAGGAGTTGCGAATGATGCTAAACATTGTGCAATGATCAGTGAACATGCCCACTTCTGATCTAATGATGGAGGTAAGGTCATTGCTGAAGATGGTTGGCCCTAGGACACTACCCTGAGGAACTCCTGCAAAGATGTCCTGGAGCTGAGATGACTGACCTCCAACAACCACAACCATCAGCTTTGACAAAGGGTCAGTTAGACTCGAAACGTCAGCCCTTTTCTCTCCTTACAGATGTTGCCAGACCTGCTGAGATTTTCCAGCATTTTCTCTTTTGACCACAACCATCTTCCTATGTGCCAGGTGTGACTCCAACCATGGAGAGTTTGCCCTGATACCTATAGATTCCAATTTTACTAGGGATTTTTTATTGAATGAGTGAACTGGATATCAAGCAACTCTCTGCTCTCACATCCAATATTCTTCCCATCCCTTCATTGAGTGGCGGAGAGGCTATGAATCCTGACTCCCCAAAGTCTATCCACTATCTACAGACACAAATCAGGAGTATGAGGGAATGCTCCTCATTTGCCTGGATGAGTGCAGTTCCAACAACACTCAGGAAGCTCGACATCATCCAGGAGAAAGCAGCCCACTTGATTGGCACCACATCCACAACCATCCACTCCCTCCACCAATGATGCTCAGTGGCATCAGTGTATACCATCTACAAGACGCATTGCAGAAATTCACCAAAGATCCTCAGACAGCACCTTCCCAAACCACAACCACTTCCATCTAGAAGGACAAAGGTAGCAGATATATGGGAACACCATTCGCTGTCAGATACAGTGGAATTTCTCTCCAAGCCTGTCTCTGACACTCTCCCACTCACACGCAGAAGCACAGGCAGTGTAGCTTGCTCTTACTTTGTCCATGACACATCTGCCTGTACGTAGTTCAGTGTACAGGTAATACAGCTGCTCTGATCTTCCACTGCAAACACTACATCTGGTTTGTCAATAAAACATGGAACTTCTTCCAGATAGGGACCTGCGGAAAGGATGAAAGAGCCAGTATCAATGTCTGTCCTTGTCAGTCCTCACTCAGCACTCCCAGCTCAGAGCTAGCCAAATCAACTCTGAAGACTTGAAAACAAATGGAGTCCTTACAGTGCAGACAGAGGCCATTCAGCCCATTAAGCCTGCACCAGCCCTCCGAAGAACATCCCAACCAGACCCGTTCCCCCACCCTACCTCTGTAAGCCTGTATTTCCCATGGCTAACCCACCTAGCCTGATCAGAAGTCACACAACACCAGGTTATAGTCCAAGCTTGTGATTTCAAATAAGCCTGTTGGACTATATCCTGGAGTTGTGTGATTTCTGACCTTGTCCATCCCCAGTCCAACACCAGTACCTACACATCATGGCCACCCAGCCTGCACATCCCTGGACACTATGGGCAATTTAGTGTGGTCAACCCACCCTAATCTGCACATCCCTGGGCACAATGGGTAATTTAGCACAGCCAATGCACCCTAACCTGTACATGCCTGGGCACTAAGGGGAATTTAGCATGGACAATCCCATCCTAACCTGCACATCCGTGGACAATTTCGCATGGCCAATTCCACCCTAACCTGCACATCCCTGGACACTATGGGCAGTTTAGCATGACCAATTCACCCTAACTTGTACATCCCTGGGCACAATGGGTAATTTAGCATGGCCAATGCCCCCTAACCTGAACATCCCTGGGCATTATGGGGAATTTAGCATGGGCAATCCCACACTAACCTGCACATCCCTGGATACTATGGGCAATTTAGTCTGGCCAACCCACCCTAATCTGCACATCCCTGGGCACAATGGGTAATTTAGCATGGCCAATGCATCCTAACCTGCACATCCCTGGGCATTATGGAGAATTTAAGCATGGCCAATCCCACGCTAACCTGCACATCCCTGGACACTATGGGGATGGCTAACCCACCCTAACCTGCATATCCCTGGACACTCTGTGCAATTTAGCTTGGTCAACCCACCCTAACCTGCTCATCCCTGGGCACTATGGGGAACTTAGCATGGGCAATCCCACCCTAACCTGCACATCCCTGGACACTATGGGCAATTTCCCATGGCCAATCCACATAACCTGCACATCTTTGGACTGTGAGACGAAACCCATGCAGAAACGGGGAGAATGTGCAGACTCCACACAGACAGCCACCCGAGGCAGGAATTGAACCCAGATCCCTGGTGCTAACAGTGAGACACCGTGACTAGATTCTAAACATACACTTCAGGATGTTGTGAAGTCGGGAATGGTGGTGCAGAAATTACTTTCCAATATTGTCATAGAGAAGCAACACAGACAGAAACAGAAGGAGGCCATTCTGCCCCTCAAAACTAATGCACCAGTCAAGAGCTTTTACTTCGCCTCAACTTTCCTATCTATCCACTGATTCCCTCAATATCCAAAATTATATTGATTTCCGTCCGAATATATCGAACATTGCTTGAGAATGTTTCAAAATTGTAGACTGTGCTGCTGGGAAAAACAACCCTTTCAGTATCTTTTAATTAATTGACTGGATATGGGTGTCACTGGCTGGGCCAGCATTTACTGCCCATTCCTAGTTGCCCACTTGAGAAGGTGGGGATGAGCTGCCATCTTGAACCGCTGCTGTCCATGTGCTGTAGGTAGAACCACAGTGCCATTAGGGAGGGAATTCCAGGATTTTAACCCAGTGTCACTGGAGGATGGATATTTTCAAGTCAGGATCGTGAGTGGTTTGGAGGGGAACTTAAAGATGGTGGTGTTCCCATTTATCTTTTTCTAAAATCACTCACGGGATGTAGGCAACTCCGGCCAGGCAAATATTTATTGCCCATCACTAATTACCCAGAGGGCAGTTAACAATCAACCCCATGGCTGTGGGTTTGGAGTCACGTGTAGGCTAGACTAGGTAAGGATGGCAGCTTCCTTCCCTAAAGGACATGAATAAACCCAATGGGTTTTTCCAACAATCAACAGTGGATTCACAGTCATCATTAGACTCTTAATTCCATAAATAAATTTTATCTATTGAATTCAAATTCCACATCTGCTGTGGCAGGACTTGAACCCAGGCTTCTGGAATGTGAGCTGAGTTTTTGGATTAATAGTTTATTGATAATATTGCTAGGCCATTGTCTCCCCTTATCTGCTGCCCTTGATAGAAGTGGTTGTGGATTTGGAAGGTGCTGTCTGAGGATCTTTGGTGAATTTCTGCAGTGCATCTCGGAGATAGCACACACTACTGCTACTGAGATCTACCCTTGTTAAGATCTCAAGAATTTTGCACATTTGATCTAAACTCCAGACAATGTGGAACTTTTGAGAGCGCAATGCTGACTTTGAAATGAAACTGTGAGTGCCAGAGCAGATCTGTGCTCCGCTATTGGGAGTGTCTTCTCCGTATCAATTCTGTTGATCTCCAAAGATCTCAACCAGGTCATTCTTGATTCTAAAGGATACAGCACTAAGCCATTTCAATGCTTCCTGACTAGCATAACTTCTCAGTTCCAGTGTAATCCTATTAAATAAGGGTTGGCACGGTGGCTCAGTGGTTAGCACTGCTGCCTCACAGCACCAGGGACTCAGTGCGGAGTTTTCACATTCTCCCTGTGTCTGCGTGGGTTTCCTCCCACAGTCCAAAGATGTGCAGGTTAGGTGGGTTAGCCATGTGAAATGCAGAGTTACAGGGATAAGGTAGGAAAATCGACGTTTCAGGCAAAAGCCCTTCATGAGTCCTGATGAAGGACTTTTGCCCGAAACGTCGATTTTCCTATTCCTCGGATGCTGCCTGACCTGCTGTGCTTTTCCAGCACCACTCTAATCTAGACTCTGATTTCCAGCATCTGCAGTCCTCACTTTTGCTACAGGGATAGGGTAGGCAAGTGGATCTGGGGGGGACACTCTTCGGAGGGTTGGTGTGGACTCAATGGGCTGCTTCCACAGTGTGGGGGAATTCTTAAAACAAATCGAGATTGAACTTTACCTCGTGCTTCTTACTACTTTTCTCAATATGGAGACCAGAACTGCATAGCACACAGACTGCAGCGCTTCAAGAAGGCAGCTCACCCTCACCTTCTCAAGGGCCACCAGGGACGCATAATAAATACTGACCCAGCCAGCGATACCCATTTCCGGTAAAAAGGATAAAACTGTCCATTGTGATCGAACGAAAGTCTGGTATAAGTTTAACTGCTTTGCATTCCATTCATTGAGAAAGGAAGCCAGTCCTAGGTTTTGTTTTTAGATGTGTCACTTCGTTCCCTTCTCCCCTGCCCGTGTGATATTCTGTCACCCAGTCACACTGCAGATGGGCTGCTTACCTCTGTCCAATAGTTTAACAAGCTCTGAGATGGGAGAGGGCTTGCTGCAGCTCTTTGATGTGGTGCTCTGGATCCTGAATACGTACTGGATGCCTTTGTTCAGCGATTGGATGGTATAGCTGGTGTCCTTGATGTTGGCTTTCAGGACGTGCCACTGGTGTGTGCCCACCACCTGGCTTTGAATAACATAGGTCAGTGTGGCAGGATCTGCAAAGTAAGAGGGGAGAACCATCACCAACGTGCACTCACTCTCACACACACTCATACACGCACTCATCCACCCGCTCTTACACACACACTCACCCACAAACACACACTCTCATATTGCCCACACATTCTCTTTCTCATACTGACGCACACACACTGTCTCTCGTACTGACACACATACACTCTCTTGTACTGACACACACACACTCTCTCGTACTGACACATATGCACACACGCTCTCATATTGACACATACACGCTCTCGCATACTGACACACACACACACACACACACGCACAAAAAATGGGTGCAGGTCGAGGGGGCAGTTTATAATAATGAATTCTTGACTCAGTGTTCCTGAGGTCACAGTTAGAATGTGGGTTTCTGACCTCTACTTCGGAAGATTGGAAAATATTGCAGGGAGTTTCCAGATCCTAGTTTTCCATGTCTCGTTGATTAGTACAGTATGATCAATGGGGTAAATCATCTACTGGTGGGTGGGTGGGTGAGTGTGTCCAGCTGTGGTCTAACTAATGTCTTGTATAGTTTTGGCAAAACGTCCCCTTTTTTAAACCTATTTCTTTTGTAATAAAGGTGCACATTCCACTTGCCTTCCCTGTTACCCATTGAACTTGGATGTTACCTTTTAGTGATTTATCCACAAGGATTCCCAAACCACTTTGTTGTGTAGCTTTCTGCAGTCTTTCAGCACTTAAATAATATTCAGCTCCTCTGTTGTTCCTGCCAATGTGAATAACCTCACATTTTCTCAATCATATTCCAACTGCTAAAGTTTTGCCCCTTCACTTCCCCTGTCCATATCCCTCTGCAGAGTCTTTGCATCATCCTTACCACTGGCCTTCCCACCTATTTCTGTACCTTTCACAAACCTGGCGATAGTACGTTCCCTTGCCTCATCCAGGTTATTATATATATTGTAATGTCTTTGGTGGGGGGGTTCGATAAAGTCTCTCCTTTGAGCCTTAAGACACCAAAGACCAATCCCTGAAGCTGCTGCAAATACCAGCTGAAGCAGGAGGAGACAGGACATGGAGAGAAGGAGCAGGTTCTTTCATCGACTGGATGTGACTGACAAGTGATGCACAGGGACTCTGTTTTGGGACCTCATCCATTCACAAGATTTATTAATAATGTAGATGATGGAATATTTAGAGAAATCAATGGATTTGGGGCTCTTGTGGAAAAATGGTTTTGAGAAAGAGGATCTGCTGTGATCTAGCTGAGTGGCAGAGCAGTCCTGATGGGCTGAATGGACTCTTCTATCTCCTATGAAGTGAAATCCCCTTGTAATATAACAGCAGTGGTGACTAACTTGTGCAGGGCAAAAGAATGGTGCCAATGATCATGCCAATTGTTCTTTGTGATGTTGATCAAAAGGGTAAAGAATGTCAGTGTCACCAAGGAGAGCTACCATGCCCTTGTTTCTATCTTTTATAGTCACCCAGATTTGGATGTGAACATGGGAGGTGCAGTTAGTAAGTTTGCAGATGATACCAAAACTGGAGGTGTAGTAGACAGCGAAGAAGGTTACCTCAAATTACAAAGGGATCTTGATCAGATGGGCCATTGGGCTGAGGAGAGGTGGATGGAGTTTAATTTAGATAAATGTGAGGTGCTGCATTTTGGAAAAGCAAATCTTAGCAGGACTTATACACTTAATGGTAAGGTCCTAGGGAGTGTTGCTGAACAAAGAGACCTTGGAGTGCAGGTTCATAACTCCTTGAAAGAGAATTCACAGGTAGCTAGGATAGTGAAGAAGGCGTTTGGTATGCTTTCCTTTACTGGTCAGTGCATTGAGTACAGGAGTTGGGAGGTCATGTTGCAGCTGTACAGGACATTGGTGAGGCCACTTTTGGAATATTGTATGCAATTCTGGTCTCCCTCCTATAGGAAGGATGTTGTGAAACTTGTAAGGATTCAGAAAAAAATGACCTTATGGAGGATTATAAAATCATGAGAGACATGGATAGGATAAATAGACAAGGCCTTTTCCCTGGGATGGGGAAGCTCAAAACTAGAGGGCATAGGTTTAGGGTGAGAGGGGAAAATTTAAAAAGGACCTAAAGGGCAACTTTTCACACAGGGTGGTGTGTGTATGGAATGAGCTAACAGAGGAAGTGGTGGAGGCTGGTACAATTGCAGCATTTAAAAGGCATCTGGATGGGGACATGAATAGGAAGGGTTTGGAGGGATATGGGTCAGGTGCTGTTAAATGGGACTAGATTAGGTTAGGATGTCTGGTCGGCAAGGATGAGTTGGAGCTGAAAATGTGTTTCAGAAAAAAATGACCTTATGGAGGATTATAAAATCATGAGAGACATGGATAGGATAAATAGACAAGGCCTTTTCCCTGGGATGGGGAAGCTCAAAACTAGAGGGCAGAGGTTTAGGGTGAGAGGGGAAAATTTAAAAAGGACCTAAAGGGCAACTTTTCACACAGGGTGAAAAGGGCTCATGCCCGAAACGTCGATTCTCCTGCTCCTTGGATGCTGCCTGACCTGCTGCGCTTTTCCAGCAACACATTTCCAGCTCTGATCTCCAGCATCTGCAGTCCTCACTTTCTCCTAAAGGATGAGTTGGACCCAAGGGTCTGTTTCCGTGCTGTACATCTCTATGACTCTAAAAGGGCAAATGGTACCTTGATCACATTCCCAGCTGACAGACGGAATGTCCAGCAGCGCAGCACACCCACATTACCAAAGGCCCATCACGGGAGATGAGCATCGTTGGCTAGGCCAGCATTTGTTACCCATCCCTAATTGTCCCAGATAGAAGTTAAGCGTCAACCACATTGCTCTGAGTCTGGAATCGCATCTAAACCAGACTAGACCACCCTCCCCAAACCCCACACCCTGACAGGATATCAGTGAACCAGATGGGCTTTTCCTTTATGGGTGTTGACAGTGATTCTTCAGAACCAATCTTTATTCCTGATTTTTTTGGCAGGGGGGCATTGGATTCAAATTTTTAACCATCTACCAGGATGGGATTCAAACACATCTCCCCTGGAGCGATAACCCAGGGCTCTGGATTACTAGCCCAGGGACACTACCACCTAGAACATAGAACATAGGACATTACAGCGCAGTACAGGCCCTTCGGCCCTCGATGTTGTGCCGCCCTGTCATACTAATCTGAAGCCCATCCCACCTACACTATTCCATGTACGTCCATATGCCTGTCCAATGACGACTTAAATGCACTTAAACTTGGCGAATCTACTACCGTTGCAGGCAAAGCATTCCATACCCTTACTACTCTCTGAGTAAAGAAACTACCTCTGACATCTGTCTTATACCTATCTCCCCTCACTTTAAAGTTGTGTCCCCTCGTGTTTACCGTCCCCATACTTGGATAAAGGCTCTGCCTGTCCACCCTGTCTAACCCTCCGATTATCTTGTATGTCTCTATTAAGTCACCTCTCAACCTTCTTCTCTCTAATGAGAACAGGCTCAAGGCCCTCAGCCTTTCCTTGTAAGACATTCCTTCCATACCAGGCAACATCCTAGTAAATCTCCTCTGCACCCTTTCCAAAGCTTCCACATCCTTCTTATAATGCGGTGGCCAGAACTGTATGCAATACTCCAAGTGTGGCCGTACCAGAGCTTTGTACAGCTGTAGCATAACCTCATGGTTCCAGAACTCAGTCCCTCTACTAATAAAGGCCAAGACACTGTATGCCTTCTTAACAACCCTGTCAATCTGGGTGGCAACTTTCAGGGATCTGTGTACATGGACACCGAGATCTCTCTGCTCATCTGCACTCCCAAGAATCTTACCATTAGCCCAGTACTTTGCATTCCGATTACTCCGTCCAAGGTGTATCACCTCACACATGTCCACGTTAAACTCAGCCCAGCTCTGCATCCTATCTATGTCTCTCTGCAACCTACTACATCCCTTGTCACTATCCACAACTCCACCGACCTTAGTGTCGTCTGCAAATTTATTATCCCTGTCCTGGGATGTCTATGCATTGAACTCTTTCAAGGGTGGGGGGGACTTGAACCCACAAACCTCTGACTGATTGTTGATGTACTTTCAGAGATTCTAAAAGCAGGGAGGAAGCAGACTCCCTTCAGCCCATCGAGTCAACCACCACAAAATACCACGACCTACACCAGTCCCACTTTCTCACATTAGGACCAGAGGCTTGAATGTTATGATACCTCAAGAGTTTATCCAAGTACATTTTAAAGGTTCTGAGGTTTCCCGCCTCAACTACTCTCCCAGGCAGTGCATTCCAGACTCCCACTATTCTCTGGTTGAAAAAGGTTTCCTCAAATCCCCTCTAAACCTCCTGCCTTTTACTTTAAAGTGATGCCCCTTTGTTTCTGACCCTTAGACTTTCCTGGTAAATAAGGCAAGGTGACAGACTAAGTCAGACCGAAGCAGCAAAGATTGTTCCCAGCTTGATACTCAAAGGGAAAGAAGCCTCAATATGTCAGGGAGGGAGCTCTCCCACCCTGAATATCCTCCGAATCTGCTGTCCCTCATAGGAATTGCTCATGTGAGAACAAAACCACAAGATCAGGATAATGGGTTGGGATGAGGAGAATTTAATTCTGTCCCAGAGTAATTAATCTTTGAGATTCCCTGTCCCGGACAGCTAGGGATTCTCTGGCATCGAATGTATTTAAGGCTCAGAGGGTCAGATTTTGGTTGTTCTGGGAATTGAGAGGACACAGCGAGTGGGAGGGAAACTGGAGCTGAGTCCCAAGATCAGCCAGAATCATATCAAAAGGCAGAACAAGCTCAATGGGCCGAAACGTCTACTACTGCTTCCATTTCTTAAGAATTTATATGAAAACAGAGTAAAGGGAGCTGTCCTAGGAGTGTTTGATGGTGACACTGTAGAGGAGCTTTACTCTGTATCTATCCCATGCTGTTCCTGTCATGGGAGTGTTTGATGGGGGACAGTATAGAGGGAGCTTTACTCTGTATCTAACCCCATGCTGTCCCTGTCCTGGGAGTGTTTGATGAGGGACAGTGTAGAGGGAGCTTTACTCTGTATCTAACCCTGTGGTGTCGCTGTCCTGAGAGTGTTTGATGGGGACAGTGTAGAGGGAGCTTTACTCTGTAACTAACCCTGTGGTGTCGCTGTCCTGGGAGTGTTTGATAGGGACAGTGTAGAGGGAGCTTTACTCTGTATCTAACCCTGTGGTGTCGCTGTCCTGGGAGTGTTTGATGGGGGACAGTGTAGAGGGAGCTTTACGAAGTAGCTCACCTTATCCCTGGGAGTGTTTGATGGGGTTCACAGAGAGTTTACACACATACATGATGCCACTGTGGTTTTTGTTGAGTGTTACCTATCGATGGGTCGAGTTTCTTGGGTTTGTTCCATTGGAGAGTCACAGTCCTGCCCGTCACTGCCACCACCACAGCGGGACCATTGGGTGGGTCCGGGATCACATCTGGATCACAGTGAAGAGAGAAGCAGAAACATTTCATCAGCAACTCGCCCATCATTCAACACAGCATCAGGAATCTCCAAAGGACAAACTACACAAAGAATCACTCAGGGAAACAAGCCAGTTCCTACCTCAGTGACAGAGGACATGGCCATGCAGGGACTGACGGTGCCATGGCCCACCTGCCAAACACCTTCAGGAAGCACAGAAACATAACACCCCAGCCAGGCGGACAGGTGAAGGACAGTGCTTACTCAACACATAAACAGCCACACTGCACTCAACCCCCAATTCCTTGATTAGATTCCAGTTTGTAACTCACTTCTGGGTGTCTGTTATTCGACATTTGGACCATCCCGAACCCCTTAATTAGATTCCAATCTGTAACTCATCCCCGGGATCTGTTATTCTACATAAAAACCATCCCAAACACCTCGATTAGATTCCAGTCTGTAACTCACTCCTGGGTATCTGTTATTCGATATATAGACCACCTGAAACCCTTGATTAGATTCCAGTCGTGACTCACTCCCAGATACCTGTTATTCTATAAATATACCACCCTGAATCCCTCGATTAGCTTTCAGTCTTTAACGCCCTCCCGTTGCTGTATAATTTGATGCCATTCACTGGTTTATTAGGAGACAAAGACATGTCGAGGAGTCTGGGATTTTGACATTCCCAGCACAAAGCAGGAGAAGCAATATTCCATTTATTACCATGTTCCAAATTGATTCTGTCTCTATTTATAACTGTATTACTGAGTAATTTAATTCAATCCTCTTTCACTCCTGATCTGCAGCCATTTACGTCATGACTTTGGCTTTGGGCCATAAACCTCATTAAAGACCATGACAAGCAGCAAGCAGGAATTAACCGAACGTCCACTGAGCACACAGCAGCTCAAAGTCAACTTATTAGACATGTGGATTAGGACACACATCCCATAGAGTTACACACATCAAGTCAGTACTGGGGCACTCAGTCCCTGTTTTACACACACACACACATGCATAGAGTCAGTGCTGGGGCACTCAGTCCCTGTTACACACACATGCATAGAGTCAGTGCTGGGGCACTCAGTCCCTGTTACACACACACACACATGCATAGAGTCAGTGCTGGGGCACTCAGTCCCTGTTACACACACACACACATGCATAGAGTCAGTGCTGGGGCACTCAGTCCCTGTTACACACACACACACATGCATAGAGTCAGTGCTGGGGCACTCAGTCCCTGTTACACACACACACGTACACACAGAGTCAGTGCTGGGGCACTCAGTCCCTATTTTACACAAACACACACGTACACACAGAGTCAGTGCTGGGGCACTCAGTCCCTGTTACACATACACACACGTACACACAGAGTCAGTGCTGGGGCACTCAGTCCCTGTTTTACACACACACACACACAGAGTCAGTGCTGGGGCACTTAGTCCCTGTTACACCCACACATACACACACAGTCAGTGCTGGGGCACTCAGTCCCTGTCACATACACACACAGTCAGTGCTGGGGCACTCAGTCCCTGTCACACACACACACATACACACAGAGTTAGTGCTGGGGCACTCAGTCCCTGTCACACACACCCACACAAAAGCACAGAGTCAGTGCTGGGGCACTCAGTCCCTGTCACACACACAGAGTCAGTGCTGGGGCACTCAGTCCCTGTCTCACACACATACACACACACACACACACACACACACAGTCAGTGTTGGGGCACTCAGTCCCTGTCTCACACACACACACATACACACAGAGTCAGTGCTGGGGCACTCAGTCCCTGTTACACACACATACACACAGTTAGTGCTGGGGCATTCAGTTCCTGTTACACACACACACACAGACACACAACAGTCAGTGCTGGGGCACTCAGTCCCTGTCTCACACACATACACACAGAGTCAGTACTGGGGCACTTAGTCCCTGTTACACATACACACAGAGTCAATGCTAGGGCACACAGTCCCTGTTACACACACAGTGTCAGTACTGGGTCACTCAGTCCCTGTTTTTCACACACACATATCCACACAACCCCTGTTTCTCTCTCTCTCTCACATTCACACACACAGTCAATGCTAGGGCACTCAGTCCCTGTATCATACACACACACACAGTCACACAGTCAGGGCTGGGATACTCAGTCAGTTTGGCAATGTCAGTGGGAGCAGTGGGAGGGTGGGGGGGGATAGGAATGGCAGATGAGGGGGAATGGAAGTTGGTAACAAGGCAATGGGGTGACCTTCAATGACCCACGCTCTTGGCCATGCCCTGTGTTTCTTATATCCAGGGAGTCCATCTCTGGTTGGACAAATCTGACCGGGTTGGGGTGCGAGTGGGGAAGGTGCTAAGGCAATGTGAATGGGGTCAGTGGATGGAAAGCAACTGTGTGGGGGGATGGAGTGGATGGAGCAGATGTGACACCCTCCCAGTTATTCTGCTCTGATTCTGCACCCACCTTCTTTCCCTCCATCTGGCAGATGGTCACCATCCTGAGCAGCTACACCCTCATTCGCGGAGGGTTGATGGGAAGGGATGTGAACCAGAACAGGTCAGAGTGTGAAACTGCAGATCATGGGTCAGTGGGTTTACCTATGGGGCTTTGAATGATTGGAAACCTATTCTATTGGTGTAACTTATTATTTCCATGATTCCACTAATATAGAAGAATGACTGTGGTTCCAAAGACTGAAGGATACAAAGGAAACAGGGGAGTAAGCAGGAACAGGGGGCTGAGTTACATGGTCAGCCATGATCGTACAGAATGGTGGAGCAGGCTGGAAGGGCCGAATAGCCTACTCCTGCTCCTATTTTCCATGTGTTTATGTTGCTAGAGAGGAAACAGAGAGAACATTTCCTCTTGTGGGAAACAGCATAACTTGAGTCCATCAGTATGAAGCTAGTCACCAAGAAATCCCTACGGAGAATCGAGAAAATTCTCCTTACCCGGTCGATGATGAGCTCACTCACTCCCGCCTGTGGGAAGTCAATATTCACACCAGTGTTCAGCGGAGACTCAATGAGGAACATTCGAGGGAAATGACAGGGAAGGGTTACACACTGATCGTGTTTGATGTGGAAAGATGGGAGGAGGCTCGAGTGGGACAGAAAGGCCAGTTGGGACAGGTGGGGCCGAATGGCCTACCTCTGTGCTGCGGACTGAGATCTATTGGCTGCTGGGAGTTAGTAACAGTCATGCTGCTGGGTTATGGGGTTGCCACTGAGTATGCCAGTCACAGTCGGGACAGGATCTTACCGGATACATATACGTGGGCGTAGCTGGTGGCCTTCCCCACCTTGTTGGCTATGACACTTTTATATACTCCTGCGTGAGAATGGTCAGCACAGCGAATGACCAAGCGATGGATGTCTTTATCTGTGGCGGAGAGAAGCCAATGATGATGAAACCGTTAAAAAGGCATGAGGTGGGCAGCAAGCAGGGACGGGTGGGGAGGGGAGGTGACCTCTCTCAGTCAGTGGGGCATTTTGTGCCTGACCGTGACCTCTGACCCATGCCCTGCCAGGTCAGCTGACCTCACCTCGGGCACCATGTGACCCATGACCCACCTCATGGTCAGAGAGCCTTTGGGTGTTCGGCCATTGACAGGAGGCAGTGAATGCTGGATAGGCCTACTCCTGCTCCTGGTCCGTATTCTCTTTGCTCTGCGCAAACAGTCAAAATTCCAGAATGTTCCACAAGCACTGGATCACCCGTTATGATCCAGAAAGGTATGTCAAGGAGTCGAGGATGGAAAGGGCCATGAATGATTCTGAGAGCTTTGATGGGAGTCCCTCAGTTGTTGATGATGGTTGAGCTGTTGGATGTAGTAATGGGAGTGACTGAGTGGGTTGTTTGGCCATTTCAGAGGCAGGTGAGAGTCACCCTCACAGCTGCACGTCTGGAGTCACATGTAGGCCAGACCAGGTGAGGATGGTAGTTTCCTTCCCTCAAGGACATTAGTGAACCAGATGGAGTTTTACAATCAGCATGTTTCCATGTTCACTGATTCCATGTTTTTAAAAAAACTGATTTCAAGTTTCACCGTCTGCTATGGTGGGATTCAAACCCATTACAGAACTCCAGCAATTTTTGTTTCTGCAAACGTACTGATCAGATCATCTACATTTTTATGCAAATCATTTATAAATATCATAAACAAGAGAGGGCTGAAGGAACCTCTGGTTTTCTGTCTTGTCTGAAATACTGTCACGTGACAACTGTATTTTGTATTCATTCCCAGAATGTGGATGTCACTGACCAAGCCAGTGTTTATTACCCAGAGGGCAGTTAAAACTCAACCACACATGGCTGTAGGTCTGGAGTCACATAGAGGCCAGATCAGGTAAGGATGGCAGTTTCCTTCCCTAAAGGACATTAGTGACCCAGATGGGTCTTACCCCACCAATCATTATCAGTAAATTCAGATTTAATTAAAAAATTATTGTTGATCTCCAATCCCACAGGATTTGAAGCCGGATCACCAAACATTAGCAGAGTGTCTGGATGATTAGTCTAGTGATAATACCACTAATCCATTGCCCTACCCAATGGCCTCTTACATCCTGACAAAATTCAAGCTAACCACGGCCACTAGTACACAGCCTTGTCTGTTAGCGCCTCCCCCTGGAGGTTCGAGTGAGTGTACATACACTGTGTCATTCTCCTCTCGTCTGTACTGTCCAGCTTGTGACCATTATGATACCAGGTGATGGCAGGATAGGGCAGCCCCGTCACCTGGCACTCCAGCACCGCATCCTTGCCTTCCGTCACTTCCACATTCTGGATGGGTTTAATGAAGTCCGGCATGGTGAAGCGCTCAGTCTCGTTTTCCGGAACTTCCGGCTCCTCGGGGATTGATGGCATCTTCTCCAGTTTGGCCCTAGGGACAGAGGAGAGAAGGTGAGGGGCAGTTGTTAAGAGTTCTGAGGGCAGCAAGGGTCACAGGGCAAGGGGGGGGAAAGCAGGGCAAAGGCACTGAGCTAAGGGAATGGCCTTAGCCCTATTGTCGCTAGCCTATTAATCCAGAACCCCGAGTAACATTCTAGGGACCCAGGTTCAAATCCCATCATGGCTGAATTCTATAAAAATCCTTTAATGGGCTCTGCAAGTAAGTTAATCACCTGAGGGAACACAGGTCAATGTGAGGATTCTCAGTCTGTAATTTATGTATGTTAGAAGGCTGAGGATGATCTGATTGAAAGGGCTGGATAGGCACAATGGATTTACTGCCTGCTGAAACATGGACACAAGTTGATGAAGGTAGAGCAGTTTTTGTGCGTATATGGATTTTAGCAAGGCTTCTGATAAGGTTCTCCATGGTAGGCTCATTCAGAAAGTAAGGAGGCATGGGATAGAGGGAAACCTATCTGTCTGGATACAGACTTGGCTGGCCCATAGAAGACAGAGGGTGGTAGTAGATGCAAAGTACTCAGCCTGGAGCTCGGTGACCAGTGGTGCTCCGCAGGAATCAGTTCTGGGACCTCTGCTCGTTGTGATTTTTATAAATGTCTAGGATGAGGAAGTGGAAGGGTGGGTTAGTAAGTTTGCCGATGACACAAAGGGTGATGGAGTGGTGGATAGTGTGGAGGGCTGTTGTAGGTTGCAACGGGACATTGACAGGATCCAGAACTGGGCTGATAAATGGCAAATGGAGTTCAACCTGGGAAAGTGTGAAGTTGTTCACTTTGGATGGTCAAATTTGAATCCAAAATATAGGGTTAAAGACAAGGTTCTTGGCAGTGTGGAGGAACAGAGGGATGTTGGGGTCCATGTCCATAGATCTCTCAAAGTTGCCACCCAGTTTGATAGGGTTGTTAAGAAGGTGTATTGTGTGTTGGCTTTCATTAGCAGGGGGATTAAGTTTAAGAGCCACGAAGTTATGCTGCAGCTCTATAGAGCCCTGGTTAGACCACACTTGGAATATTGTGTTCAGTTCTGGTCGCCTCATGAAAGGATGCTTTAGAGAGCGTGCAGAGGAGATTTGCAGGATGCTGCCTGGCCTGGAGGGCATGTCTAATGAAGAAAGTTTGAGGAAGCTAGGGCTTTTCTCATTGGAGCAAAAACGGATGAGAAGTGAATTGATAGAGGTGTATAAAATGGTGAGAGGCATAGATAGGGTGGATAGCCAGAGACATTTTCCCAGGGCTGAAGGGGGCATAATTCTAAGATAATTGAAGGAAGGTTTAGGGAGATGTCAGAGGTAGATTCTTTATTCAGACAGTGATGGGTGTGTGGAATGCACTCTCAGCATCAGATACATTAGGGAAATTTAAACGACTCTTGGATAGGCATATGGATGATAGTACAATGAAGGATATGTAGGTTAGTCTGATCTTAGAGTAGGATAAAAGGTTGGCACAACATCAAGGGCCAAAGGGCCTGTACTGTGCTGTACTGTTCGACATTCTATATTTTAAGTGATCAATTACCACAGACACTTGGACACAAGGGATCTGTTGACCACCAAAACTCAGGCCCACAGGATCTACTGACCATCATGGACCCAGACACAGCTGATCTAATGACTACAGACAGTCAAACACATTGAGTCCTGTGTCTGTAGAAATTGAGACACAAGGGATCTACTGTAGCTGACTGAAAGGATCTATGCACCTTGTAATTCCAGACACTGATCAGTAAAACTCAGACTTGCAGGATCCTTTGCTACTGGGAATTCAGATTTGAGAGATCTATTAACAATATAAACTCAAACACGGTACAGGTCATTTTGCAATAACACGTGATTCGCTAATGCAAACTTGCTGTAACATGATTGACGCAGTGTGAACCCTGTTTCTAAAGCACAAGGTTTTAAAACGTGTGTTGACTGTAACACGATTACATCACCAACACTTTAAGCATTGTTTCTAAGGTGTGATTTTTCTATAACCCGGGGTTGCACGAGAACACAACCATTGTGTTATAGAAGAACAAGCTGTAGATCAACTGGCCACAAAATTCCAGGCCTGAAGGATCTCTTGATCCTAGAAACTTGAGATTGTGGGACAAACTGATCACAAAAACCCACCCTTGAGGGATGTGCTAAATATGAGAAATGAGTGTGACTGAAGTGGAGTCTCCATATCTGGCCCAGCCTCAATAGAGTCTGACCAGAGAGGAAGGCCTTCCCATGACCTCAGGAACACCAACGATCCTGCAGAATCCTGCCCAAGTGCTAACAATGGAGATCTCCACATGACATGGTGCTTCATACGAGCGATTGTGTGGAGCTCCTTCCTCAGGCAGACCGGTGTAACATAGAGGGCATGCTGCACTAGCAGAGGTACTGTCCATCAGCTGAGGTGACAAATGGAGGCCCTTTCCCCCACCTTCCCTCAGAATTGGACAAATAGACATCTCAGTCATTTCAGGGTCGCCCTACTCTCCTGGGCCAACAGTGACCCTCAATCAACCCCACTAGAAAATAAAATGACTCCTTGGTCATTTCTCTTCAAGACATTAGTGAAATCTTGCTGTGCACTAATGTGGTGCAGTATTTCCCACAGTGCAACAGTGTGACTGCACTCTCACAGTACCTCATTGGCTCTCAGAAGCTTCCGGACTGCCTGAGGTGGTATAAGGCGCAATGGAAATGCATTTGTGCCCTATACTGAAGCCTACTCTCTGCTGTTTCCTTACATTGGTGAGGAGACCACTGGGCGAGGCTCTTCAACATAGAGGTCAGCTGAGCAGAAGGCGTCACCATGAGGGTTCTGGGCAATAGCAGCGTACTCGCCCTCATTCTCGCTGACTGCGTGAAGGATGATCAGTGAGTGGAAGCCCTGGTCCCGCACAATACGCAGCTCCTCCGTCTCCACCACCCGCTCACCTGCCGAACAGAGAAATAGGACATCAGAGCACTTTAATGGTCATTACCGCTGAAGACAGGGAGTGAGAGAGTGTGGGCAAGAGAGAGGGAAAAAGGCAAAGAGCAAGAGAGAGAGGGAGAGTGGGCAAGTGAGAGGGAAAAAGGCAGAGAGGGAGAGTGGGCAAGGGAGAGGAAAAGACAGAGACAGGGAGAGTGGGCCAGAGAGAGGGAAAAAGGCAGAGAGAGAGTGGGCAAGCGAGAGGAATAAAGGCAGAGAGAGAGGGAGAGTGGGCAAGGGAGAGGGAAAAGGC
>NC_057716.1:106057173-106072921 GCF_004010195.1 Chiloscyllium plagiosum
CCAAGAAAGAGAAAAATAGCACAGAGAGAGAGCAAATGACAATGGACAAGAGAAAGAAGAGTACAAGAGAGAGAGAGAGAAAGCAAGAGAGAGAAGAAAAAGGAGAGCAAGAGAGAGAAAACGGAGAGAGACAGAGCAAGAGAGAGACAGCAAAATGGAGAGAACAAGAAAAAGAGACAACAAAAAAAGGGAGAGAGAGAGATGTTTCTGAAGATGTACTCATCAGCATAAATGCAAGAATACCAAATTGCACAGCGTCCCAACAATTGTTACCACGGGAGAAAAGGCTGACAGTGACAAGTTGGCTAGGATTTGCTGGTGCACTGCAAGGTTATGAGCCAGGTATAAGCTCCTCAAGCTCGCGGCATGAGACCTGGACATGTCCCTTTTGTTTGCACAGCATGTGTTGTCAAGTGACTGGCTTCTCCCAATTGTAAATGACCCCATTACGAGCTGAACAGGTCACCTGAAATGGTCAGTGCTGCTGTCAGCACACTGAGCTGTTCAGCCAGTGCTGTCTGAATGGTTTGCAACATTGAACATCCTGCTGTGGCTTTAGCAAGCAAGGGATTATAGAGTACAGACTGTTACCACCAACCGGGGGAGATACTGTTGGGTTCAGGTTGGAACCTGGCATTTCAGTGACATCAGACACGGTCCTTTAATTCTGTGGTAAACGGAAAATCTTTTTGGACCGGTGTTGAATGCAAGACCAAAACATCAACAATATACCTCGGTCTTTCTCCGCAATGTTAATGTTTTGTACAACCAAGATATTATTACAATTTTTACTCAAAAATAATTAAATATATTACTTGGATTAATTAACAGCTCTTTGATAGACTCAGGAAGTGCAGGAGACATATCTTCCTGGGCTATGTGGGAGTCTCACATATATAAAGGGGTGAAAACTAGGTCAGAAAGGTCGGCCAGAATTTTATTAGGAAGTTCAGCTGCAGTTGACCAAAAGGCTAATAAAGTTGGAGAAAATTAATTATGAAAGTAAATTGGCAAGAAATATAAAACCAAACAGCAAGAGCTTCTACATCAAGATTTGGAGGAACATTCTTAAGGTGAGAGGAAAGAGATTTATACAGATTTTTTACACAGATGGTTCACATGTGGAACGAACTTCCTGAGGAAGTGATGGGTGTGGGTACAGTTACAATGTTTAAAAGACATTTGGACAGTTACATGAAGAGGAAAGGTTTGGAGGGATATGCAGGCGAAGATGAGGACTGCAGATGCTGGAGATTAGAATTGAGAGTGTGGTGCTGGAAAAGCACAGCAGGTCAGGTAGTATCCGAGGGGCGGGAGAATCGACATTTTGACAGGTCATGAGGGGGTTGCCAAATTGGAAGGTTGGAACTGGGATAAGGTTGGGGGAGGGGAAATGAAGAAACTGGTGAAATTCACATTGATGTCATGGGGTTCGAGGGTCCCGAGGCGGAAGATGGGGTGTTCTTCCTCCAGGCGTCGGGCGGCCAGGCCTAAGGTGTAGGCGCAGGTTTTGCAACTCCTGCGGTGGCAGGGTAAGGTATTGGGAGGAGAGGGTGGATTTCGGGATGCGTGGAACTGACGAGGCAGTCACGGAGGTAACGCTCTTTACAGAAAACGGATAGGGGTGGGAAGGGAAATAAATCTATGGCGGTGGGGTCAGTTTGTAGGTGGCAGAAATGGTGGAGGATAATGTGATATATCTGGAGGTTGGTGGGGTGGAAGGTGTGTAATGGGGGGTTCTGTCCTTTTGCGGTTGGAGGTGTGGAGTTCAAAGGTGGAGGCGCGGAAAGTGGAGGGCATGATCACCACGTGGGAGGGGAAATTGCAGTCTTTTAAGAAGGAGGCCATCTGGTATGTTCTGTGGTGGAACTGATCCTCCTGGGGTGGAGGTGGAGGAGTTGGGAATAAGCGATAGCACTTTTGCAGGAGGTAGAGTGGAAGGAGGTGTAGTCCAAGTAGCTGTGGGAGTCGATTGTAGAAGATGTCAATGTTGAGTCGGTCACCGTTGATGGAGTTCGAGAGGTCCAGGAAGGGGAGAGAGGTGTCTGAGATGGTCCAGGTGAACTTAAGGTCAGGATGGAATGTGTTGGTGAAGTTGATGAATTGTTCAACCTCCTTGCAGGAGCACAAGGTGGCGCCGATACAGTCATCAATGTAGTAGAGGATAAGGTGGGGAATGGTGCCGGTGTAACTGTGGAAGATGGACTGCTCTACATAGCAACAAAGAGACAGGCATTAGCTGGGGCCCTTTCCAACCCTTTGGTCTGAAGGAAGTGGGCGGATTCAAAGGTAGTTTAGTGCACTGACATCTACACCGCTGAAGCCAGGTGCAAATTCACAGATACTTCCTCCTACTGTCCCCTCGACCATGACCTCACCTCCCATAGCCAAACCATTATCTCCCAGACCATATACAATCTCATCACCTCAAGGGATGTCCCAATCACAGGCTCCAACCTCATCTACATTAAACTCCATCTGCCAATCCTCAGCCCATTGGCCCATCTGGTCAAGATCCCGTTGTAATCTGAGGTAACGTTCTTTGCTGTCCACTACACCTCCAATTTTAGTGTTATCTGCAAACTTACTAACTATACCTCCTATGTTTACATCCAAATCATTTATATAAATGCCGAAAAGTTGTGGACCCAGCACCGATCCTTGTGGCACCCACTAGTCACAGGCCTCCAGTCTGAAAAACAACCCTCCACCACCACCCTCTGTCTTCTAAGCCAGTTCTGTATCCAAGTGACTAGTTCTCCCTGTATTCCATGAGATCTAACCTTGCTCATCGACTAGTTCTCCCTGTATTCCATGAGATCTAACCTTGCTCATCTTGTCGAACCTTGTCGAACGCCTTACTGAAGTACTTACTCTCTATATTAATGGACCTGGAGGTTGCAGAGTGTATTGTATCCAAATTTGCTGGTGATACAAAAATAGGTAAGGCGGCAGGTTGTGATGAGGACATAAGGAATATGCAAGGGAGAGAGCTAGGTTGAGAGAATGGGCAAAACTCGGTAGGTAGAGTTTAATGGAGGAAAATGTGAGATCACACACTTCTGTAGAAAGAAACAAAAGTCAGATTATTATTTAAAAGGAGAGAGATTCCCAAGGAAGTGCACCGCAGAGGGATCTGGGTATCCTAGTACGTGAAAGACAAGATGTCAGCATTGGGGTACAATCAGTAATTAAGCTGGCATTGGAGTCAGTTTAAAGTAATTCACTAGGCTGATTCCTGGGATAAAGGGGTTAATTTATCAAGAATAGCTCGATAGTTAGCCTTTATTCATTAGAATTTAGAAGACTGAGGGGATTTGACAGGGTAGATATCGTGAAGATGTTTCCACTATTGGGGGAATTTCGAGCTGGGGCATAATTACAGAATCCAGAATAATCTTTTAAAACTGAGATGTGAAGGAATTTTTTCTCTCAGAGGCTAGTGAGTGGAATTCGCTCCTCCAGAGAGATGTGGAGACTAGATCACTATGAATATTTAAAAAGAAGAAGGAGATTAATTTTATGAAATATCAGGGAGCTGAGGGCTTTGAGGAATTGTCACGAAAGTGGAGTTGATGCCTAGACTCCATCAGCCATGGTCCTGTCGAAGGACAGGACAGGCTTGAGGAGCTGAATGCCCTTTTTCTGCTCTTGTTTCTAATGAGGGTATGTGTGGTAGGTTCCTGTGGTGATTACTTGAACCCAGAAGCTCCTGTCTCAGAGTGAGAGCACTGCCCATTGAGCAATGTATGACACAGGAGATAATCTGTGCTGGGCTTCTCGTGCAAGGTCTACATTGATCATCTCAGTGCCTTGCCACAGGTGCTGTCTTTACAACAAGGCAGGATGACTAGAAATCCCCAACATCCCCCCACCCCCCAAAATGTTTCTGAGGACCGCCAAGGGTTCATCAAAGCATCATGGACCAAAATTGACCCCCAATGCCAAGTAAGAGATGACTGACATCACTGGCAATGCCAGCTCCATTCTCCTAACTCCCCTTGAGCAGAACGGCTCGCTCAGCCGTTTCAGGGAGACGCCTGTGGGATATTGCTGTACACCAGTTGACTGCTGCAGTCTGGCAGTGACAGTGCCTCAAGACGTAAAGAGCTGGCTTGGCAGTAGGGTTCTCCCGGCACGCTGTGACGTCGGGCATGGTGTGGAATGGGAGTCAGAGCCTCTCTCCATGCTACGTTGTCGGGGTTACCGTAGTGCATCCAGGTGACGGTGGGCGGGGGAGTCCCGCTCACTTTCACATCCAGGTGGGCCGTTCTGCCCTCGATCACAAATACATCCTCCAGCTTCCTGGTGAAGAGTGGGACGATGGAAGGAAGCACAGTCAGCTTAGCACTACACGTTTTCTCGTCTGTGGGAGATAGAAGGGCCAGAGATCAGAAACTCCTCACCGAGATCAGGCCCAGGGCATAGAAATACCTCACCCAGACCAGGCCTATTTATCAGAAACCCCTCACCCAGACCAGGCTTGGGAGCAGAAACCCCTCATCGAGACCAAACACAGAGCTCAGAAACCCCTGGCCGAGACTAGGCCCAGGGCTCAGAAATCCCTCACTGAGACCAGGCCCAGGGCTTAGAAACCCCTCACCGAGACCAGGCCCAGGGCACAGAAACACCTTAACGAAACCAGCCCCAGGGCACAGAAACCTAACACCAAGACCAGGCCCAGGATTTAGAAATCCCTCACAGACACCAGGCCCAGGGATCAGAAACCCCTCACCGAGACCAGGTCCAGGGTTCAGAAATCCCTCACAGACACCAGGCCCAGGGATCAGAAACCCCTCACCGAGACCAGGCTCAGGGCTCCGAAACACCTCCACTAGACCAGGCTCAGGGCTCCAAAACACCTCCACTAGACCAGGCCCAGGGCTCAGAAACCCCTCACCGAGATCAGGCCCAGGGCTCAGAAATCCCTCACAGACACCAGGCCCAGGTCTCAGAAACCCCTCACCCAGACTAGGCCCAAGGATCAGAAACCCCTCACCGAGAGCAGGCCCAGGGCTCAGCAGCCTTTCACCGAGACCAGGTCCAGGGCTGAGAAAGCTGTCACTGAGAACACGCCCAGGGCATTAAAACCCATCATCGAGACCAGACCCAGGGCACAGAAACCCCTCATGCAGACCATGCCTATGGCTCAGAAACCCCTCACCGAGACCAGGCCCAGGGCTTAGAAACCCCTCACCGAGAACACGCCTAGTGCTCAGAAACCCCTCACCGAGACCAGGCCCAGGGCTCAGAAATCCTTTACCAAGACCAGTCCCAGGGCTCAGATATCCCTCACTGAGACCAGGCCCAGAGCTCAGAAATCCCCCATGCAGACCAGGCCCAGGGCTCAGAAACCCCTCACCGAGACCAGGGCCAGGGTTCAGAAACCCCTCAGAGAGACCAGGCCCAGGGCTCAGAAACCCCTCACTGAGACCAGGCCCAGGGCACAGAAACCCTTAATACAGACCAGGCCCAGGGCACAGAAACCCCTCACCGAGACCAGGCCCAGGGCTCAGAAACCCCTCACTGGGACAAGGCTCAGGGTTCAGAAACCCCTCACAGAGACCAGGCTCAGGGCTCATAAACCACTCACTGAGACCAGGCCCAGGGCTCAGAAATCCCTGACTGAGACCAGGCCCAGGGCTCAGAAATCCCTCACCGAGACCAGGCCCAGGGATTAGAAAACCCCTTGCCAAGACCAGGCCCAAAATTTGATAACAGAGGTTAAACAATTTGGGGTTGATGTATAAACCTGCTGTTATGGGGTTGCCCCTTTGATGAATAATTCTCTGGAATTTAGCAGAATGAGAGCAAACTTTTCATCTTGACATTTCAACAAAGAAGGACCAGTTGGATGGTCATCATTGCTCATACTGAACAGCAGCATAGGCTCAGAAACAAAAAGAGAAATCTCTGGAAAAGCCTGGCAGGTCTGACAGCGTCTGTGGAGAGAGATGAGAGTTAACATTCCGGGTCTAGTGGCCCTTCCTCAGAATGGTTTGACTGACAGTCATAGACTCCTTTCAATGTGGAACCAGGCCATTCGGCCCATTGGGTCCACACTGAGCCAACAAAGGGCACCCTCCCAGACCCATACCCCTTTACCCTATGCCTGTAACCCTGCGTCTCTCATGACTAATCCACTTAGTCTGATGTGGAGGTGCTGGTGTCGGACTGAGGTGGACAAGGTCAGAAGTCACACAACACCAGATTGTAGTCCAACTGGATTATTTGAAATCACAAGCTTTCGGAGCTCTGCTCCTTCATCAGATGAAGTCGGGTAGATAAGGGGCAGCACTCTGAAACCTTGTGATTTCAAATAAATCTGTTTGACTACAGCCTGGTGTCGTGTGACTTTGGACCTTGTCCACTTTGTCTGTATATGCCTGGACACTATGGGCAATTTAGACATTGAGTCATAAAGTTGTACAGCACAGAAGCAAACCCTTCCATCCAACTTGTCCATACTGACCAGATATCCTAAATAAATCTAGTCCCATTTGACAGCACTTGTTCATTCCCTCTAAACCCTTCCTATTCATATACCCATCCTTTTAAATGTTGTAATTGTATCAGCCTCCACCACTTCCTCTGGCAGCTTATTCCATACACGTACCACCCTCTGTGTGAAAAAGGTCCCCCCTAGCTTCCTTTTATATCTTTTCCCTCTCACCCTAAACCTATGCCCTCTAGTTCTGGACTCCTCCACCCCAGGGAAAAGACTTTGTCTATTTTTCCTATCCATGCCCCTCATGATTTTATAAACCTCTATAAGGTCACCCCTCAGACTCCGGCGCTCCAGGGAAAACAGGCCCAGCCTGTTCAGCCTCTCCTTGTAGCTCAAGCCCTCCAAACCTGGCAACATTCTTATAAATCTCTTCTGAGCCTTTTCAAGTTTCACAACATCCTTCCGATAGGAGGAAGACCAGAATTGCACGCAACACGTCCCATATCTTGTGATGATGGGTCACTGGACCCGAAACTTTAACTCTGTTTTCTCTCCACAGACGCTGCCAGACCTGCTGAGCTTTTCCAGAGATTTCTGTTTTGGTTTCTGACTTCCAGCATCCATGGTTCTTGGTTTATATAGGGGCAGAGTATTCTGGATGGGCCAAACAGGCTCCTCCAGCTGTGGTTTGCTGTGCTCTGTTACCCACCTTTGGCGGTGCTGAGCTTGCAGGTGTACACCCCAGTATCGTCCTCGTGCACCGAGTTCAGGAGGAGCTTACACCTCTTGCCGTCAAAGTGCATCTTGCAGTTGAGGAGGGCGGGCTGGACCAGCTTCTCATTGGTTAGCCAGTCCACATCAACATCAGGAGGAGCCTGGATCTCGCACTCAAAGCAGGCAGACTCACCAGCGTTCACCGTAATATCCCGGGACGGAGCCAGGATGGTCAGTGCCTGGTCCTCACGCCGGGCTGCAACATAAACAACAACATGCATTTATATAGCACCCAGAGTGCCATGATAACATGAGCACTAGATAATTCATCATCCCCACAATTATCACCGCACATTCAGGGAGCATTACAGTCAGTACTTAGAAACCAACAGACAGCACTCACTCAGTACTGACTGCCGACAATGTGGCACTCCCTTAGCACTGACCCTCCAACAATGCAACACTCCCTCAGTACTGATCCTCCAACAGTGCGGCACTCTGTTAGCACTGACCTTCCGACAATGCAACACTCCCTCAGTACTGACCCTCCGACAGTGCGGCACTCCCTTAGCACTGACCTTCCAACAATGCAACACTCCCTCAGTACTGACCCTCTGACAGTGCGGCACTCCTTAGCACTGACCCTCCAACAATGCAACTCTCCCTCAGTACTGACCCTCTGACAGTGTGGTACTCCCTCAGCACTGACCCTCCAACAGTGTGGCACTCCCTCAGTACTCACCCTCCGACAGTGCGGCACTCCCTCAGCACTGACCCTCCAACAGTGCGGTCCTCCCTCTGTATTGACCCTCCGACAGTGTGGCATTCCCTCAGTACTGACCCTCTGATGGTGCGGCACTCCCTCAGTACATCCTCCGAGAGTGCAGAGTTCCATCAATACTAACCCTCCAACAGTGCAGCACTCCCTCAGTACTGACCCTCTGACAGTGCGGAATTCCCTCAGTACTGACCCTCTGATAGTGCAGCACTCCCTCAGCACTGACCCTCCTACAATACATACTCCCTCAGTACTGACTCTCCGACAGCACTGACCCCTCGAGCCTATTCTGCCAATGAATGAGATTGTGGCTGATCTGTAGCCTAACTCCATTTACCTGCCATTAGGCCATATCCCTTAATACTTTTGCTTTACAAAAATAATTGATCTCAGATTTAAAATTAACAACTGATCCAGCCTTCACTGCTGTTTGTGGAAGAGAGTTCCAAATCTCTCCCCTTTTGTGTGTAGAAGTGCTTCCTAACATTTGAAAGTAATTCATACAATTCCAGCAGCATTTCACAGTGCATTTTGAGGATAATATATTGGCTAGTGCTTAGAATGTTCTCTCAGTATCTTTTGACTTTTCAAATACTGCGTGCAATTCTGGTCTCCTTCTTATCAGAAAGCTGTTGTGAAACTTGAAAGGGTTCAGAAAAGAATTACAAAGGATGTTGCCAGGGTTGTAGGGTTTGAGCTATAGGGAGAGGCTGAATAGACTGGGATTGTTTTCCCTGGAGCATCAGAGAGTGAGGGGTGGCCTAATAGAGGTTTTTAAAATCATGAGGGGCAAAGTCTTTTCCCCAGGGGTGGGAAAGTCTAGAACTAGAGGTTTAGGGTGAGAGGGGAAAGATATAAAAGAGGAATTGGTGGAGGCTGGTACAATTACAGCATTTAAAAGGCATCTGGATGGGTATATGAATAGGAAAGGTTTAGAGGGAAATGGGCCAAGTGCTGTCAAATGGGACGAGATTAATTTGGGATATCTGGCTGGCACGGATGAGTTCAAGCGAAGGGACTCTCTCTATGCTAGACTCTATAACTGTTCCTCAGGATCAGAGTGTGAAAATTGACTCCTAACTATTGACCCTTCATTGCCACTAACCAGTTCCACTGAAACAGTGACAAGGCTGTGAGTAATAGCAGTGAAAATATCGAGATATATACAGGTATCCGTGGGTTAACACCTCGAAAACATTTGCACATTATTAAAGCATCTTGGAGATGAATGTTGAAAGGTTGCACAGTGGGGGAGTATCACCGAGAAAGACATCACAAGCAGATTTTCCCTCACACTGCCAAACCCTGGTAGCGTTCAGGGGAGTGAAAAGGTTGGAGGACTGTAGCTGATGCTGTCATAGAAACGACACAGCACAGAACGAGGCCATTCAGCTCCCGGTGACTGTGTCAGGGCTTTGGAAGCGTTATCCCATTAATCTCACACACTCGCTCTGGCCCACAGCTCAACAAACATTCTCTTTCCCAAATATTTATTTAATTCCATTTTGAAAGTTCCTTTTGAATCTGTTTCCTTCGCCCTCAGCGTTTTCCAGATCACTGTAACTCACAGAGTAAGCAAATGACCCCTCCTATTCCCCACCACACCCCCAGCCCCAGATTCTTTGATCAAGTATCTTGTCCTCCAGTTACCAATTCTTTGACCTGAGGAACTGTATCACCTGCTTCTTTGAAAGAAGCCCTTTCTGCTCTAGGGAGAATAATCCCAGCTTCTCCCATCTCTCCACATTCACTGGGGCCCCTCGTCTCTTATTCCATTCTGGTAAAGCTCCATCTGCACCCTCCCCAAATACTAAATATCCTTCCACAAGTGTGAGACCCAGGAGCTGAACACAATAACTATGATTTTTTAAAATATTTACTCACAGGATGTGGGAATCACTGGCTGGGCCAGCATTTTTTGCCCAGAGGCAGGTAAGAGTCAACCACATTGCTGCAGGTCTGGAGTCACATGTAGGCCTGGACCAGGTAATGGTGGTAGTTTCCTTCCCTCAAGAACAGTAGATGGGTGTTTATTTTCTGACAATCATCTTATGGTCATCATTAAGACTCTTAGATCCAGATTTGTGCTGAGTTCAAACTCCATAGTCTGCTGGGGTGGGACTTGAACTCGGGTCCTCAAAAAAACAAATGACCTGCATCTCTGGGTTAATAGTCCATCACCACTCTGCATGGTTTTTGAGTTCTGAGGAAGAGTCACTGGATCGGAAACGTTAGCTCTTATGTTTCTCCACAGATACTGCCAGACCTGCCGAGCTTTTCCAGCAACTTCTGTTTTTGTTGGCAACAAGCTCCTTGCTTTCAGCTCAGATTTGTTTCATGTAGGTGGTATATTTTTGGCTCAGCTACTGCTGACAAAATCATCTACTTTTTACTCCTTCTGACTTTCTCTCGCACTTAGTGAATCAGACTGGGTCGGCCACATGTTGTAGCCTCTCGGTAATGGCTGTGTATGTCAGAGCATAGACAGTTCCACCATTAGATCGAGAGGGAACAGTGGGCTACACACTGCAGTCAGAGTCTCTCACTCAGGACACTTGGTCTAAAAGGATACAAGCTCCCATCACATACCTTGCATTGCTTTATCCCCCTCTGTTTCTCAGGGCTGTGGGTATAAATGTGGAGTGTTCACAATGTCAGAACACAGAAATAGCACACAAATCTCCTCCCACCTTACTCTGTCTCACCTTAGCAACATCTGCCTCAGTAACTTAGCAATACGGCCCTTGAACATATCTGAAGGTTTTATTCTGCACTCATCAGGATTAAGACAAGAAACGTTACATTTTAAAGCAGTGGGAAGGGTCTTCAAGGCTGATCCCTACACCATAACGGAGATTTTATACCAAAACCAAGGAGACTGCTAAACCTTTAGACTACCAGAGAGATTGGTTGGCAAGGCAAATCTGATTGGCCGAGGTGTTGCTATGGTGTGAGGAACAGGGAGCTACAGGCTCCCAGAGCTCCCGGGTAATTGAAACCAAGGTATGAGATTCAATTAGTTTGCAGAGAATGGCTCCCCACATTGCTCATTCACCATGGTAACACCTCGCTTAGTCAGAGTCAACACGCCAACCACTTACCATCCTGTTGCCCTGGATAAATTATGGTGATGGTCCAAAGTTTGGCATTCTTGCACATGTCCTGAGGACAGTAAGACGCCAAGCTTGGATGAGTGCCTCTTTCCTTTTTTCCTTATGAGCAGACTGGAAGGGCCAAATGGCCTCCTCCTGTCCCTATATTCCATGTTTCTATGAAGCTGCTGAACCACAATCATTCTCCATCAGAGTGAATTCCACTTTGTGATCTAGGAACTGAGGAACAGTAGTCGGCCATTCAGCCCCTCAAGTCTGTTCCACTATGCAAAGAGATCATGGCTGATCTGTGGCCTAGCCCCATTTACCTGCCTTTGGCCCATATCCCCTAATGACCTTGCTGAACGAAAATGTGTCTACCTTAGATTTAAATGATCCAGCATCCATTACTGTTTGTGGAAGAGAGTCCCAAACCTTTCCCACCCTTTGTGTGTCAAAGTGCTTCCTAACATCGCTCCTGAACACTCTGGCCCTCATTCTCAGACTATCCCCTAGGTCTAGAATCCCCAACCAGTGGAAACAGTTTCTCTTAATCTGCACTGTCTTTCCACTCCCCAGGCAAAGGATTGGACTCTTATTCTTGTTGAATTAATTTGTGATTATTTTAATATCATTATTCAGTGGAAGAAAGGAGCATGAGTAGGCCAATCAGTCCATCAAGTCTGCTCTGCCACCCAATAAAATCATGGATGATCTGAGAATCCTTAAGTTCACTTTCCTGCCTTTTCCCATAACCCTTGATTTCCCTAATTGATTAAACATCTGTCTGTCTCAGCCTTGAATATACTTAATGACCCAGCCTCAACAGCCTTCACTCCCATCTGAGAGAAGAAATTCCTCCTCATCTCTGTCTTACATGGATGACCCCTTAACATATGAATCCCTCTTTTTGTCCAGGTTTAAGGTGGAAGGGACCTGAATGATGAGGGACACACGTTTCTGAGATGGAAATGGTTTAAGCTCAATCATTCTAACAGGAACTCAACTCCTTTGCTCCCTCAGGAAGCTAGCTGCTCTATGACGGTTGCTGCGATGGAGTTGTGGTATTGGGCTGAATCTCGATACAGGATGCAGCAGAAATCCAGGGTGATCCCAGTCAACATCCCACATTCCACCATCCACAGCTACCAGCACGCTCAATTCTAAGACCAACTATTAATGCACACCTCGTCCAATTCATTAATGCCTTATTCAGCATCTGGTCTGGAAAACCAAAATATTAAAATTCTCATCTCTGTTTTCAAATACCTTCAATATCTCATTCCTCTTTATCTCACAGGGTCAGTACTGAGTGAGTGCCACACTGTTCAGAGGGTCAGTACTGAGGGAGTGCCGCACTGTCAGAGGGTCAGTGCTGAGGGAGTGCCACACTGTCGGAGGGTCAGTACTGAGAGAGTGTCACACTGTCGAACGGTCAGTACTGAGCAGCACCGCACTGTCAAGAGGGTCAGTGCTGCACTGTCAGAGGGTCAGTACTGAGGGAGTGCCCCACTGTCCGAGGGTCAGTGTTGAAGGAGTGCCACAATGTTGAAGGGTCAGTGCTGAGGGAGTGCCACACTTGTCAGAGGGTCAGTATTGAGGGAGAATCAGTTGTAATCACCTCAGCAATGAGCGAATTACATTGTTCATAGAAACATCAGAAGTAGGAACGGGAGGAGGCCATTCAGCCCCTTGAGGTTGCTCCACCATTTAATATGATGATGGCTGATCTCATCTAATCTTCAATTCCACTTTCTTGCCCACTCCCCATAACCCTCCAACCCGTTACTCATTTAAAGTCTCGAATCTCCTTAAATTTCCCCAATATCCCAGCATCCACCGGACTCTGAGGGAGTGAATTCCATAGATTCATGACCCTTTCAGTGAAGTAATTTCTCCTGATCTCTGTCTTAAATCGGCTTCACCCATCCTAAAGCAATGACCTCTCGTTCCAGATTGTCCCACATGAGGAAGCATCCTCTCTATATCTACTGTCAATCCCCTTTAGCATCTTCTCAACGCCAGTTAGATCTTCACTCATTCTTCTAAACTCCAGAGAGTATCTGTCTAACCTGCTCAATTTGCCTTCATAAGACCAAGCCCTCATCTCTGGAATCAATCAAGTGAACCTTCTCTGAGCTGCCTCCAATGTAACTACATCCCTCCTGAAGTAAGAAGACCAAGACTGTGTGCCCTCCATGAGGTGTGGTCTCACTATGGTTGGAGTAACACTTGCCTACCTTTATAATCTATTCCATTAGCAGTAAATGCCAACATTTCATTTGCCTTCCTTGTTAACTAGATTTTTTGTGATTCATGGACAAGGACACCCAGATCCCTCTGCATAAGAACTAGGAACAGGAGTGAGCCATCTGGCCCCTTGAGCTTGCTCTGCCATTCAATAAGATCATGGCTGATCTTTCCGTAGACTCAGATCCACTGATCCGCCCGCTCACTGTTCCCTTAATTCCTTTACTGTTCAAAAATCTATCTTTGCCTTAAAAACATTCAGCGAGGTAGCCTCAACTGCTTCACTGGACAGGGAATTCCACTGATTCACAACCCTCTGGGTGAAGAAGTTCCTCCTCAACTTAGTCCCAAATCTGCTCCCCCTAATTTTGAGGCTATGCTTCTGGTTCTAGTTTCACTTGACAGTGGAAACATTCTCTCTACTTCTAACTTTTCTATTCCCTTCATAATTTAATATGTTTCTATAAGATCCTCCCCCATTCTTCTGAATTCCAGTGAATATAATCCCTGTCTACTCAGTCTCTCCTCATAAACCAACCCCATCAACTCCGGAATCAACCTAGTGAACCCCCTCCAGTGCCAGTCCATCCTTTCTCAAGTAAGAAGATCAAAACTGCACAAAATGCTGTGCATCTTTATTTTATGCAACAACCTTTTGTGCGGCACCTTGTCAAATGTCTTCTGGAAATCCAGATACACCACATCTACTGAGTACCCATGCTCCACCAAAACACTCTGGAGATTCTCTCCATTTATAGTAGATAATAAGTTGCTTTTCTGTTCCTCCGATCAACCCAGTAATACCCTATTAGTTACATCCTGCCAACTCATTGATCCTGATTCTTTGGAGTGTCAGAGGCTGAGGGGTGACCTTATAGAGGTTTAAATCGTGAGGGGCATGGATAAGGTAAATAAGGTCTTTTCCCTGGAGTGGGTGGGTACAGAACTAGAGGGCATAGGTTTAGGATGAGAGGAGAAAGAAATAAAAGGAACCTAATGGGCAACTTTTTCACGCAGAGGGTGGTACGTGAATGGTATGAGCTGCCAGAGGAAGTGGTGGAGGCTGGTACAATTACAGCATTTAAAAGGCATCTGGATGGGTATGTGAATAGGAAGGGTTTAGAGGGATATGGGCCAAATGCTGGCAAATTGGACTAGGATAATTTAGGATATCTGGTCAGCATGGACGAATTGGACCGAAATGTCTGTTTCTGTGCTGTACATCTCTATCACTCTGCTCTCTATTGGTTAGCCAATCCTCTATCTAAGTCACTAAATGACCCTTCACCCCATGTGATCCTACTTTGTGTATTAACCTTTTCAAATATCTTCTACAAGTCCAGAGATACCGTATCTACAGGATCTCCATCATCCAATTTGCTTATTCATAAAACTTCATCAAATAATCAAGGCTGATTTACCTTTCACAAAACCATGCTGACTCTGCTGGATTGAATTCTGACTTTCCAAATATCCTGTTCCTTCTTCCTTTAGAATGGCAGGTGCCCCAATGCCAGGTGGGAAACTAACTGGGCTATACTTTCCTACTTTCTGCCATCCTCCCTCTTTGAATAACAGTGTCCTATTAGCATTTTCCAATCAACATGGACCTTTCCCATATCCCGGGGAATGAAGAGCTTGTTGAAAGCTGGGGAGTTTCGAGAGAAATCCCCTTGAAGCAAGGGAGTATTGTTCAGGAGGTGTCCGTGACTCAGCCAGAGTGAATCTATCCTCGCCTGTATTGGCTATGTAATTCAGAGTGCTCTGTGTACTAACAGTTCATTGTAGAGTTACACAGGCAGGTGACAATAACTGGGAGACATCATGCACCATTGTTATTCATTCAGAACCCTCCTTGACACAGTCTGCTGTTGCCTCTGTTTGAAGTGTACTTATTCCTGGTTATTGAAAGCTGTGGGTTACTCGTATCCAGACAAACAGATCCAGTTGATGAGAGAGAACACTAGGTTAGTGCTTAGTCATGGCATTACAGGGATAGACCTCAAGACAACACTCAGTTTGGTTTCAGTCCTTTACCAGAACGTCAAATGTTCCCTGCCCTGACACCTCATCAAGATTTGGCCATCCCCACTGCACTGGTTACCCAGAAACCCAAGCCTCGGGGAACATGATTTCAAATCCCACCAACAGCGGTAATGTCTCTACCTGTGAGCCAGGAGGCCCCAGGTTCAGGTCTAATCAGGTCCAGAGATGTGTAATAACATCTCTGATCAAATTGATTAAAAAAAATGTAACTCTCTTCCTGGAATCTTGTGACACAGTGGTAGCATTCATATCTCTGAGCTGGGAGACCCCAGATTCCATTCTACCACAATAGCTGGTGGAACTTAATCAATCAGAAATTGAAAGCTAAAGATTGATCACTGGTTACTGTAAGAGCCCATCTGGGTTACATATGTCCTTTAGAGAAGGGATTCTGCAATCCTTACCTGGTCTGGCCAACAT
>NC_057716.1:106073421-106088175 GCF_004010195.1 Chiloscyllium plagiosum
ACGAACAGAGTGACACATTCTCTCTGTTCTCACTATAAGAGTGACACTGTCTCTCTGTGCTCACTATCAGAAAGACACTCTCTCACTATGCTATCAGAGTGTCACTCTTGCTGTGCTCACTATCAGAGTGACACTCTTGTGGTGTTCACTATCAGAGTGTCACTCTTGCTGTGTTCACTATCAGAGTGCACTTTTGCTGTGCTTACTATTAGAGTGACACTCTTGCTGTGCTCACTATCAGAGTGACACTCTTGTGGTGTTCACTATCAGAGTGTCACTCTTGCTGTGTTCACTATCAGAGTGACATAGAACATTACAGCGCAGTACAGGCCCTTCAGCCCTCGATGTTGTGCCGCCCTGTCATACTAATCTGAAGCCCATCCCACCTACACTATTCCATGTACGTCCTTATGCCTGTCCAATGAGGATTTAAATGCACTTAAACTTGGCGAATCTACTACTGTTGCAGGAAAAGCATTCCATAACCTTACTACTCTTTGAGTAAAGAAACTACCTCTGACATCTGTCTTACACCTATCTCCCCTCACTTTAAAGTTGTGTCCCCTCGTGTTTGCCGTCCCTATACTTGGAAAAAGGCTCTCCCAGTCCACCCTATCTCACCCTCTGATTATCTTGTATGTCTCTATTAAGTCACTTCTCAACCTTCTTCTCTCTAATGAGAACAGGCTCAAGACCCTCAGCCTATCCTCGTAAGACATTCCTTCCATACCAGGCAACATCCTAGTAAATCTCCTCTGCACCCTTTCCAAAGCTTCCACATCCTTCTTATAATGCGGTGACCAGAACTGTACACAATACTCCAAGTGCGGCTGTACCAGAGTTTTGTACAGCTGTAGCATAACCTCATGGTTCTGGAACTCGATCCCTACTACATCCCTTGTCACTATCCACAACTCCACCTAGTGTCGTCTGCAAATTTACTAACTCACCCTTCTAAGCCCTCATCCAGATCATTTATAAAAATGACGAACAGCAGTGGACCCAACGCCAACTCTTGCGGTACGACGCTAGTAACTGGAAACCAAGATGAACATGTTCCATCAACTACAACCCTCCTTTTTCTTTCAGCAAGCCAATTACTGATCCAAACTGCTATGTCTCCCACAATCCCATTCCTCCGCATTTTGTATAGTAGCCTACTGTGGGGAACCTTAGCGAATGCTTTGCTGAAATCCATATATACCACATCAACCGGTTTACTCTCATCTGCCTGTTTGGTCACTTTGTCAAAAAGCTCAATAAGCTTCGTTAGGCATGACCTACCCTTCACAAAACCGTGCTGACTGTCCCTGATCAGATTATTCTTTTCTAGATGATTATAAATCCTATCTCTTATAACCTTTTCCAACAGGAGATGGAAATGTGTTGCTGGAAAAGCGTAGCAGGTCAGACAGCATCTAGGGAACAGGAGAATCGACGTTTCGGGCATTAGCCCTTCTTCAGGAATGAGGAAAGTTGGTCCAGCAGGCTAAGATAAAAACCTTTTCCAACACTTTACTAACAACTGAAGTGAGACTCACTGGTCTGTAATTACCAGTGTTGTCTCTCCTACCCTCTTTGAACAAGGGAACTACATTTGCTGTCCTCCAGTCCTCAGGCACTATTCCTGTAGACAATTATGATTTGAAGATCACTGCCAAAGGTTCGGCAATCTCTTCCCTTGCTTCCCAGAGGATCCAAGGATAAATCCCATCTGGCCCAGGGGACTTGTCTATTTTCACTCTCTGCAGTATTTCTGATACCTCTTCCTTGTGAACCTCAATCTCTTCTAGTCTAGATGCAAGTATCTCTGTATCTTCCTCGCCAACATTTTCATTTTCTACAGTGAACACTGTCGAAAAATATTTATTTAGTGCCTTCCCTATCTCCTCTGACTCCACACACAACTTCCCACTATTATCCTTGATTGACCCTAATTTAACTCTCATCATTCTTTTATTCCTGACATACCTATGGAAAGCCTTAGGGTTAACCCTGATCCTATCCGCCAACAACTTCTCATGTCTCCTCCTGGCTCTTCTGAGCTCTCTTTTTAGGTCTTTCCTGACTTCCTTGTAATCCTCAAGCACCCTGAGTTTTCACATTTTGTCCTAACATAAGCCTTCTTCCTCTTCTTGACCAGGGATTCCACTTCCTTAGTAAACCACGGCTCACGCGTTCTATATCTTCCTCCCTGCCTGACAGGTACATACTTATCTAGGATACACAGGAGCTTTTCCTTGAATAAGCTCCACATTTTTAATGTGCTCATCCCCTGCAGTTTCCTTCCCTCGGTGGAGCACACCTATCCCTTTCCATCACTAAAGTAAACCTGACGGAATTGTGATCGCTGTCTCCAAAGTGCTCACCTACTTCCAAGTCTAACATCTGGCCAGGCTTGTTACCCAGTACTAAATCTAATGTGGCTTCGCCCCTTGTAGGTCTGTCTACATACTGTGTCAGGAAGCCCTCCAGCACACACTGGACAAAAACTGACCCATCTATAGTACTCGTACTGTAGTGTTCCCAGTCAATATTTGGATAGTTGAAGTCCTCCATGACAACTACCCTGCCTCTCTCACTCCTATCGAGAATCATCTTTGCTATCCTTTCCTCTACGTCTCTGGGACTATTCGGACACTCTGGGACACTCTCATTGTGCTCCCTATCAGAGTGACACTCTTGCTGTGTTCACTGTCAGAGTGCACTTTTGCTGTGCTCAATATCAGAGTGACACTCTTGCTGTGCTCACTATCAGAGTGACACTTTCTGTGTTCACTATCAGAGTGCACTCCTGCTGTACTCACTATCAGAGTGCACCCTCGCTGTGCTCACTATTAGAGTGATACACTCACTGTGCTCACTATCAGGGTGCACATTTGCTGTGCTTACTATCAGAGTGACACTCTAGCTGTGCTCACTACCAGAGTGCACATTCACTGTACTCACCATTAGAGTGACACTCTCTCTCTGTGCTCACTAACAGAAAAACACTCTCTCATTGTGCTATCAGAGTGCACTTTTACTGTGCTCAGTATCTGTGACACTCTTGCTGTGCTCACTATCAGAGTGACACTCTTGCTGTGCTCACTATCAGAATGACACTCTTGCTGTGTTCACTATCAGAGTGACACTCTTGCTGTGCTCACTATCAGAGTTATACTCTCATTGTGCTTACTATCAGAGTGCACTTTTGCTGTGCTCAACATCAGAGTGAAACTCTTGCTGTGTTCACTATCAGAGTGACACTCTTGCTGTGCTCACTATCAGAGTGTCACTCTTGCTGTGCTCACAAACAGAGTGACACTCTTGCTGTGCTCACAAACAGAGTGACATTCTCATTGTGCTCACTATCAGAGTGCACTTTTGCTGTGCTATCAGAGTGACACTCTTGCTGTGTTCACTATCAGAGTGACACTCTTGCTGTGCTCACTATCAGAGTGATACTCTAGCTGTGTTCACTATCAGAGTGCACTTTTGCTGTGCTCACTATCAGAGTGACACTCTTGCTGTGCTCACTATCAGGGTGACACTCTTGCTGTGCTTACTATCAGAATGCACTCCTGCTGTGCTCACTTTCAGAGTGACACTCTTGCTGTGTTCACTATCAGAGTGCACTCCTGCTGTACTCACTATCAGAGTGACACTCTTGCTGTGCTCACTATCAGTGACACTTTCATTGTGCTTACTATCAGAGTGCACTCCTGCTGTACTCACTATCAGAGTGACACTCTCATTGTGCTTACTATCAGAGTGACACACTCACTATGCTCACTATCACAAAGTCAAAAAGTCAGAGAGATGAACAGCACGGAAACAGACCCTTCGGTCCAACCCGTCCATGCCGACCAGGTATCCCAACCCAATCTAGTCCCACCTGCCAGCACCCGACCCATATCCCTCCAAACCCTTCCTATTCATATACTCATCCAAATGCCTTTTAAATGTTATAATTGTACCAGCCTCCACCACTTCCTCTGGCAGCTCATTCCATACATGTACTACCCTCTGCATGAAAAAGTTGCCCCTGAGGTCCCTTTTATATCTTTCCCCTCTCACCCTAAACCTATGCCCTCTAGTTCTGGACTATCCCATCCCAGGGAAAAGACCTTGTGTATTTACCCTATCCATGTCCCTCATGATTTTATAAACCTCTATGAGGTCACCCCTCAGCCTCTTACGCTCCAGGGAAAACAGCCCCAGCCTGTTCAGCCTCTCCCTATAGCTCAAACCCTCCAACCCTGGCAACATCCTTGTAAATCTTTTCTGAACCCTTTCAGGTTTCACAATATCCTCAGAGTGACACTCCCTCTCTGTGTTCACTATCAGAGTGACACTCCCTCTCTATGTCCACTATCAGAGTGACACTCTTTTGCTGTGTTCACTGTCAGAGTGACACAGTCTCACACATTTCAGAGACAGTTACCAACACAAACTCACTGACATACAGACACAAAACTAAAACATGAACAGTCACAAACATGACACTATACCCACATGGAGAAAGTGAGGTCTGCAGATGCTGGAGATCAGAGATGGAAATGTGTTGCTGGAAAAGCGCAGCAGGTCAGGCAGCATCTAGGGAACAGGAGAATCGACGTTTCGGGCATAAGCCCTTCTTCAGGAAGGGCTTATGCCCGAAACGTCGATTCTCCTGTTCCCTAGATGCTGCCTGACCTGCTGCGCTTTTCCAGCAACACATTTCCATCACTATACCCACATGAACAGAGTCATTTACTCACACAGGTCAAACACAGAGCTACCCACAGCAGCAACATGCCCAGGTTAGCGGCTGGGAGCTGCAGACGATAACGGACATGAAACGACCCTGAAGTGAATCAAGTTTCTCCAGGCGTGGCTGCAATGTCATAGGGACCATGGTGTGTACATCGCTGACCTGATCCCAGGGTGACCCGACCCCAGACCAATGTAGACTGACCCACACTGACCCAAGCCAGCCTAGACCAACTCAGACTGACCTAGACTGTTCCAGAAAGGATCTGCACAGTCAACGTTTAATCAAGTCCAGGGTATACACAGCTATTTCCATAAATGTGGAGGAGTTGGTGGTGGCAACTTGTGTTCTTGTTAGCATTCTGAGCACTGCCCTACCAAAGTGGTCATGTCATCCAGGTCAATCCAGGTCATCAATCATAACTTTTCACCAACACCTTCACTTTGGAAACTCCTGGATGACTGTGGTGGACTTCAGCCAGTATCTGGCAATGACTTTTGCTTGGGACAATCCCTCCTACTGCCCATAATAATTTGCCATCCTCTACTATGATCTGGTCTCTCTGAGTCCAAAACGGTTATTATTCTGGTTGGGATCACACTTTAGTTTCACCCAACACCAGCTGTTTCGGTTTTGCCAGCTCTGGATATATCTGCAAAGTCTGACATTGTTAGCTGTGACAGGACATGTGTCCAGAAAATTTCAAATCATTATGCTCACTTCCAGAGGTAGTACCACTGCTGGTGTATCTGCCAGTGGGAAGCAGCACAATGCATCCACATTTGCTACTTGGCCTCCCAGATGGTGTTGTAACTTGTATTTATATGCACTGACAATTAGAGCCAACCATTTAATTTGGCCTGAAGCTATGGGTGGCATTGTAAATCTAGCAGAGCTCTGTAGTCTATTACAATTACAAAATTACACCTGCAAAAGGTATTGGTGGAACCTCCCAACTCCAAATATGGCCCCCAAGTCTTCATTCCCTACCTGGGCATATTTACTCTCTGCATTAGTCAAAGTCCTGCATGCACACACTATTAGGGAGGGTGTCCATTTCATTGGAATACCCTACAACTCATATGCTCCACTTTGCCCATTTTCCAATCTTAAAGCCAATTGTAGCACCTGTTTAAAGTTGAGTTGGTCTTCAGCTAGCAGGGGTTTCTGCATGGTTAATGGTCTCTCAGTTTCTCATTAAATGTTAAACCAAAGTCATGTGCCTTTGCCAGTCATCTTAACATAGTTAAAAATCATGACATAGATTCCCAAGCAAAACTGATAACATTTCAGAATTAGAGGAGGTTTGGGGTCATAATATTCCTAAACTAAATCCGTCAACTCTTGAAAAGTTTTAGAATCTGGTGCTTCAGGGGAAGTTAGGTAGAGAGAATTCCAGGTTCACACTGCCCTTCCTGTGAGGATCTGTTTCCTGGAATCACGCCCAGACGTGATTCAGTTTGAATTTAAAGATTATGCTCCCGCACACTTGCTCCCCGCACCCAATCTCCCCACCCCTGCCAAATCGCACCTCCCCCCACCGACCAGAGAGCGGTTTCTGTGTGTCTAACTCACAGGAATCCTTAATTGGATCACCTCTATTAGATAAACTATTAAATCAAGCACTTCAATTAGATAAACTGCTGCTTTCCTTCCAAAGGCATCCCAGTATTCCTCAGGGACATCAATATCCTGCTGCTCCCCCAGAAATCTCACAAATGTTCCCACTCAGCAATGAACTCTTCACTGTTACATGGTGTATTCTTCTCACTCCCTTCCCAGCCTGTGACTCTGCAAGGAAGCAGGGAGCAAGAGTGCTGGGGAACAATCTTTAGATTCAAACTGGATCACGTCTGGGCATGATTCCAGGAAGCAGATCCTCACAGGAAGGGCAGTGGGAACCTGGAATTCTCTCTCCCTGTAACCCTGGGCCTCTGTTATGGACCAGGCCCGACCCCCTCAAAATATTTTAAGAAAGTAGCCCAGACCCTAATGTTTTCTTATTTTAAGGGTAGATGTGAAGTGCATATTCCAAGAGTGATACAGCTGGTCAAACCACTTGGCTTTAAGTAAAACAGAATTTATTTAAACACTACAGTAGAAACACAAACTAAAGAAAGCGAAATTTAGAATAACAACTCACGGAAAACTTAACTGACCGAGATGGCAACTTAACAAAGGAGCTGATCCAATTCCTGTAACATCCCTTAAACACATCCCTTGGCAAAAGGCTAAATTCAAACATGAGTTCTTACAGGCAAGAGAGAGACAAGTCAGCCAGGAATCATCTGTTGAAGCTTGGTACCTTTCTCGGGACTGCAGCAGTTTCTCACTGTTACAGTTAGTTTGCAGATGACACCAAAATTGGAGGTGTAGTGGACAACGAAAAGGGTTACCTCAGATTACAACAGGATCTGGACCAGATGGGCCAATGGGCTGAGAAGTGGCAGATGGAGTTTAATTCAGATAAATGCGAGGTGCTGCATTTTGGGAAAGCAAATCTTAGCAGGACTTATACACTTAATGGTAAGGTCCTAGGGAGTGTTGCTGAACAAAGAGACCTTGGAGTGCAGGTTCATAGCTCCTTGAAAGTGGAGTCGCAGATAGATAGGATAGTGAAGAAGGCGTTTGGTATGCTTTCCTTTATTGGCCAGAGTATTGAGTACAGGAGTTGGGAGGTCATGTTGCGTTGTACAGGACATTGGTTAGGCCCCTGTTGGAATATTGCGTGCAATTCTGGTCTCCTTCCTATCGGAAAGATGTTGTGAAACTTGAAAGGGTTCAGAAAATACTTACAAGGATGTTGCCAGGGTTGGAGGAACTGAGCTACAGGGAGAGGCTGAACAGGCTGGGGCTGTTTTCCCTGGAGCGTCGGAGGCTGAGGGGTGACCTTATAGAGGTTTACAAAATTATGAGGGGCATAGATAGGATAAATAGACAAAGTCCTTTCCCTGGTGTGGGGGAGTCCAGAACTAGAGGGCATAGATTTACGGTGAGAAGGGAAAGATATAAAAGAGACCTAAGGGGCAACTTTTTCACGCAGAGGGAGGTACGTGTATGGAATGAGCTGTCAGAGGATGTGGTGGAGGCTGGTACAATTGCAACATTTAAGAAGCATTTGGATGGGTATATGAATAGGAAAGGTTTGGAGGGATATGGGCCGGGTGCTGGCAGGTGGGACTAGATTGGGTTGGGATATCTGGTTGGCATGGACGGGTTGGACCGAAGGGTCTGTTTCCGTGCTGTACATCTCTATGACTCTATAACTAGAATAAACCTGAATTGGGAGAACTGGCCATTCCCCTGCCATTGTTAAACCATGCTCTTTCAGAGCCCCCCGCATCTCTGCCTTTATAATGTGTCTCAAAAAAAACCCAAGGACAAAATAATCTCATTAAACTGACAGCATTGTCAAAGGGACAGTGAGCATTGTTATATCATCAAGACTCATTTCATTTACATATAAATTTACAGATTTGGAACAAGTGTAGGCCATTCAGCCCCTCAAGCCAGCTGCACTATTCAATAGGATTTGGAACAGTTTACTTTCCCAATTGCACATTCTCATCTGCACACCCGCCCCTCCCCACACACATGGAATCCCCCTCGGATCCACCCCCTCCACCACCAGACAGAAATCTGTCCACCTCCTTCTTAAATATATTCAATGACCCCACCCCCACTGTCTTCTGAGGCAGAGAGTTCATTCCTGGACACTATGGGTAATTTAGTATGGCCACCCCGCCCTAACCTGCACATCGTTGGGACTGTGGGCAGAAACCCACACAGACATGAGGAGAATGTGCAAACTCCACACAGATAGTCACCCGAGGTGGGAATCGAACCCGGGTCCCTGGCGCTGTGGGGGAGCAGTGCTAACCCCTGTACTTGCTCCTGCAGGTTTCCCTGTTTGTGAAGCCCTGTTTAGAATTGTTTATGTTGCTTTTCTGTGTTCTTGCATTTGGAGCAAATTACTTCAAACATCAAGTGTTACATTCCCCTCTCTGGCCATTTTGTCAGTTTTCCAAGGTCTTCCTGAGGTTCATCACTCCCCTCTTTCCTCACACCTTTAGTGTCATCTGCAAATATGAACGAGGTGACCTTAATACCCTCCACTTATCCCATGTAGCAGGAACAGCAAAGAGCCAAATACTGACCCCTGGGGGTGCCGGGGCTGGGGAGTCTCTGCATTTAACATCTTTTGCAAAATCCATACTGATCTGATCATCCCCATCCACTCTCCTGCCTTTTCTCCTCGATTCCCTTCCATCTGTCTGTCCTGGCCTTAGTGACTGAGCCCGACAGCACCCCCCGCTGCTCTCCCTCCCTACCCCACAGATTCACTCCCCTCGAGGAGAAGAAATTCCCCTTCATCTCTGTCTAAAATGGGTGCCCCCTTACTCTGAGATGATGCCTTTTTGATCCTAGACTCTCCCCTAAGGGGAAACCACCTCTCGTCAATTACACTCTCTGAAGGGCCCTCCGTCCATTGGAACCATACTAAATCCAAGCTCCGAGCCACACAAGGCCAATGGGAGTTATACGGTGGATTGAGTGAATCAGGCCCATGGTCCCATGGTGTGGCTCTCGCTCACCTTTGACCTCCAGCTTGCCGTCACACTGTTTTGTTCCGTACTCGTTGATGGCCTTACAAGTATACATTCCAGAATCCGCCCTCTGCACAGCCACAATGTTCAAATGGAACCGCCCGTTCTCCCCCTCCAGCACGTAATGGCGGCTGTCACTTTTCACCGGCTCCCGGTTTCTCAGCCTATCCAGGGAAAATTTGACAGCAGTTATACTGTGGGGGCGGAGGATTCTCCGAATGGCGGGGGGAAGGGAGGTGTCAGGGGCACAGGGGCATTGGGAGGAGCACCCGCTGACAAGACCCCAATGATGCGTGGCTCTGTTAGAATTCATTTGGGTGTGAGCTTGTCAATGTGATTTTTCAGCTTGTGTGAGTGTGTGTGTGAGAGAGTGTGTACGTTTGAGAGAGAGTGAGTGTGTGTGTGAGAGAGAGAGTGTGTGTGTGTGAGAGAGTGTGTGTGTGTGTGTTGGTGTGTCAGTGTGTGTGTGTTGGTGCGTGTGCCAGTGTGTGAGTGCATACAGATCTGTGCACATTGGGTTCGGAAATGATTGCGATATCAGGATGTAATCGGAGTCGTGACCGGAGCAGGGACATGGGGAAGAGGCTGGGTCATGTGCTCTGAGCTCAATCTCACTCACCAGTAAATGATAGGCTTCGGCTGTCCAAGCACACACACGGTTAGACTGATGTTCTGTCCTTCCACTGCGACTTGGTCATTCAGTGGCACCTACAGATAGACACAGAGACCAGTCAATGGGTTCCAGTCAGGGAACACACAGCAGGCAAGAGACAGATCCAGAAATTCATCCCTCCCTGGTCTTTTACATGACGTATTAAACTTTTCCCAATGATCACAGAGAGCTTTACACTGATGGCGGGGTATATATCAGTGAAAGGGGTGAAATGTGTTGTTTGTGTGAGACAGTGTGTGTGAGAGTATGTGTGAGTGTCAGTGTCTTTTGAGAATTGGGGTGAGGAGTAGGATTGTTGTATGTGAATATTATCTAAATTGGGAAAGATTGCAGCAAGTTCCAGCACAGAGGGATTTAGGATTCTTTGTGCGTGAATCATAAAAATCTAAATTCATCCAAATTCACTGGATAGCAGGAAAGGTCAATAGAATGTTGACCTTTATTTCAAAGGGAATGGAGTATAAAAGTAGGGAGGTTTTGCTAAGATTGTACAGAGCACCAGTCAGACCACACTGGAGTTAGGAAGAATGAGAGGTGACCTTGTCGAAACATATGAGATTCTTAGGGAGGGATGTGGAGAGGTGGTTTTCCCTCGGGGGAGAGTCTAGGATCAGACAGGCATCATCTCAGAGTAAGGGGGCACCCATTTTAGACAGAGATGAAGGGGAATTTCTTCACTCCGGAGGGGTGAGTGAATCTGTGGGGTAGGGAGGGGGAGTGGCGGAGGGCTATCGAGGCTCAGTCACTAAGGCCAGGACAGACAGATAGAAGGAAATTGAGGGGAAAAGGCAGGAGAGTGGAGTTGGGGATGATCAGATCAGCCATGGTCACATTAGGTTCTGGGTGTAGGTTTGCTCGCTGAGCTGGAAGGTTTATTTTCAGACATTTCATCACCATACTAGATAACATCATCAGTGAGAATCTCCGGTGAAGCACTGGTGTTAGTGACTAGCTTTCTATTTATGTGTTTAGGTTTCCTTGGGCTCGTAAATATCATGTCCTGTAGTGATGTCACTTCCTGTTCTTTTTCTCAGGGGGTGGTAAATGGGATCCAAGTCAATATATTTGTTGATAGAGTTCCAGTTGGAATGCCATGCTTCTAGGAATTCTTATGTGTGTCTCTGTTTGGCTTGTCCTAGGATGAATGTGTTGTCCCAATTGAAGTGGTGTCCTTCCTTATTTGTATGTAAGGATACTAGTGCGAGAGGGTCATGTCGTTTTGTGGCTAGTTGATGTTCATGTATCCTGGTGGCTAGATTTCTGCCTGTTTGTCCAATATAGTGTTTGTTACAGTCCTTGCAAGGTATTTTGTAAATGATGTTTGTTTTGTTTTTTGTCTGTATGGGGTCTTTCAAGGTCATTAGCTGCTGTTTTAGTGTGTTGGTGGGTTTGTGGGCTACCATGATGCCAAGAGGTCTGAGTGACTTAATCTGTACGTTGGTGTTCCGGGTAGCGAGACTATGGGTCTAAGGGGGGCTCCTGGTTTGTGAATGTTAGTGAGCTCCAGCTCATTGAGCAAACCTACATCCAGAACCTCAACCTGAGCTACAAATCTTCTCCAAACTCGCTATCACCTCTAGGCGCAATACGCTAAAACTGGTCCAAAAATGGGAAACCAACGCCATCCGACAGAGCACCACCCATGAACAGCTGTACTTCCTGCACGAATGCCGAAGGAGACAGGTCCTACCGAAATGTCTTCAACACAAACCTCCCCTTAACATCCCACTAACCAAAAGAATAGCAGAGCAAAACGGCCGCAGAATGCTTAGAGAAATTATTAAAGCTGCCCACAACAGACTCTGTAAATACAAGTGGGAAATTTTGCACCAAAAAACTTAATCACTAACACGACAGACCATGAATGGACTGACACAGTACAACAAACACAGACGTTAGACAGCGGCAAACAAAGAAAACAAATGAACTAGACCTCAACAAACTCACACAAAATAACAACACAGACAACCTAGAAACATGGATAAAAAAACTTATCTGACCCACCCTTAACAGTCACTGAAAAAGCCATCTTAGTAAGAGGATTAAATTACAACTTCCAGGATGCAGACAAGTAGATTTCTTAGCAGTATTAGAAACAACACTGAAAGATGGATGGCACGGTGGCTCAGTGGTTAGTGCTGCTGCCTCACAGCACCAGAGTCCCAGGTTCGATTTCCAACCTCGGGTGACTGTCTGTGTGGAGTTTGCACGTTCTCCCCGTGACTGTGTGGGTTTCCTCCGGGTGCTCTGGTTTCCTCCCACAGTCCAAAGATGTGCAGGTTGGGTGGATTGGCCATACTAAATTGCCCATAGTGCGAGGTGCATTAGTTAGGGATAAATGTAGGGGAATGGGTCTAGGTGTCGGTGTGGACTTGATGGGCCTGTTTCCACACTGTAGGGAATCTAATCTAATACAACCAACTCACAGAGGAAACCCGACAGACAGTCGCACCAGCATTAAGCAGGAAAAAGGAAAGAAACACACTCAATACAAAAGAAAGGAAAGCACTAGAAGGACTCCAAAAAGATAAAAGCATTGTTTCCTATCTGCAGACTAGAACGGTTGACAGTCATTTTAAACCGAACAGACTACATTGAGAAAGCAAATGCACTACTTGCAGATACTGACACTTACCAACAGGTGGTGATAGACCCAACTCCACAACTAGAGAACCGAATCACAGCCCTACTCAAAAAAAACTTAAGAAATCTGGAGAATTAAGTAAGACAGACTTCCAAAAAATGAAACCAAACGGATCCAGAAAACCACACATCTATGGATTACCCAAAATTCATAAACCAGGTGCCCCCCCCCCCAGACCCATAGTCTCGCTACCTGGAACACCAGCGTACAGATTAGCCAAGGAGCTACACCAAAGACTAAAACACTTAGTAGAAGACTCACAACACTCTATCCACTCCACCCAAGAATTCCTGAAGACCATCAAAGACACCAAGATAGAAGAGGATGAACTAATGGTCTCCTTTGATGTAACAGCCCTGTTTACATCCATCAACATCAACCTGGCCAAGGAAACTCTGATTACACTAATAGAAGGCCCAAAGACACATACACCAAACACCACCAACTTCATCTGCAAGGACAGTATCATCAAGCTAGTGGTCCTATGCCTTATCACCCACTTCACCTTCAACAACAAAACCTACAGACAAAGCAACGGGACACCCATGGGATTTCCGATATCAGGGTTCTTAGCAGAGACAGTAATGCAGAGACTTGAGCAAACAGCTCTGCCAACCATCCAACCCAAACTCTGGGTCCGCTATGTGGTTGACACCTTTGTAATCACAAAACAGAACAAATTAGAGGAAACCTTCAAGACCATCAATAATACCCTTATTGGCATAAACTTCACTAAAGTGGAGGAAAACAACAACAAACTGCCATTCCTAGGTGTCACAGTAGAGCGAACAGCCAATGGGGAACTTCAAACCAGCGTCTACAGGAAAACAATACATACAGACCAAATACTGAACTACAGAAGCAATCATCCCAACACCCACAAACGAAGCTGCATCAGAACATTATTTCAACGAGCCAACACACACTGCAGTGCAGAGGAACTACGCAGAGCAGAGGAAAATCACCTATACTGTGTATTCAAAAACAATGGGTACCCAATGAACACAGTCTGCTGATTTTTCAGCAACAAACGCAAACAAGCAGACAAACCGCATCCAGAAACCCTAGCCACTCTCCCCTACATCAAAGACATCTCAGAAATGACTGCCAGACTACTCAGATATCCTTGGCATCACGGTAGCCCTCAAACCCACCAACACACTAAAAGAGCAGCAAATGAACTTGAAAGACCCTATACAGACAACAAGCAAAACTAATGTCATTTACAAAATACTGTGCAAGGACTGTAACAAACACTACATTGAGCAAACAGGCAGAAAACTAGCCACCAGGATACATGAACACCAACTAGCCACAAAACGACATGACCCTCTCTCACTAGTATCCTTACATAAGGATAAGGAAGGACACCATTTCGACTGGGACAACACATCCATCCTAGGACAGGCTAAACAGAGACATGCACGGGAACTCCTAGAATCATGGCATTCCAACCGGAACTCTATCAACAAACACATTGACTTGGACCCCATTTACCACCCCCTGAGAAAAAGAACAGCAAATTACATCACCACAGGAAATGACATCACCAACCCAAGGAAACCTAAACACATAAATAGAAAGCCGTTCACTATCACCAGTGCTTCACCGGAGACTCACTGAAAATGTTACCTAGTAGGATGACGAAACATATGAAAACGAACCTTCCAGCTCAGCGAGCAAACCTACATCCAGAACCTCAAGCTGAGCTACAAATCTTCTCAAAGCTCGCTATCACATTGAATAATAGCATGGACTGGATAGGCTGAGTGGTCTACTCCTGCTTGTACACCTGACAGCCAATCGATAATACCATTCCCCAATCCAGCGGGCAGCTGCCGGAACATTCCACATGGCGATAGTGTGGGGAGGGGGTTCAGTTTGCACCAACCTGAAAACTGGGTGGAGCTCTGAAGTGGGTCTCTATGATACTCAGTTGGTTCTCTGGTAGCCTCAGGGCCTGTCTCCCCTTGTACGTCAAATCGATGGGGTCCTCGAGGGGGCTCAGGTACTCCTCATCCGACGTGATGGGACTGTACAGCTCCGTGGGGAGGGGCAATGATTTCCGGTCTGCCGTGGAGTCTGCACCATCATC
>NC_057716.1:106088528-106098551 GCF_004010195.1 Chiloscyllium plagiosum
GAGAAAGGGGAGAGAGAGGGATGGTGGGGGGAGAAAGGGAGAGACAGGAGAAAGGGGATAAGAGTTGGGGGGAAAGAGAGAGGGTGAGGGGGGAGAGAAAGATAGGAGAGAGACATAGAGGGGGAGATGGAGCGAGAGAAAGACACAGAGAGAGAGACACGATCACTGTCAGACATACACCATTCTGAAGGGGCTCAGCTGAGTTCACCCTGAGCTGTTGTTGCGGCCCAGGGAGTGGGGTGGAGGGGATCTAGAACACTGGGAGTTGGAGAACGGTCTCGGGATGAGGGTGAATTGTTTGGGACTGAGATGAGGAGAAATGTCTTCACTTGGAGAGGGTTACAGAGTGTCCATTGTTGAGTGGATTGGAGTCTGTGACAGACAGTGACTGTAAATACAGCCACTTTCACCTTCACAGTCAGACACAGGGAAGCTCATGGATTGCCAGGAAGAAGTCTCTCTGGTTTGAAGGAAGTTTTTAAACATTACCGAAAGATTTGAGGGATGGAGCGTCTTTACCTGGAGGACGGGGAGAATGTGACACTCTTTATCCTGAGGGGGTGGGGGGGTGTCCAGGATTACTAGGAGGGAACATTAAAGAAAATATAGGCTGCTGGACCCATCATCCCCCCCACCCCCACTATCATCCTAACCAATCCAGTCTCTCTTCATTCATCAATCGTGCCATCCCAGGGATCAGGAGAAAGAGGGGATTGCTGATGTTGGAGAGTCAGTGTTGAGAGTGTGGTGCTGGAAAAGCATCCGAGGAGCAGGAGAATCAATGTTCTGGGCAAGAGCCCTTCATCAGGAATGGTTGGGGGGGGCAGGGGAAGGGGGCTGAGAGAAAAATGGGATTGGGGTGGGGCTGGAGGAAGGTAGCTCGGAAGGCGATAGGTAGATGGGAGGTGGGGGTGCAGGTGATAGGCCAGAGCACTCCTTCTATCACCAGAAGACTGGCGGGGGGCAGGGTGACCAAATCACACTCAATATTGCAGGAATGAAGGAGGCTTGGCCTTGATTTCTCAGAGACAGGTTAAAACTCAGGGACAAAATGGGATGATGACAACTCTTTCTGAATACTCCTTGTGCCCTACCAGAAGGGTGTGGTCCTTGCTGTTAAATGCCTGATGGGCCAGTCCTATTCATTTCCAATAGCGTTTGAAATCCAGTTCACACAACACAAATTCCAACCTGTGATTACTCGTTCCCCATGCATATATTCTCTCAGTCAGATAGTCAGCCAATTGTGCCTTAATAACTCTTTACTCATTATCTATTCCCAATATCGATTCCGTCCCATGGATTCCGGCTAAAGCCTGATAGATTACAGAGAGATCAGTCAAGATTCGTGTGGTTCTGGAAAAGCACAGCAGGTCAGGCAGCATCCCACGAGCAGGAAAATCGACGTTTCGGCTAGGGGTCCTTCATGAAGGGCTCCTGCCTGAAACGTCGATTCTCCTGCTCCTCGGGTGCTGTCTGACCTGTTGTGCTTTTCCAGCACCACTTTAATCTTGACTCTGATCTCCAACATCTGCAGTCCTCACTTTCGCCTAGAGAGATCATTCAGGCGGTCAGCAACAACATGGGTTCGATTCCCACTCTGGCTGAGGTTATCATGAGGGTTCCACCTTCTCAACCTCACCACAGGCATTGTGACCCTCAGGTTAAACCACCACCACCAGAGCAGTGTTAGGGTCTGTTAAAGCTTTATAGGGTGGCACAGTGGCTCAGTGGTTAGCACTGCTGCCTCGCAGCACCAGGGACACGGGTTCAATTCCTGCCTTGGGCAACTGTCTATGTGGAGTTTGCATGTTCTCCTCATGTCTGTGTGCAGGTTAAATGGCTTGGCCATGCTAAATTGCCCATAGTGTCTAGGGATGTGTAAGTTAGGTGCATTAGTCAGGGGTAAATGTGGAGTAATAGGGTAGGGGAATGGGTCTGGGTGGGTTATTCTTCGGAGGTATGGACTTGCTAGGCTGTAGGTTTTTTCTTGAGGGTTTAGACAGGGTTTTGGGGGTTTAGGGAGGGGGTATGGGGAGTTTCGATGGGATTAGGGAGGCAGTGGGGTTTGATGAGAGTGTGGGAGTTTAAACAGGGTTATGGGGGGCCAGGGAGCAGGATGGGGGTTTGATGGGATATTGGGGGGGGAGGTTTAGATAGGGTTAGAGAAAGGGCAGGGAAAGGGGTTTTAAGGTCCTTTCACAACCCCAAGACATTCCTGAAACCCCAATAAAGTGATTCTGAAGTGTCACTATGAGTAACAACAAGTTGCATTAATGTAGCCACCTGTTAGGTTGTTAGCTGACCCCAGCAGCCTGCGTGGAACATTGTCAGGACAAAATGCGCTGTTAGCTATTAGGACGCGTGACATCATGCTGAGTGAGAGAGGTCAGTTTGGAAGGAGAAGTGAGTGGGGGTGGGGAGTGTGTTCTGGTCATTGTTGTCAGACAGAGCAGGTTTAAACACCCATTTGCATGTAAAGGCCACATATCGTCCTCAAATCATAAGCCCAGCTCTTACCAGACTCGCGACAAAGGGAAGTGGAGTTAGCCTTTATCCTACCCTCTCCTCCACTTGGAATTCATCGCTGAGCGACATACGCTGTCTCCAATCCAACCCTTGGAAACAGCTGGAGTCCAGGCAGCTCCTGTCACACAGCTAGCTGTCCCTCTCAGGAGGGCTCTATCCATCTCTCTGAAACATCAACTGTCATCCTCCAAGGATGAGCAAAAAGCAAAACTCCTTTCCCAACTCCTTCCCAATCTTTCAAAACAGGTCTCTCAGCAATTCCAGGACGGTCACAGACTGCAGGAGATCAGAACGTTGCAATTTAAATCCGGATCAGATTTCCAGAAGCCTTCAAATAGAATGGGTTGGGGGGGGGGGGGGGAGAGCGTCCTCTTCATCTAGGGTTGGGAAGGAGGGTTCAGAGACAATGGGAAAGTGCTGAGGAATATCTGTGAGCAGACACAGTGACCCAGGCTTCAGGGAAGGAGAGAGACCGTGAGAGACAGTAAACAGTAGTGGGCATGTCGTCACCAGGAATGCTTGGCATTCTCTTTATATAGGGAGCGAGTACAATTCCAGCCAGCACTGAGTCTTTCCAATACTCAGCAGAGCTGGGGGAAGGGCAAGTGACAATCCACTTCCCAAATGGATCATTGTATCTGTTGGTCGGACACATGCTGTAGAAATACTCTCTGAAAACAAGAAATGCTGGAGATCACAACGGGTCAGGCAGCATCTAGGGAGGGACAGCAAGCTATCGTTTCAAATCTAGATGACTCTGATTTGTTCCTAGAAATAACCTCCTTTTGTAATCACAGAAAGATGCCATTCAGTCCATCATACCTGCAGTGGCTCCTCAATAAAGCATCATTACGTGGTGACAATCTCTTGCTTTCCCGCCATACCTTGCTCACTACTTCCATTCTCTTTCCCTCAGGGTGTTGACTGGGTCTCTGAGTATATTCAAGGTTGAGATGGATAGATTTTTAATCAGGGAGGGAAATCAAGGGGTATGGGGAAAAGGCAGGCAAATGGAGCTGAGGGTTAGCACAATAGGGCTGAATGGCCTCCTCCCACCTCTTATGAGATGTGGTAAGGCCAGATCTTGTTGCCAGTTCAGAGGGCAGTGAGGGGACCACATTGATGTGTGTGTGGAGTTACAGACTGGGTAAGGATGGCAGATTTCCCTCCCTAAAGGGCACTAGTGACCCGGATGGGTTTGTACAATAGCTGATAGCTATAAATCAGCTTACATGTAGTAACTGAATTTACCTCCCAGCAGCTGTCCTGAAGGGATTTGAACCCATGTCCCCAGAACATTATTGGGGTGACATAGTGGCTCAGTGGTTAGCACTGCTGCCTCACAGCACCAGGGACTCAGGTTCAATCCCACCCTCGGGCAACTGTCTGAGTGCAGTTTGCACATTCTCCCCGTGTCTGCGTGGGTTTCCTCCGAGTGTTCTGGTTTCCTCCCACAGCCCAAAGATGTGCAGGTTAGGGTGGATTAACTAAGGGAAATTGCCCATACTGACTAGGGATGCTCGGTTTAGGTGGATTAGCCATGGGAAATTCAGGGTTACAGGGATACGGCAGGTGGGTGGGTCTGAGTGGGATGCTCTTCAAAGGGTCGGTGTGGAATGATGAGCCAAATAAACTGTTTCCACACTGTAGGGATTCTATGACACTACTCTGAGTTACTAGTCCGATGGCATTACCACTACACCACCATCTCCCTATGCTATCTGCTGGGTATCACTGCCCAGAAATATTTTGCTGTATCTTTCTGGCCCTAAATCTTGCTCGCACTCCATTGGCTAGTCACAGAGGCTTGGGAGGGTGTTCATTCTCAGCTCAGAACCATGAGTCCATGGGTTCAATCACACACGTTAAGAGGCTGTGACAGAGTTTCCTTCTCTATCACCACGACCTGTGCAGCATCCTCCGCCTTTGTAAAGACAGATGCAAAATATTCAGTCATACTCCTTGCCTCCAGGTGTAAATCCCCTTTGTGGTCTCTGATTGGTCCTACTACTCCTTTATCAGATAGTGAAGTTGGGAGGTCATGTTGCGGCTGTACAGGACATTGGTTAGGCCACTGTTGGAATATTGTGTGCGATTCTGGTCTCCTTCCTATCAGAATGATACTGTGAAACTTGAAAGGGTCCAGAAAAGATTTGCAAGGATGTTGCCAGGGTTGGAGGATTTGAGCTATAGGGAGAGGCTGAACAGGCTGGGGCTGTTTTTCCTGGAGCGTCGGAGGCTGAGGGGTGACCTTATAGAGGTTTATAAAATCATGAGGGACATGAATAGGATAAATAGATAAAATCTTTTCCCTGGGGTGGGGGAGTCCAAAACTAGAGGGTATAGGTTTAGGGTGAGAGGGGAAAAATATAAAAGAGACCTACGGGGCAACTTTTTCACGCAGAGGGTGGTACATGTTTGGAATGAGCTGTCAGAGGATGTGGTGGAGGCTGGTACAATTACAGCACTTAAAAGGCATCTGGATGGAAGTATGAATAGGAAGGGTTTAGAGGGATATGGGCCAAGTGCTGGCAAATGGGACGAGATTAGGTTAGGATATCTGGTCAGAATGGATGAGTTGGACCGAAGGATCGGTTTCCGTGCCGTACAGGTCTATGACTCTAATCCCAACAGTTTGGGTTCATTGCCTGCATCACCTGAGGTTACCATGAAGTGCTCTCCTTCTCGACCTCTCCCCTCGCCTGAGGTGTGGTGACCCTCGGGTTAAATCACCATCAGTGTCTCTCTCTCTCTCTCGCGCTCTCTCTTTCTCTCTTATGAGAGAGCAGCCCCGTGGAACTATAGTGGCTTTACTTACTAACTGATAGAAGGCTTTGAGATTGGGCGACACAGTGGCTCAGTGGTTATCACTGCAGCCTTACAGCACCAGGAATCCTGGTTCGATTCCAGCCTCGGGTGACCATCTGTGTGGAGTTTGCACATTCTCCCCATGTCTGCGTGGGTTTCCTCCCACAGTCTAAAGATGTGCAGGTTAGGGTGAATTGGCAGTGGAAAATGCAGCAATTGGATGGGATGTTCTTCGTGGGTTGGTACAGCCCATCTGCATGGATTTGACAATCTCCCCTCTGGAATACTGGGAGCTCCTATCAGTCAAGAAAGGCTGCGCCTCTTTCATAATCAGAAAGAGTGGACCGAGGAGGAAATCATCAAATCTCTACAGGGAGCATCCGGTCCACATCAACGCTCCATAGAGCCTCCCACCCGTTCCTTCTAACCCTACATCATGGCTAACCCACCGAGGAGAACGTGAGGACTGCAGATGCTGGAGATCAGAGTTGAGAGTGTGGTGCTGGAAAAGAACAGCAGGCCAGGCAGCATCCACGGAGCAGGAGGATTGACGTTTCAGGCATAAGCCCTTCATCAGGATCTCACACCTAGCCTGAAGACTAGAGAGTGCTGCATTGGGGGAGCAATTTCCCATGGCCAATCCATCCCTAACCTGCCATCAATATAAGATATTCATTCCACAGTAAGATCAGGAGAGAGGTCTGTTAGCAGGAGAGGATGTGGAACATGGGGAGTGGTGGCAGTGAATAGTATTAATGTAGCTCAGGGGAACAGGGTCAAAACATGATGGAGAAGGGGATGGGGGAGACAGGGATCAGTTGAAATGTAAAGGGGTAGAGAAGCCGCATATGGAGTAGAAACACTAGAATAGGGCAGATGGAGCAAATGGCTGGAATTAATGTAACATTGTGCGATCCAGGGCCATTAAGAGGGTGATATATAAATGCAGGCCTCTGCTTGTTGTCGGTCACGTACCTGCTCGCACCTGGACGGACGCACAGCAGCTGGCTAGTCCGACCTCATTGGCCGCACTGACGGAGTACAGGCCCCCATCCAGGGTGCTCGCTGAGGGAATGTACAAGGTGTGTCTCTCTCCCTCTGCCTTCAGCACGTGGGTCTGGCTCGACTTCAGGACCTCACCATCTTTCTTCCAGACAACTGATGGAGAGATAAAGAAAGACAAGTGAATGAATAAAGCAGAACCTATCACAAAAGGTCCTTTCAAAGGTGACGGAAATGTCTTAGTCAGACAGGTTCGAGGTTAGTAAGGGGGTTAAATGTTACAGGGAGAAGGCAGGATAAAGAACCTGAGAAATATCACAGCTAAGATCAAACCCGAATGACCTAATTCTGCTCTCATATCTAATGGTCATGATGTGGAGGAGCCAATGTGGGACTAGGGTGGACAAAGTTAAAAATCACACAACACCAGGTTATAATCCAACAGGTTTATTAGGAAGCACTAGCTTTCTGAGCACTGCTCCTTCATCAGGCAGCTGTGGATCAAAAGACACAGAATTTATTGACACTGATTTTTTGCTATGAATGCAGCACTCCCTCACTACTGCACTCCTTCAGTACTGCACTCCCTCAATACAGAACTCCCTCACGACTGCACTCTCTCAATGCTGCACTCCCTCAATACAGACCTCCCTCAGTACTGCACTCCCTCAATGCAGAACTCCCTCAATACTGCAGTCCCTCAATGCAGCACTCCCTCAATACACCATTCCCTCAATGCAGCACTCCCTCAATGCAGCACTCCCTCAATACAACACTCCCTCAATACAGCACTCCCTCAATACAGCACTCCCTCAATACAGCACTCCCTCAATGCAGCACTCCTTAAATACAGCACTCCCTCAATGCAGCACTCTCTCAATGCTGCACTCCCACAATACAGACCTCCCTCAGTACTGCACTCTCTCAATGCTGCACTCCCTCAGTACAGACCTCCCTCAGTACTGCACTCCCTCAATGCAGAACTCCCTCAGTACTGCACTCTCTCAATGCTGCACTCCCTCAATACTGTAATCACTCAATACAGCACTCCCTCAATACAGCACTCCCTCAATGCAGCATTCCCTCAATACCAGCACTCCCTCAATACAGCACTCCTTCAAAACAGCACTCCCTCAATGCAGCACTCCTTAAATACAGCACTCCCTCAATACAACACTCCCTCAATACAGCACTCCCTCAATGCAGCACGCACTCAATAGTGCACTCCCTCAATACTGTATTCCCGCAATGCAGCACATCCTTAGTGCAGCACGCACTCAATACTGCTCTCCCTCAATACTGCACTCCCTCAATACTGTATTCCCTCAATGCAGCACTCCCTCAATGCAGCACTCCCTCAATGCAGCACTCCCTCAATACTGCACTCCATCAATACTGTATTCCCTCAATGCAGCACTCCTTAAATACAGCACTCCCTCAATACAACACTCCCTCAATACAGCACTCCCTCAATGCAGCAAGCACTCAATACTGCACTCCCTCAATACTGCACTCCCTCAATGCAGCATTCCCTCATTACAGCACTCCCTCAATACAACACTCCCTCAATACAGCACTCCCTCAATGCAGCACGCACTCAATACTGCACTCCCTCAATACTGTATTCCCTCAATGCAGCATTCCCTCATTACAGCACTCCCTCAATACAACACTCCTTCAAAACTGCACTCCCTCAATACAACACTCCCTCAATACAGCACTCCCTCAATGCAGCAAGCACTCAATACTGCACTCCCTCAATACAGTATTCCCTCAATGCAGCACATCCTCAGTGCAGCACGCACTCAATACTGCACTCCCTCAATACTGCACTCCCTCAATACTGTATTCCCTCAATGCAGCACTCCCTCAATGCAGCACTCCCTCAATGCAGCACTCCATCAATACTGTATTCCCTCAATGCAGCACTCCCTCTATACTGCACTTCCTCAATACTATATTCTCTCAATGCAGCTCTACCTCAATACTGTGCTGACTCACTACTGCACTCAGTCAATACTGGAATGTCAGTACTTCACCCCCTCAATACTGCAGCCTCTCAATACTGCACTCCCTCAATATTGCATTTCCTCAGTGCATCACTCCCTCAAAGCAGCACTCCCTCAACATCGCATACCCTCAATATTGCACTCCCACAATACAATACTCCCTCAGTGCAGCACTCCCACAATCCTGCACTCCGTCAATACTGCAGCTCCTCAATACTGCACTCCCTCAATAATGCATTTCCTCAGTGCATCACTTCCTCAATACTGCACTCCCACAATACATTACTCCCTCAATACTGCACTCCCTCAGTGCAACACTCCCTCAATACAGCACTCCCTCAATATTGCACTCCCTCAAAGCAGCACTCCCTCAACATTGCACTCCCTCAATACTGCACTCCCACAATACAATACTCCCTCAGTGCAGCACTCCCTCAATGCAGCACTCCCTCAATACACCACTCCCTCAATACTGCACTCCCTCAATACACCACTCCCTCAATACACCACTCCCTCAATACAGCACTCCCTCAATGCAGAACTCCCTCAATACAGCACTCCCACAATGCAGCACTCCTTCAAAACAGCACTCCCTCAGTACAGCACTCCCTCAATGCAGCACTGCCTCAATGCAGCACTCCCACAATACTGCACTCCCTCAGTGCAGCACTCCCTCAATGCAGCACTCCCTCAATGCAGCACTCCCTCAATACTGCTCTCCCTCAATACTGTATTCCCTTAATGCAGCACATACTCAATACACCACTCCCTCAATACAGCACTCCCTCAATACAGCACTCCCTCAATAACAGCACTCCCTCAATAACAGCACTCCTTCAATGCAGTGCTTCCTCAGTGCAGCACGCACTCAATACTGCACTCCCTCAAGACTGTATTCCCTCAATGCAGCACTCCCTCAATACAGTACTCCCACAATACTGTATTCCTTCAATGCAGCACTCCGTCAATACAGCATGCACTCAATACTGCACTCCCTCAATTCAGCACTCCCACAATGCAGCACGCACTCAATACTGTACTCCCTCAATACTGTATTCCCTCAATGCAGCACTCCCTTAATACACCACTCCCTCAATGCAGCACACATTCAATACTACACTCTCTCAATACTGTATTCCTTCAATGCAGCACACACTCAATACTGCACTCCCTCAATGCACCACTCCCTCAATGCAGCACGCACTCAATACTGCACTCCCTCAAGACTGTATTCCCTCAATGCAGCACTCCCTCAATACAGTACTCCCACAATACTGTATTCCTTCAATGCAGCACTCCGTCAATGCAGCATGCACTCAATACTGCACTCCCTCAATGCAGCACTCCCTCAATTCTGCACTCCCTCAATGCAGCACTCCCTCAATGCAGCACGCACTCAATACTGCACTCCCTCAATACTGTATTCCCTCAATGCAGCACATACTCAATACACCACTCCCTCAATACACCACTCCCTCAATACCAGCACTCCTTCAATACAGCACTCCCTCAATGCAGCACGCACTCAATACTGCACTCCCTCAATACTGTATTCCCTCAATACAGCACTCCCTCAATACAGCACTCCCTCAATACCAGCACCCCTCAATACAGCACTCCCTCAATACAGCACTCCCTCAATACAGCACTCCCTCAATACAGCACTCCCTCAATA
>NC_057716.1:106099246-106105421 GCF_004010195.1 Chiloscyllium plagiosum
TGCACTCCCTCAGTGCAGCACTCCCTCAATACTGCACTCCCTCAGTGCAGCACTCCCTCAATACTGCACTCCCTCAGTGCAGCACTCCCTCAATAGTGCACTCCCACAGTACAACACTCCCTCAAAGCAGCACTCCCTCAATATTGCACTCCCTCAAAGCAGCACTCCCTCAACATTGCACTCCCTCAATACTGCACTCCCACAATACAATAGTCCCTCAGTGCAGCACTCCCTCAATACAGCACTCCCTCAATACACCACTCCCTCAATATTGCACTCCCGCAATGCAGCACTCCCTCAACATTGCACTCCCTCAATACTGCACTCCCATAATACAATACTCCCTCAGTGCAGCACTCCCTCAATAGTGCACTCCCACAGTACAACACTCCCTCAATGCAGCACTCCCTCAATAGTGCACTCCCTCAATGCAGCACTCCCTGAATGCAGCACTCCCTCAATGCAGCACTCCCTCAATATTGCACTCCCTCAATGCAGCACTCCCTCAACATTGCACTCCCTCAATACTGCACTCCCATAATACAATACTCCCTCAATGCAGCACTCCCTCAATAGTGCACTCCCTCAATGCAGCACTCCCTCAATAGTGCACTCCCTCAGTATAACACTCCCTCAATGCAGCACTCCCTCAATAGTGCACTCCCTCAATGCAGCACTCCCTCAATACTGCGCTCCCTCAATAATGCACTCCCTCAATGCAGCACTCCCTCAATGCAGCACTCCCTCAATGCAGCACTCCCTCAATAGTGCACTCCCTCAATGCAGCACTCCCTCAATACTGCGCTCCCTCAATACTGCACTCCCTCAGTGCAGCACTCCCTCAATACTGCACTCCCTCAGTGCAGCACTCCCTCAATGCAGCACTCCCTCAATAGTGCACTCCCTCAATGCAGCACTCCCTCAGTGCAGCCTTCCCACAATCCTGCACTCTGTCAATACTGCAGCCCCTCAATACTGCACTCCCTCAATAGTGTACATCCTCAATATTGCATTTCCTCAGTGCATCACTCCCTCAATATTGCACTCCCTCAATACTGCACTCCCTCAATGCAGCACTCCCTCAATGCAGCACTCCCTCAATGCAGGACGTACTCAATACACCACTCCCTCAATACAACACTCCCACGATACTGCACTCCCTCAATGTAGTTTTCCCTCAATATTGCATTTCCTCAGTGCATCAATACTGCACTCCCTCAATGCAGCACACACTCAATACTGCACTCCCTCAATACTGCACTCTCGCAATACTTCACTCCCTCAATGCAGCACACACTCAATAGTGTATTCCCTCAATGCAGAACTCACTCAATACCGCACTCCATCAATATTGCACTCCCTCAATACAGCACTCCCTCAATACCAGCACTCCCTCAATACCAGCACTCCCTCAATATACCAGCACTCCCTCAATACCAGCACTCCCTCAATACCAGCACTCCCACAATGCAGCACGCACTCAATTCTGCACTCCCTCAATGCAGCACTCCCTCAATGCAGCACTCCCTCAATGCAGCACACATTCAATACTGCACTCTCTCAATACTGTATTCCTTCAATGCAGCACTCGCTCAATGCAGCACGCACTCAATACTGCACTCCTTCAATACTGTATTCCCTCAATGCAGCACATACTCAATACACCACTCCCTCAATACAGCACTCCCTTAATACACCACCCCCTCAATACCAGCACTCCCTCAATACAGCACTCCTTCAATGCAGCACGCACTCAATACTGCTCTCCCTCAATACTGTATTCCCTCAGTACAGCACTCCCTCAATGCAGCCTCCCTCAATGCAGCACGCACTCAATACTGTATTCCCTCAATGCAGCACTCCCTCAATACAGCACTCCCTCAATGCAGCGCTCCCTCAGTGCAGCACGCATTCAATACTGCACTCCCTCAATACTGTATTCCCTCAATGCAGCACTCCCTCAATACAGCACTCCCTCAATGCAGCGCTCCCTCAGTGCAGCACGCACTCAATACTGCACTCCCTCAATACTACACTCCCTCAATACTGTATTCCCTCAATGCAGCACTCCCTCAATACAGCACTCCCTCAATGCAGCACGCACTCAGTACTGCACTCCCTCAAGACTGTATTCCCTCAATGCAGCACTCCCTCAATGCAGCACGCATTTAATACTGCACTCCCTCAATACTGTTTTCCCTCAATGCAGCATGCACTCAATACTCCACTCCCTCAATACTGCACTCCCTCAATGCAGCACTCCCTCAATACTGCACTCCTTCAATGCAGCACGCACTCAATACTGTATTCCTTCAATGCAGCACTCCCTCAATACAGCACTTCCTCAATGCAGCAATCCCTCAATGCAGCACTCCCTCAGTACTGCACTCCCTCAGTGCAACACTCCCTCAATACTGTGCTGACTCAATACTGCACTCAGTCAATACTGCACTGTTAGTACTTCACCCCCTCAATGTAGCAGTCCCACAATCCTGCACTCCGTCAATACTGCAGCTCCTCAATACTGCACTCTCTTAGTACTTCACCCCCTCAATGTAGCACTCGCACCATTCAATGCTGCACTCCCTCAGTACTGTAATCCCTCAATACAGCACCCACTCAATACTGCACTCCCTCAATACTGCATTCTCTGAATACTGCACTCCATCAATGCACAATATTGCATTCCCTCAATGCTGCTCTCACTCAACCCAGCACCTCCTCTATACTGCACACCCTCAGTACTGCAGTCCTTTAATGCAGGACTCCCTCAGTACTGCACTCCGTCAATACTGCACTCCTTCATGGCAGCACTCACTCAATACTGCACTACCTCAATACTGTACTCCATCAATACTGCACTCCCTCAATAGTGCACTCCCTCAATAGTGCACTCCCTCAATACTATACTCCCTCAATACTGCATTCCCTCAGTGCATCACTCCCTGAATATTGCACTCCCTCAATGTCGCACTACCACAATACTGCACTCCCTCATTGCAGCACTCTGTCAGTGCGGCACTCCTGCAATTGTGCAACACTCAACACTGCCCTTGCCCAACATTGTACTCACTTAATGCAACACTCCATCTATGTAGCACTCCCTCAGTTCAGCACTCCCACAATGCAGCATTCCCTCAATACTACTCTCCCTCATTGCAGCACTCCCTCAATACTGTACTCCCTCAATGCAGTACTCCCTAAATACTGCACTCCCTCAATAGTGTACTCCCACAATGCAGCACTCCCTAAATACTGCACTCCCTCAATAGTGTACTCCCTCAATGCAGCGCTCCCTCAATTATGTACTTCCTCATTGTAGCAATCCCACAGTACTGCATTCCCTGAATAGTGCACTCCCTCAGTACGGCATTCCCATACTGCTGCACTACCTTAATGCAGCACTCCCTCAATGCAGCACTCCCTCAATACAGCACTTCCTCAATGCAGTACTCCCTCAATTCTGCACTCCCCTCAATGCAACGCTCCACAATAATGAGCTCCCTCAATATTGCACTCCTTCAGTACAGCACTCCCTCAATACACCACTCCCTCAATACTGCATGCCCTCAATGCAGCACTCCATCAATGTAGTACTGCTTCACTACTGCACTCCCTCGATACTTCACTCTCTCAACTCAGCACTCCCTAAATGCAGTGCTCCCTCAATACAGCATGCACTCAATACTGCAGTCCCTCAATACTGCAGCCCCTCAGTAGGGTGCTCAGTCAATGTAGTGTTCCCTCAATACAGCACTCTCTCAGTACTGCATCCCCTCAATGCAGGACTCCCTCAATAATGCATTAATTCAGTGCATCATTCCCTCAATACTGCACTCCCTCAATACTGCTGTCCCTCAATGCAGCACTGCCACAATGCAGCATTCCCTCAATACAGTACTCCCTCAATGTAGCACTACCTCAATATTGCACTCCCTCATTGTAGCACTCCCTAAATGCAGCACTCCCTCAATGCAGCATACACTCAATATTGCACTACCTCAATGCCGTATTCCCACAGTGCAGCATTCCCTAAATGCAGCACTCACTCAATGCAGCAGTCCCTCAATACTGCACTCCCCAGTTACTTCAGTCCCTCACTAGAGCACTCCCTCAATACCGCACTCCCTAGATACCGCACTCCCTCATTGTAGCATGCATGGTGACGGAATGTCTGAAAATGAACCTTCCACCTCAGCGAGCAACTTACATTCAGAAACTCAACCTGAGCTACAAATCTTCTCAAAACTCGTTACCTGCACTCCCTCAATGCAACTCTCCCTCAATAATGCACTCCCTCAATACTGCACTCCCTCAATGCAGCACTCCCTTAATACTGTACTCCCTCAATAATGCACTCCCTCAATACTGCACTCCCTCAATGCAGCACTCCCTTAATACTGTGCTCCCTCCATAATGCACTCCCTCAATACTGCACTACCTCAATGCAGCACTCCCTTAATACTGTGCTCCCTCAATAATGCACTCCCTCAATAATGCACTCCCTTAATACTGTGCTCCCTCAATAATGCACTCCCTCAATAATGCACTCCCTTAATACTGTGTTCCCTCAATAATGCACTCCCTCAATACTGCACTCCATCAATGCAGTACTCCCTTAATACTGCGCTCCCTCAATAATGCACTCCCTCAATAATGCACTCCCTCAATATTGCACTCCCTCAATGCAGCACTCCCTTAATACTGCGCTCCCTCAATAATGCACTCCCTCAATACTGCACTACCTCAATGCAGCACTCCCTTAATACTGCGCTCCCTCAATAATGCACTCCCTCAATACTGCACTACCTCAATGCAGCACTCCCTTAATACTGCGCTCCCTCAATATTGCACTCCCTCAATACTGCACTCCCTCAATGCAGCACTCCCTTAATACTGCACACCCTCAATATTGTTCTCCCTCAATCCTGCACTCCCTCAATGCAGCACTCCCTTAATACTGCACTCCCTCAATGCAGCACTCCCTTAATACTGAGCTCCCTCAATAAAGCACTCTTTCAATACTGCACTCCCTCAATGCAGCACTGCCTTAATACTGCGCTCCCTCAATAATGCACTCCCTCAATACTGCACTCCCTCAATGCAGCACTCCCTTAATACTGAGCTCCCTCAATAAAGCACTCTCTCAATACTGCACTCCCTCAATGCAGCACTCCCTTAATACTGCACTCCCTCAATGCAGCACTCCCTTAATACTGCGCTCCCTCAGTAATGCACTCCCTCAATACTGCACTCCCTCAATGCAGCACTCCCTTAATACTGCGCTCCCTCAATAATGCACTCCCTCAATACTGCACTAACTCAATGCAGCGCTCCCTTAATACTGTACTCCCTCCATAATGCACTCCCTCAATACTGCACTGCCTCAATGCAGCACTCCCTTAATACTGTGCTCCCGCAATAATGTTCCCCCTGAATACTGCACTCCCTCAATGCAGCACTCCCTTAATACTGTGCTCCCGCAATAATGTTCCCCCTCAATACTGCACTCCCTCAATGCAGCACTCCCTTAATACTGTGCTCCCTCAATAATGCACTCCCTCAATACTGCACTCCCTCAATGCAGCACTCCCTTAATACTGCCCTCCCGCAATAATGCTCCCCCTCAATACTGCACTCCCTCAATGCAGCACTCCCTTAATACTGCGCTCCCTCAATAATGCACTCCCTCAATAATGCCCTCCCTCAATGCAGCACTCCCTTACTACTGTGCTCCCTCAATAATGCACTCGCTCAATACTGCACTCCCTTAATACAGCACTCCCTCAATACTGTGCTCCCTCAGTACTGCCCTCCCTCAATGCAGCACTCCCTTAATACTGCGCTCCCTCAATAATGCACTCCCTCAATACTGCACTGCCTCAATGCAGCACTCCCTTAATACTGAGCTCCCTCAATAATGTACCTCCTCAGTACTGCACTGCATCAATGCAGCACTCCCTTAATACTGCGCTCCCTCAATAATGCACTCCCTCAATACTGCACTGCCTCAATGCAGCACTCCCTTAATACTGCGCTTCCTCAATAATGCACTCCCTCAATACTGCACTGCCTCAATGCAGCACTCCCTTAATACTGTGCTCCTTCTAAGTAGCTCTCGCTCAATGCAGCACTCCCTCATTAGTGCACTCCTTCAATACTGTTGTCCCTCAAT
>NC_057716.1:106105921-106110977 GCF_004010195.1 Chiloscyllium plagiosum
GAATGTGTGTCCAACTGGTTACTTTGGAAAGCAGGAGTTTACCTTCGTGACAACGCTCCCTTAAAACGTGCCACTATGACCTGCCCCAAATATCTCATAGTTGATGTCGGGCCTCAGCAAAACTACCCCTCCACTGCAACCCCCTCCACACCCAACCCCCCCCCCCCCCAGCATGGTCTCACGGTTGTACTGTTGGGAGTGCTCTGATTTCCAGTCTCACCCGCCCCTCAGAGCGTTGAAGAAGGGATGTCGCTGTGTGGAGCTCGATTGTTGGGATGGTCCGAACCTGGAACCTGTTGTGTATCACGGTCACACACTCACCTCCAAGATTCTCTTCAGAGACGCCATCTCAGTGATCAACAAGTACGCCTTCCGGGTAGGTACATGCGGATACTTGTGGACATTTCTAGCACCAGGCCCTTCAGCCCATCCTGTTCACACTGCTCAGAGAGTCATACAGCATGGAAACAGACCCTTCGGCCCATCCAGTCTATGCCACTAAACTATCCCACCTGCCTGCTCCTAGCCCATTTCACTCTAAACCTTTCCTATTCATGTATTTATCTAATGTCTTTTAAGCACTGTAATTGTACCCACACCCACCATTTCCTCAGGAAATTTATTCCATACGTGAGCCACGCTTCATGTAAAAAAAGTTGCCTCCATGTCCTTTTTAAATCTCTCTTCTCTCACCTTAAAAATAAGCCCCCCCAATCTTGAAATTCTCCATTCTGGGAAAACCCACCTGTCATTAACTTTATCTATACCCCTCATTATTTCTATAAACTCTTTAAGATCACTTTTCAACCTCCAACACTCCAGTGACAAAAGTCTCAGTCTATCCAGCCTTTCCCTATAACTCAAACCCTCCATACCCGGCAACATCCTGGGAAATCTCTTCTGAATCCACTCCAGCTTCATCACATCCTTCTGATAACAAGGAGAACAGAACTGGACACAGTGTTCCAGAATAGACCTCACCAATATCCTGTTCAACCTCAACGTGATGTTCCAACTCATATCCATTTCCCACCTATTGACCCATAGCCCTGGAAGCTGTGGCAAAGCCAATGAATATGCAAACCTTGTTGTTAAACTAGAGTTTGGCTCGGTCACCCTTTTCAGATGATGTGTTCCAAACTCTCTCACGGCTAAACCCTCCCCCCCCCCTCATCCTCACCCCCAACTCCAGAGTTGAATTCTAATGTTCACTTGGAGAGCCAGCATTGACACAATGGGCTGAATGGTCTCTTTCTGTGCTGGAAGAATCCTGTGATTGGTTGATTATACTTGGTCTCTATGATATCTGCGATTCCCTGCTGCTCAGGCTGAGGTGAGGAGCCCCCACAAACATCACCGGATTGGGAATGTGGTTGGCAATGTTTTGCTTCAGTTTGTTTGCAGCTTCATTGACGGCCTGTTGATGGTGGCAGGTCTCGGATTTCCCAGTGATCCTATCGATCGAGAATCACTGCAGCATTGAGCAGCAGAGTGTCATGGCCCATCACCTGCAGAACATCCTGGGAGACAAACTGGTGAAAAGCACCATCGACGGGAAGGTCCCAACTCGCTTCCCACCTCCTGAGGTAAGACCTGGGAACAGGAGCTGACAGCAGGGAAATTCGGGAATGCCCCATTGGACCCAGTCTGATCAGTGACACAGGAGTGAGTCATACACCATTCTACACCAGCTGTGTGCGAGAGTGGGTGTGAGTAAAAGTGATTGTGAATGTGTGTGAGAGCGAGTGTGAGAGTGGTTGTGAGTAAACGTGATTGTGAATGTGTGTGAGAGCGAGTGTGAGAGTGGGTGTGAGTAAACGTGATTGTGAATGTGTGTGAGAGTGAGTGTAAGAGTGAGTGAGTAAACGTGATTGTGAATGTGTGAGAGAGTGAGTGTGAGAGTGGGTGTGAGTAAACGTGATTGTGAATGTGTGTGAGAGCGAGTGTGAGAGTGGGTGTGAGTAAACGTGATTGTGAATGTGTGTGAGAGTGAGTGTGAGAGTGGTTGTGAGTAAACGTGACTGTGAATGTGTGTGAGAGCGAGTGTGAGAGTGGGTGTGAGTAAAAGTGATTGTGAATGTGTGTGAGAGTGAGTGGAAATGAGAATAAGAGAGTGCTTGCATGAGTGTGAATGTGACCGTGTGTAAGTGTGTGTGAGAGAGTATATGAGTGTGTTTGTGTGAACATGAGCGTGTGTGAGTGAGAGAGTGTATGTGAATGTGTGCGAGTGTGGGTCAGTATGAATGAGAGTGTGGATTCGAGTGGTGCTGGAAAAGCACAGCTGGTCAGGCAGCATCCGAGGAGCAGGAGCATCAACGTTTCGGGCATAAGCCCTTCATCAGGAATAATCTCCTCAGCCATCATCATCACATTCCGGATGAAGGGCTTATACCCGAAACGTTGATGCTCCTGCTCCTCGGATGCTGCCTGACTGGCTGTGCTTTTCCAGCACCACACTTTTTGACTCCCTTTTTCATCAATCCATTGACAGAGAGAGTGTTGGAGAAACTCAGCGAGTCTGGCAATACCTGTGGGGGGAGAGACAGTGAGAGAGAGACAGAGAGAGAGAGAGAGAGAAAAACAGAGATAATGTTTTGAGTCTCTCCCAGAAGGGGAAGGATCCTTTCATCAAGTCCCATTGGGGTCTTAAAAAGATAAAAATCACAACAGATTACTTTCCTGTTATCCTAGCTGGTCCTAATGTGCTGCTTTCCAACCACTTTGTAAATGTTTAGCATTTGTTCAACAATTAAAGCATATTAACCTCTGACTTGTTTCATCAGGAGAGGGTGAGAGAGAGCTGGAAGAGAATAACATGAATTAATAATAAGCAATAAGTGAACAATGTGATGGATAACAGTTTGAGCACTAGGACAGTGAGTGGAGACAGCATTGCAGAGAGCGGGGGCAGACACTCAGGGCAGGAGCAGACAGCACAGTCTCAGAATAAAAAGGTGCCAATTTAAAACAGGGACAAGGAGGAATTTCTCTCAGGGGATTGAGAGTCTTCGGAGTTCATTGTCACAGAGAGCCAAGGGGGCACAGACTGAAATAACTCCACAGAGGCTGGTATCCCATCGCCAAGACACCCTTTCTTTAGAAGTGGAGAGTAATTAACTTTATTACTGCCCCATTCAGGGTCAGGTACCAGAACATACAGAATCTTTGACACTTGTGTTTTTAATCTGTCAGCCAGGGCTCCCTGATTGGACCAGATTAACAGCCACACTCAGGGAACTCATAATCTGTGAGATGCAGCTGACTGACCTTGTTCCAATCCCTACAGAGTCCTAGTTTATATTTAAGGCTGAGATGGAGAGATTCTAGATCAGTCAAGAAGGGTGAAAAATCAAGGGGGAGTCCAGAGCTAGAGGGTATAGTTTTAGGGTGAGAGGGGAATGATATAAAAGAGACCTAAGGGGCAACTTTTTCACACAGAGGGTGGTACGTGTATGGAATGAGCTGCCAGAGGAAGTGGTGGAGGCTGGTACAATTGCAACATTTAAGAGGCATTTGGATGGGTATATGAATAGGAAGGGTTTGGAGGGATATGGGCAAGGTGCTGGCAGATGGGTCAGATTGGGATATCTGGTCAGCTCTTTCGAGTTGGACCGAAGGGCGGCACGATGGCTCAGTGATTAGCACTGCAGCCTCACAGCACCAGGGTCAGCGGTTGGATTCCAGCCTGGGACGTTCAATTCCAGTCTGTGTGGAGTTTGCACATTCTCCCCGTGTCTGCGGGGGTTTCCTCCGGGTGCTCCGGTTTCCTCCCACAGTCCAAAGATGTGCAGGTCAGGCTAAATTGAACAGAGTGTCAGGTGCATTTTTCAGAGGGAAATGGATCTGGGTGGGTTACTCTTCGGAGGGTCGGTGTGGACTTGTTGGGCCGAAGGGCCTGTTTCTACACTGTACGGAATCTAATCTAATCCTGTCTGTTTCTGTGCTGTATGACTCTGTGAATCAGGGGTTACAGGGAAAGGGGTGGAAAACTGACGTGAGGAATGTTGGATCGGCCATGATCCTGTTAACTGATGGAGCATGCTCAAGGGGCTGAATGACCTACTGTGATGGCCACACAGACAGAGTCATCGTGCAATGGTCAAAGATGTTTCAGATTTACAGAAACACAGCCGGGCGGTGGGGGGAGGGGGAGAGTGGCTAGCTTTGGGAAGGAGTGGTGGGAGGTGGAGAGATAGACTGAGGGCGAGAGAGAAAGAAAGAACTTGCATTTCTATAGCACCTTCCACAACCCAGAGAATATTTAATCCAATTCCATTGTAAACATGGAAAATTTGGCAGTTAATCTGCAGGCAGCAAGGCTCGACAGATAACAATGTGGTTTGTTGAGTAATTGTGAGGGTACTGACCCCCCCACCCCCAGAGTTTCGTCCAGGAGTTACCTCACAATATGTTCTGATATTAAATGTGTCCAATGAGTGTGAGTACCCAGGAGGAATCTTTCTCCCCCCTGCCCTGTGTTTGTGTCCAGTGCAGCCCCTCTCCTAACCCTATCGCTCAGTGCAGACCCACGCTAAATTCTGGGACCCACAACAACCTGCATTCAGATAGAGCCTTCAGCTCAAAATGTTTCACAGGAGCAATAACCAAACAGGATGTGACACCAAAGGGACATAACTGAGGGGAGACAGTGGTACAGTGGGATGTGTAATCCAGAGGTCAGGCTGAACCGTAGGGGCCAGACAGTTGGTGGGATTTAAATGCAGAAACTGAAAGCGACTCCCAGTGATGGTGTCGGAAAAATCCATCTGGGTCACTAATGTCCTTCAGAGAAGGAAACTGCTGTCCTTATCTGGTTTGGCCTACACGTAACTCCAGGCCCACAGCGATGGGGTTGACTCTTGACCACCCTCTGGGCTGGCTGAGCCAGCCACTCAATACAGATATGAGAACAAGGTCAGGATTAGGGTGAGGGTGAGGGTGTGGGTGACGGTGAGGGTGAGAGTGAGGGGGGTGTGGGTGCGGGTGTGGGTGAGGGTGTTGGTGTGTGGGTGAGGGTGTGTGGGTGAGGGTGTGTGGGTGAGGGTGTGGGTGAAGG
>NC_057716.1:106113620-106116183 GCF_004010195.1 Chiloscyllium plagiosum
TAGGTCTCTTTTATATCTTTCCCCTCTCACCCTAAACCCATGCCCTTTAGTTCTGGACTCCCCCACCCCAGGGAAAAGACTTTGTCTATTTACCCTATCCATGCCCCTCAGAATTTTGTAAACCTCAATAAGGTCACCCCTCAGCCTCCGACGCTCCAGGGAAAACAGCCCCAGCCTGTTCAGCCTCTCCCTATAGCTCAAACCCTCCAACCTTGGCAACATCCTTGTCAATCTTTTCTCCAGCCAGAGGGTGGGGGATCTGTGGGACTCATTGCTGCAGAGAGCTGTGGAGGCCGAGTCACTGAGTGTGTTTGAGACAGAGATAGATTCTCAATTAGTAAGGTTACAGGGAGAAGGCAGGAGAACAAGGCTGGGAAACATGTCAGCCATGATCGAATGATGGAGCAGACGTGATGGGCTGAATGGCCTCATTCTGCTCCCAAATCTTATGGTTTTACAGTCAATTACAATCTTCCCTCATTCTTCTAAACACCAGACAGGATCGGCCGAAACTGCTCAATCTCTCTTCATAAGACACACCCCTCACCTCTGGGGTTAATCAGGTTCAAGGGGCAATTGGAAATGGGCAGTAAAATCATAGAATCCCGACAGTGTGCAAACAGGCCATTTGGCCCATCAAGTTCACAGCAGCCCTTTACCCAGACCCAACCAGTATAACCTTGCATTTCCCACAGCCAATCCACCCTGACCAGCACATCTTTGGACTGTGAGAGGAAACCCACGCAGACCCAGGGAGAATGTGCAAACTCCACACACACTATCCCCTGAGGTGGGAATTGAACCCGGGTCCCTGGTACTGGGAGGGTGCAGTGCTAACCCCTGAGCCGCCCATGGAGTATTGAGCACAGCCAAAAGATTTTGTTGGAGGGATTTCCAGGCTCAGGGCCTGGTGATGAGGTTACAGTAGGGAAGACATGGAGGGTCTGGGTCTCGAGGAGATCCTGGCGATTGGGCGGGGTGAGGCTGTGACACACATTTCAAAGAATGAGTAACTCCCAGCTGAGGTGGGTCCAGACCAGGAGCCAACGATGTCTCTTGCTCCCCCCTGTACTACACCAGGCAGCTAATAACCATTGGGCTGACATTGGGAAAGTTTTCTGAAATATTTGTCTTGACAGGCACTGAAATGGAAAGTCCTGGTGAAGGGAAAGCGGATTGGCCAGTTGGAGGATTGCCTGGATGGGCAGGGAGCGGATCACGATACTGGCGAGGTCACCGACGAGGATGAAGCTGCTGAGGTCGACGATGAGAACATCAAGAATGAAGTGAAGAGGAAAGGGAAGGTAAAGGCTGCATTGGACTTGCACCAACTCAAGCCCTGTTGACGTGAAGGCCCAGCCCTCCCCTTTACCCTGGAATGGTGGGGTGGCAGTGGCCTGTGGGGTGGGGTGGCAGTGGCCTGGGGGGTGGGGTGGGTGGAGAAATCTTCCGCTGCAGGGTCAGGGAGGACCCTGGTGGAGATTTGAAGACTCGAGCTGGTCAATGTGCTTACTGTCCAAATCAGCCCTCCCTCCACCCTGACCCCAGGCACTGCCATGTTGAGACCCCAGGGGCTCGGTCTCACCTTCTCAAGGACAATTAGGGACAAATATCACCTTCACATCCACTTGAATAAAGACTTTACAAACGTACAATAAAGATCTTAAAGACTCTAAACCAAAGCTTTGGTTCATGTTTTGCTCTGAATATCTGTTTTACCTAAATCAGATAGTGGGCTTGGGGAGTGAGTGTTATTCACTGCGTAAGTGTCAGGCAATGACTGTCTCCATCCACCCGTTGTTCAATAGTGTCACCATCAGTGAATCCCACTTTGAACATCCCAGGGGTTACCATTGACCTGAAACTCAACTTTTCACAGAAACACAGCAGCTACAAGAGCAGGTCAGGGGCTGGGAATACTGCAGCAAGTAACTCCCCTCCTGACTCCCAGGAGTCTGTCCACCATCTACAAGGCACAAGTCAGGAGTGTGATGGAATGCTCCCCACTTGCCCTGGATGGGGGCATCTCCAACAACACTCAAGATGCTCAACACCACCCAGGACAAAGCAGCCACTTCATTGGCACCACATCCACAATCATCCATTCCCTCCACACCGACGCTCAGTAGCAACAGTGTGTCCCATCTACAAGATGCACTGCAGAAACTCACCAAAGATCCTCAGGCAGCACCTTCCAAACCCACATCCACTTCCATCTAGAAGGACAAGGGCAGCAGATCCATGGGAACATCACCCCCTGCAGTTCCAGGCCACTCACCATCCTGACTTGGAAATACATCGCCATTCCTTCACTGTCACTGGGTCACAATCCTGGAATTCCCTCCCTAAGGGCATTGTGGGTCAACCCACAGCACACGGTCTGCAGCGGTTCAAGAAGCAGTTCACCCCCCCACCTTGCTATCCATGTCGCTCCCCGCCCCAGTGCAGCTGCCGTGTCTCTCTGTACCCAGTATTGCAACAGGATCACCCCCTGCCCCAGTGCAGCTGCCGTTCTCTCTGTACCCAGTGTTGCAGCAGGATCACCCCCTGCCCCAGTGCAGCT
>NC_057716.1:106121364-106131038 GCF_004010195.1 Chiloscyllium plagiosum
AGAGGTCCTTTACAGGTCTGTGAGAGTGTTGTCCTGAGCTGGGGTAGGTCGAGTTGCAGGAAATGTATATAGCGGCGCATGGCTGCAAGCGTGGAGCGGAGGATCCGGAGGGAGGTCTGTTGCTGGAGGCTTCGGATTTGTTGTAGGTACTGGTTGTCCTGGTTGGGTCCAAGTTTTGTTGGTCGGAACGTAGTCCGGAGTCCGTGCGGGGTCAGTCTGTTCCGTAGGCAGGTGCTGAGGAAGGAGATGTGGGCTGTGGTAGCGAGTCTGTTTGAGAACGTGGCTGAAGAGCTTCAGGGCAGAGGAGATGACCTGGGGGGTGCAGTGAGAGAGGGACTCACAGAGATCCTTGCAGAGGGAGGAAGAGAGCTTCTTCAAGGAAGGCATCCTTGCAAGAGGATTCGCAGTAGGTTAAAATCAAATAGGAGAAAGTGAGGACTGAAGATGCTGGAGATCGGAGCTTAAACTTGTGTTGCTGGAAAAGCGCAGCAGGTCAGGAAGCATCCAAGGAGCAGGAGAATCGACGTTTCGGGCATTAGCCCTTCTTCAGTTTGGGTTTTATATACAGAATAACAGATTCCCGGGAGGGAGTTACAGACTGCAATCTAATCGAGGGGTTCGGGTGTTTATATACAGAAAAACAAATTCCCGGGAGGGAGTTACAGACTGGAATCTAATCGAGGGGTTCGAGTGGTTTATAAACAGAATAACAGATACCTAGGAGGGAGTACCGAGTGCAATCTAAGCAAGGGGTTTGGGTGGTTCATATACAGAATAACAGATTCCCGGGAGGGAGTTACCGACTGGAATCTAATCGAGGGGTTCGGGTGGTTTATATACAGAATAACAGATTCCCGGGAGGGAGTTACCGAGTGGAATCTAATCGAATGGGTTCGGGGTGGTTTATATACAGAATAATAGATTCCTGGGAGGGAGTTACAGACTGGAATCTAATCGAGGGGTTTGGGTGGTTTATATACAGAATAATAGATTCCTGGGAGGGAGTTACAGACTGGAATCTAATCGAGGGGTTCGGGGTGGTTTATATATAGAATAATAGATTCCCGGGAGGGAGTTACCGACTGGAATCTAATTGAGGTGTTCGGGTGGTTTTTATACAGAATAACAGATTTCCGGGAGGGAGTTACCGACTGGAATCTAATCGAGGGGTTCCGGTGGTTTATATATAGAATAACAGATTCCCGGGAGGGAGTTACAGACTGGAATCTAATCGAGGGGTTCGGGTGGTTTATATATAGAACAACAGATTCCTGGGAGGGAGTTACGGACTGGAATCTATTCGAGGGGTTTGGGTGGTTTACATACATATAACAGATACTTGGGAGGGAGTTACAGACTGGAATCTAATCAAGGGGTTCGGGTGGTTTATATGCAGAATAACAGATACCTGGGAGGGAGTTACAGACTGGTATCTAATCGAGGGGTTCGGGGTGTTTTATATACAGAATAATAAGTACCCTGGGAGAGAGTTACAGACTGGAATCTAATCGAGGGGTTCGAGTGGTTTACATACAGAATAACAGGTTCCTGGGAGGGAGTTACAAACTGGAATCTAATCGAGGGGTTCGGGTGGTTTATATATAGAATAACAGATTCCTGGGTGGTAGTCACAGACTGGAATCTAATCGAGGGGTTCGGGTGGTTTATATACAGAATAACAGATTCCCAGGATGGAGTCACAGACTGGAATCTAATCGAGGGGTTTGGGTGTTTTATATACAGAAAAACAGATTCCCGGGAGGGAGTTACCGACTGGAATCTAATCGAATAGGTTCGGGTGGTTTATATACAGAATAACAGATTCCCAGGATGGAGTCACAGACTGAAATCTAATCGAGGGGTTTGGGTGGTTTATACACAGAATAACAGATACCTGGGAGGGAGTTACAGACGGGAATCTAATCAAGCGGTTCGGGGTGTTTTATATACAGAATAACAGATACTTGGGAGGGAGTTACTGACTGGAATCTAATCGAGGGGTTTGGGTGGTTTATATACAGAATAACAGATACCTGGGCGGGAGTTACAGACGGGAATCTAATCGAGCGGTTCGGGGTGTTTTATATACAGAATAACAGATATCCTGGGAGGGAGTTACAGACTGGAATCTAATCGAGGGGTTTGTGTGGTTTATATACAGAGTAACAAATACTTGGGAGGGAGTTACCGACTGGAATCTAATCGAGGGGTTTGGGTGGTTTATATACAGAATAACAGATACCCCGGGAGGGAATTACATACTGGAATCTACTCGAGGGGTTTGGGTGGTTTATACACAGAATAACAGATACCTGGGAGGGAGTTACAGACTGGAATCTAATCGAGGGGTTTGTGTGGTTTATATACAGAATAACAGATACTTGGGAGGGAGTTACCGACTGGAATCTAATCGAGGGGTTTGGGTGGTTTATATACAGAATAACAGATACCCGGGAGGGAGTTACAGACTGGAATCTAATCGAGGGGTTTGGGTGGTTTATATACAGAATAACAGATACCTGGGAGGGAGTTACAGACTGGAATCTAATCGAGGGGTTTGGGTGGTTTATATACAAAATAACAGATTCCCGGGAGGGAGTTACAGACTGGAATCTAATCAAGGGTTTCGGGTGGTTTATTTACAGAATAACAGATACTTGGGAGGGAGTTACAGACTGGAATCTAATCGAGGGGTTCGAGTTGTTTATATACAGAATAACGGATACCCTGGGAGGGAGTAACAGACTGGAATCTAATCGAGGGGTTTGGGTGGTTTATATGCAGAATAACAGATACCTGGGAGGGAGTTACAGACTGGAATCTAATCAAGGGGTTCGGGTGGTTTATATACAGAATAACAGATACCCCGGGAGGGAGTTACAGACTGGAATCTAATCGAGGGGTTTGGGTGGTTTATATACAGAATAACAGGTATCTGGGAGGGAGTTACCGACTGGAATCTCGTAAAGGAGTTTGGGTGGTTTATATATAGAATAACAGATTCCCGGGAGGGAGTTACCGACTGGAATCTAATCGAGGGGTTTGGGTGGTTTATATGCAGAATAACAGATACCCGGGAGGGAGTTACAGACTGGAATCTAATCGAGGGGTTCGCGTGGTTTATATACAGAATAACAGATACCTGGGTGGGAGTTACAGACTGGAATCTAATCGAGGGGTTTGGGTGGTTTATATACAGAATAACAGATAACCTGGGAGGGAGTTACAGACTGGAATCTAATCGAGGGGTTCGGGTGGTTTATATACAGAATAACAGATACCCGGGAGGGAGTTACAGACTGGAATCTAATCGAGTAGTTCGGGTGGTTTATATACAGAATAACAGATACCCGGGAGGGAGTTACAGACTGGAATCTAATCGAGTAGTTCGGGTGGTTTGTATACAGAATAACAGATACCTGGATCTACTGAGCTTTTCCAGGAATTTCTGTTTCTGTTTCTGATTTACAACATCTGTAGTTCTTTTGGATTTTAATTGATTCCCGGGTGGGAGTTGCGGACAGCAATCTAACCGAGGGATCTCTGAACTCTCTAGATTACTGATATCTAGAAGTAAAACTGTTTTGATGTGTTGAATAGTTTGGTTTCGTGACTGGATTTCCTTCATTTTGCTTGGCAAGGCATTGACCAGTTCGGTTTCTGCTGTGATTATTCTCTGTGCTGCCTGCTCTGTTTTTCCACACAGCAAATGAATTTGTCCGTCACAATGCCTGGCAGATGACTCGCGTGTACCCCAGTGGATTCAGAACAGATTCCTCAAACTTCAGTCCCCAGGAGATGTGGAATGCAGGCTGCCAGATAGGTAACCAATCACCTCATGGGATCCAGTGGATCAGGGAGCTGTGGTGCTCTGTGAGTTGCTCAGGGCGGGGGAACAGAATCTGCATAACAGATGCAAAACCTTCCTATTAAAGATAGGGTGGGAAATGTGCACCTTCATGTTTCAGAATCATAGGATGGTTAGAGTGTCTAAGAAGGCCATTCGGCCTATTGACTCCATGCTGGTCTCTGTAAGAGCTACTCAATAGTGCCACTCCCCTGCCCCACCTTTCCCACATGGCCCAGTAAATGTTTGCTGTTCCCCTGCCTCTCCCCACACTCACAAACGGCACATGAAAGATTGGAACCACTCTCTGCGTTTTTACCAGTGCATTACCCCGACGCCATCTGAGTGAATTATGTTCACCAACCTCCCCCAGTGGGACCTTATCTAAAATTTGCTGAAAATCCAAATACACCACATCCACTGGTTCCCTCATCGTGTAGCATTCCAGTGAAACACGAACAAGTTTGCCAGTCACAGTATCCCTTTCACAAATCCATGTTGACTCAGTCCCAGTCAAATCATCATGTTTTAAGTGTCCAATAATTGTGTGCTTTAGAACAGATTCTAGAATGTTCCTTATTTCTGATGTTTGACTAACAGCTCAGTAGTTAATCTCTCTCTTTTCTTAAACAGTGGGCTGACATTTGCAATTTTCAGTCTGTAGGTACTTTGTCAGAATGATTAGAATTTGGAAGAATTATCACCAATACATCCACTACCTCTGTACCCACCTCTTAATAACCCCCTAAGATGGGTCTCGGTAGTTAAACTTCAGTCCCATTAACTTCTGCAATATTATCTTTTTACTAATTTGTTTCAGTTCCTCACTCTCACTAGTCCCTTGGATCGCTATCATTTCCAAGCGATTTCTGATATGTTCCTATGTGAAGACAGACACAAAATAATTATTTGGTTTCTCTGCACTTTTTCTGTTTTGCATTACAAATTCTCCTGCCTTTGCCTATAGTGGACTGACATTTATCTTCATTAATCTTTTGATGTTTTACCTTTTTTAAACATATTTTTACATACAGAGGCTTTTACTGCCTGTTTTTATGTTTCTTGCTAAATTATATTAATTATCTATTCTCCCTTTCTTTATCAACTTCTTCATCTTTTGCTGAGCTCCCAATCCTCAACCATATTACTTTATTTTTGACAACTTTAAAAGCCTCTCTTTTTGATCTAGATAAATCTTTAACTTCCTTTGTTAGTAACAGTTGACTCATTTTTCCTGTTGGGAATTTTGTGCCTTAAATTAATGATGTTCCTCGTAAACCATGTACTAATTCTTTAAATACTAGCCATTGCCTGGCCACCATCATATCTTTTAATGTATGTTCCCAGTCTACAACTGTCGGTTTTCTCCTTATACCTTTATGGTTTAATTTGTTTAGATTTAAGACTGGAGTTTCTTGTTCAACTACATCCTTTTCCAACTTAATACATTTTCTAATATATCATGATCACTCTTCCCTAAAGGTTCTTTTACAGCAGGATTATTAATCAGCCCTTACAAATTGCATAGCTCTATAAAAACCGATTTCCTGGGTTTTTAAAAATTGCTTGTTGGGCTTTGTTGGTTGGGCCCAGCCTTTATTGCCCATCCCTGCTCCCAATCCTCAACCATATTACTTTATTTTTGACAACTTTAAAAGCCTCTCTTTTTGATCTAGATAAATCTTTAACTTCCTTTGTTAGTGACAGTTGACTCATTTTTCCTGTTGGGAATTTTGTGCCTTAAATGTTCCTCGTAAACAATGTACTAATTCTTTAAATACTAGCCATTGCCTGGCCACCATCATATCTTTTAATGTATGTTCCCAGTCTACAACAGTCAGTTTGCTCCTTATACCTTTATGGTTTAATTTGTTTAGATTTAAGACTGGAGTTTCATGTTCAACTACATCCTTTTCCAACTTAATACATTTTCTAATATATTATGATCACTCTTCCCTAAAGGTTCTTTTACAACAGGATTATTAATCAGCCCTTACAAATTGCATAGCTCTATAAAAACCGATTTGCTGGGTTTTTAAAAATTGCTTGTTGGGCATTGTTGGTTGGGCCCAGCCTTTATTGCCCATCCCTAGTTGCCCCTTGAGGAGGTGGGGGTGAGCTGCCTTCTTGAATCGCTGCAGTCTGTGTGCTGTAGATAGACCCACAATGTCCCTTAGGGAGGGAATTCCAGGATTTTGATCCAGTGACAGTGAACGTAAAGCGATATATTTCAGGATGGTGAGTGGCTTGGAGGGGAACTTGCAGTGGGTGGTGTTCCCATGTATCTGCTACCCTTGTCCTTCTAGATGGAAGAGGTTGTGGGTTGAAAGATGCTGTCTGAGGGTCTTTGGTGAATTTCTGCAGTGCATCTTGGGCGGCACGGTGGCACAGTGGTTAGCACTGCTGCCTCGCAGCGCCAGAGACCCGGGTTCAATTCCCGACTCAGGCGACTGACTGTGTGGAGTTTGCACGTTCTCCCCGTGTCTGCGTGGGTTTCCTCCGGGTGCTCCGGTTTCCTCCCACAGTCCAAAGATGTGCAGGTTAGGTGAATTGGCCATACTAAATTGCCCGTAGTGTTAGGTAAGGGGTAAAATGTAGGGGTATGGGTGGGTTTCGCTTCGGCGGGTCGGTGTGGACTTGTTGGGCCGAAGGGCCTGTTTCCACACTGTAATCTAATCTAACCTAATCTTGTAGATGGTACACACTGCTGCTACTATTGAGTTGGTTCCTCAATATATTGTCCAGAGAACCATATCAATCACATTCTAGGAACTCCTGCTGCACTACAATGATCCACATCAAGAAATAGACTCTAGAGTCAGAGAGCCCTACAAGTAGAAACACAACCTTTGGTCCAACCAGTCGGTGCTGAACGTAATCCCCAACTTAACTCATCCCATCTGCCTTCTCCTCCAAACATTTCTTATTCATGAACTTTCCTAAATATCTTTTAAATGTTGTAACTGCACCTGCATCCATCACTCCCTCTGCAAGGTCATTCCACACACGGACCACTCTCTGTGTAAAAATGTTGTCCCTCATGTCTTTGTAATATCTTTCTCCACTGAGCTTAAAAATATGTCCCCCTATTGAAACTCATCCACCCTCGAGAAAAGGCATTGGCCATTCCCCATATCCATGCCCCTCAAGATTTTATAAACCTCTGTAAGGTCACCCCTCACCTCCTGCTCTGCAGTGAACAAAGTCCCAGCCTATCCAGCCTCTCCTTATCATTCAAACCTTCCATTCCCAGCAACATCCTGGTAAATCCCTGAACCCTGGATAGTTTTAATAATATCCTTCCTATAAGAGGGTGACCAGAACTAGACAGAACACTCCTGAAGAGGCCTCACCAACTTCAACGTTATGTCACTACTCCAATACTCAAAGGACTGAGCAATGAAGGCTAGTGTGCTCAACACTTTCTTAACCTCACTGTCTACATGTGATGCACTTCAAAGAATTATGTACCTGAACCCTGAGGTCCCTCATGTTCTACAACACTACCCAATGCTCCACTTTTAATTGTATAAGTTCTACCCTTGTAAATTAAAATCATCCACGTTTACTACATTGCCCTGTTACTGGCGTTTTTAATTTCCTGAATTATACATGCCCTACATCACCCCATTACCATTTTGAGGCCTGTTAAGAACTCCCATCAATGTTTGATGCTCCTTGCTGTTTCATAATTCCACCCGAACATTCTATAGATTATAAGTCATTAATATATTGCCAAGTGAACCAGGATTCTGGGAATCCCGGAGGATGTTGCCTGGTATGGAAGGTGCTAGCTATGAAGAGAGGTTGAGTAGGTTAGGTTTGTTTTCACTGGAAAAAAGGAGGTTGAGGGGGGACCTGATTGAGGTTTATAAAATCGTGAAGGATATAGACAGGGTGGATAGAGACAAGCTTTTTCCCAGGGTGAAGGATTCAATAACGAGAGGTCACGCTTTCAAGGTGAGAGGGGGAAAGTTTAAGGGGGGATACACGCGGCAAGTACTTCACACAGAGGGCGGTGGACGTTTGGAACGCGTTCCCAGCAGAGGTGGTAGAGGCAGGCGCGGGAGATTCATTTGCACCCATTGTACTCTATGCTACTGTCTCCCCATCCCCACCCTCCTCTAGCTTATCTCTCCACGCTTCAGGCTCTCTGCCTTTATTCCTGATGAAGGGCTTTTGCCTGAAACGTCGATTTCGAAGCTCCTCGGATGCTGCCTGAACTGCTGTCCTCTTCCAGCACCACTAATCCAGAATCATTTAAGATGCGTCTGGACAGATGCATGAGTGGGTGGGGAGCAGAGGGATACAGATGCTTAGGAATTGGGCGACAGGTTTAGATAATGGATTTGGGTCGGCTCAGGGTTGGAGGGCCGAAGGGCCTGTTCCTGGGGTGTAAATTTTCTTTGTTCTTTGGTTGTTAATCTATGGAATTATTTGCACAGTGAAGTAGTTGATGAAACTTCAATAGACGCTTTTAAAGCTAAGGTTGATATATCTTTGAACAATGAAGGAATTAAGGGTTACAGTGAGAGTGCAGGAAAGTGGATCTGAGTCTATGGAATGGTGAAGTGGACTCGAGGGGCCGGATGGCCTATGCCTGCTCCTAGTTCTGATGTTCTTACGTGATTCTATAATAAACATTCCTCCTGTCCGATAAACATATGTTCACAATACTCTCCCTCCCCCGACACTCAGCAAGTTTTGTATCTTTTCCCCGATGTCTCTTGTATTCTCCATGAGCTCTGACCTGCCCACAGCTCGATGACATGACAGCAACAGCATCTCCTTCGTCTAACCCCTCTGCAACCTGTTACCAACCCAGACCGGATCCCCAAATCTGATTACCATCTGGCAGGATCCAGAATTTACTTTTAAGTAGGCAGAGCTTGAAATCCCAGTTACTTATTAAGAGAATAATGTCACAAGATTCCAACTTTAAACAAACAGAAGAAAATTGTACGACAAAAAAGTCAACAAGTAAATGGTAAATCCGACCTGTCTTATTGGAAATAACATGCAGTAAACATCAATTAACAGGTAAACTGTGGACAAATGCACCATCAAACTACACCTTAAGTACCAGGCACAACTGAGGCAGGTCCTAGGAACTTCTCAGTAACCAACCAGACGAGTGTAGTCACTAGGGGTTCCAAACATTCGACAAAACTCCAACAAAATAGATTTCAGCTGCTCTCTTTGGAGGATCCAACCTCTGATTTCACTCAGTAGCCCCTCCCACTCTGATTTCCCTCACTAGCCCCTCCCACTCTGTATGCTGCTTCCCAGTAGCTCAGCTGGCCCCTCCTGAGATTGGATTCTCCTGGCTGTTCTCCAATATTGAGTCACCATCATGGTTCTATCTCTCCAGTTGTTCTGAATGGAACCCCCTGTACCTGGGCATCAGTTTACCCACGTACAGCTTCACTAACAGCCAGCCATAGGCTCTCTTTCTAGAACTGCCCACCTCTCTCGGACGCAGCGTCCTGTCCATCCCACTGCACTGATAAGTGTCCCAGAACTTTCCCCAGCTCCCAGCCTGTAACCTCGGTCACTTTCACAGCTCCGAGTGTGAAAATGTAAGTGTGTGAGAATGTGTGTGTGAGCGTGAGAGCATGAGAGTGTGAGAATGTGTGTGTGTGCATGCATGTGTGTGAAGGTGTGTTTGTGTGTTGCTGTGTGTGTGTGTCGCTGTGTGTGTGTCGCTGTGTGTGTGTCTGTGTGTGTGTGTGTGTGTGTGAGTCTGTGTGTGTGAGTCTGTGTGTGTCTGTGTATGTGTGAGAGTATCTCTGTGTGTGTGAGTGTGAGGGTGTGTGTGAGTGTCTAT
>NC_057716.1:106131511-106132059 GCF_004010195.1 Chiloscyllium plagiosum
GTGTGTGTGTGTCAGTGTGTGTGTGTCAGTGTGTGTCAGTGTGTGTCGCTGTGTGTGTTTGTGTGAGTGTGTGTGTGTGTGTGTGTGCGAGAGAAGTACATTTGGTGACCCCCCTCCCCCGTCACAGTTGGCTCTTTCGTCTCCATGGTGACAGCACTGACTGACACGGTTTTTCCTGTTGTTTCCTGTGAAGTGGCGTTGAATTTCCAGACAGCTGGGGAGGAGATGGACCTGAACGATGGCCTCTTCAGTCGGAATGCTCGCTGCGGCTTTGTACTGAAACCCACCTTCATGAGAACAGTGGCATCGAACTTTGACCCTGAAAACCCCCGAGGTACGGCTGGTTATCGGCCTCTCAATCTAACGATCCAGGTAAGCTCATTAATGTCTCCCCTCCATCTCTCCCTCGGTCTCTCCTTTCTCTGTCACCCTGAAGACCATAAAACATAGAAGCCAGAATTCTGTACCTGAGTGCACACTCACTCTGGTTCAGTACCGAGGCCCCTTGGTAACTAAGACAGTGTACTCCTGCCAGAACATGTCATAAT
>NC_057716.1:106132559-106137318 GCF_004010195.1 Chiloscyllium plagiosum
AGTGTGAGAGTGTATTAGTGTGTGTGTTATTGTGTGAGAGTGTGTTAGTGTGTACGTTAGTGTGAGAGTGTGTTATTGTGTATGTTAGTGTAAGAGTGTGTTAATGTGTGTGTTCGTGTGTGCGTCAGTGTGAGGGTGTGTTAGTGTGTGTGTGAGAGTGAGTGTTCCCGATGATTTGCGAGAGAGTGTGCTATCATCTGCTCACACCACATGGATCCCCCTTCAAAGCATTTCAGGAAAGTAGCCTGGACCCTAACCTTGCTGGTTGGTTTAAGCAGGTGTAGTGTGGACATTCCAGGAGTGATACAGTTGGCCCAAGCACTTAGTTTTAAACAAAACAGAATTTATTTGCAAGACTACCGAATGAAACAGAAACAAAAGAGAAGAGAATACAGAATAAGTACAAAATTGGTTAACACACAGTTTGTAATGTGAAAATATAAATGCTTCTAAATAGTCTGCAATGCATGTACAAACAAACACACATACACCTCAGGGAAAGGGAAAAAATCATTCAGAAATTCACTTTCCAGAAAAACTCTTTCTGGCCAATGGAGATGATGCTTGAAGGGATAAAGGGATAAGATGTAGACTGTCCCAAAACCTATCAGTCTGGTATTCTTACACATGATAATTGAATGGAATTGAATTGAATTTATTGTCCCGTGTCCCGAGACACAGTGAAAAGCTTTGTCTTGCGAGCAATACAGACAGATCACAGAGCTAAGTAACGTAGTAAATAATCACACATGGTACTCTGTGCTGCATTGGCAGACACAGCTTGCTCAGGAAATATAACATTGAGAGAAATGTATTCAGTCATTCCAGGTTTTGCCCTGAGCTCAGAGCTGTGGGCTGGGCAGCTTGTCCTGTAGCAGGCTTTCCTCCTTCAGAATATTCAAACCCGACCATGCAAAGCTGCAGAAACTGTTCAAATGAAATAACCAGAAAACCCAGTCTTACACCAGTCTGAGGTTTTCCTACAAGTGGGTTAGAATCCAAGTATCTCCACAGTCCTTCAAACGCAAGCCTATAAAAATGATTAAATATGAAGCATTCTTTCTAACACTGGGTTTGAGTCTGTGTAAGTCTGAGTGGGTCCTGGTTTCTGGCCTCCTCAGTAGCAAAAGGTTCTTGAATGGTTAAAAAAAAGCAGCACGCTGCTGTGCAGAGGGACCTGGGTGTCCTTGTGCATGAATCACACAGGGTTGGTCCGCAGGTAATTAAGGCAAATGGAATGTTGTCCTCCATTGCTAAAGGGATTGAGTTCAAAAGCAGGGAGGTTATGTTGCAGCTAGACGGGGTGCTGGTGAGGCCACACCTGGAGGACTGTGTGCAGTTTTGATCTCCTTACTTGAGAAAGGATGGACTGGAGGGGGTGCAGAGGAGGTTCACTGGGTTGATTCCCGGGTTGATGGAGTTGGCTTATGAGGAGAGACTGAGTAGACAGGGATTATATATGTTGCAATTCAGAAGAATGAGGGGAGGGATCTTACAGAAACATATAAAATTATGAAGGGAATAGATAAGATAGAAGGATAGAGGATGTTTCCACTGGCAGGTGAGACTAGGTCAGGAGGGCATGGCCTCAAGATTTGGGGGAGCAGATTTAGGACTGAATTGGGAAGGAACGTCTTCACCCAGAGGGTTGTGAATCTGTGAAATTCCCTGCCCAAGTGAAGGAGTTGACGTTACTTCAGTAGAGGTTTTTAAAGCCAAGGTAGGTACTTTTTGAACAGTAAAGGAACTAAGGGATACGGTGAGAGGGCGGGTAAGTGGGGCTGACTCCATGAAAAGATCAGCCATGATCTTATTGAATGGTGAAGCAGGCTCCAGGGGCCAGACGGCCTACTCCTGCTCCTGGTTCATATGTTTATCACAAAAAAAAAACTAAATTTGCAGGAGGTTGGAGAAGGAGTAAACGGAGGAAGCAGGAGGAGGGGGATTAATTTGAGAGCTCTTTCAAAGGGCTGGTATAGGAACAGTGGGCCCAATGGCCTCTTTCGGTGCAGTCAGAGCCTGGATTGTGTAGGCTCTCTGTCTCACAGTCACCACCTTCTCATTTCCTGTTTGCTCCAGGATTTAACCCCGTGTGGTACGAGACTCTGAGTTTTATTGTTCACGTTCCCGATCTCGCTCTGGTCCGATTTGTGGTTGAAGATTATGACTTGGCTTCAAAGAACGATTTTGTGGGTCAGTACACATTACCCTTCACCACCATCAAGGAAGGTGAGCTAGCTGCCTCTTAACCCTTTACTGACATTAAATAATCACCCCATTTCTCTCGGGCCTTTTACGCTCTCTACAAAGATTAAGAACAAAGGAAATAGCAGCCACTCAGCCCCTCCAACCTGCTCCTCCATCCTGTAGGATCATGGCTGATTTAATAAAGCTCTTCGAAACCCCACTTTCCTCTCTGCCTCCCACCCCACCCACATCAGCTTGAATTTCCTCTTTAATCAAACACTTGTCAATCAGCCTCCAGTGCTTCTCTGAGAGAATCAGCCTTCTCTGAGGGAATGAGTTCGAAAGATCAATGAGCCTCTGAGAGCGGAAATTCCTCCTTATCCTGGTCTTATTCTGAAACTGTGCCCCTTGTTGGAAATACTGCACTGGGCTGGGGGTTGGGAGGGGGAGGGGGAGGGGGAGGGGGAGGGGAACTGTCTTTGCAGCCCCCACACTATCACCAGTGACTAAATTACAATGCAGTCTCCTCTACACTGGGGAGACAGGACGCCTTCTCACAGACCACTTCAGGGAACATCACCAGGACACCCGCACCAATCAACCCCACCGCCACCCCCTCACTGTCAGACACCTGGAGGAAGAACGCCTCATCTTCCGCCTCGGAACACTTCAACCCCAGGGCATCAATGTGGACTTCACCAGTTTCCTCATTTCTCTCTTGGCTCCCAGTCTCATTCCTGATGAAGGGATTTTACCCAAAACATCGACTCTCCTGCTCCTTGGATGCTGCCTGACCTGCTGTGCTTTTCCAGCACCACACTCCCAACTCTGACCTCCAGCATTTGCAGTCCTCACTGTTCTTTCCTACGTTACATGCTTTCCCTTTTGCTGTAATGCTATCCCTGACTTCCCTAATCAGCCATGGTCACCTCAACCCCCCGGACCACGCTTCTATTTCCTCGGGATGAATCTCTGCTGTGTCTCCTGAGTTGAGAAACTCAAACCCCTGCCTTTGAGTTTCTGCCAATGGAACATAATGTGGGAAAATGTGAAGTTGTTCATTTTGGAAGGAAGAACAAAAGAACAGAATATTATTTAAATAACATTTAACTGTTCATGGTGTATATAAATGGTTTGGAAGAGGAGACCGAGTGTAACGTATCCAATTTTGCTGACGACACTAAATTGAGCAGAAAGGCAAACTTTGCAGAGGGTGTGGAGGGTCTGTGGAGAGATTTAGGAAGCTTAGTGAGTGAGCAAGGGTCTGGCAGGTGGAGTACAATGTTGGTAAATGTGAGGTTATGCACTTTGGAAGTAAAAGTAGTAGGTCAGTATTATTTAAATGGTGAAAGATTGCAGCATGATGTCGTGCAGTGGGACTTAGGAGTGCTCATACATGAATACTGCAAGTTGATTTGCAGGTGCAACAGGTAATCAGGAAGGAAAATGGAATATTGGCTTTCATTGCTAGAGGGATTGAATTTAAGATTAGGGATTCTGCTGCAATTGTACAAGGTGTTGGTGAGGCCACACCTGGAGTATTGTGCACAGTTCTGGTCTCCTTACTTGAGGAGGGATACACTGACTTTGGAGGTGGTGCAGAGGAGGGTCACCAGGTTGATTCCAGGGATGAAGCGGGTTACCCTATAAGGAGAGGTTGAGCCACCTGGGACTGTACTTGCTAGAATTTAGAAGGTTGAGAGGGGATCTTCTAGAAACATAAAATAACAAAAGGATAGATAGGATAGAGGAGGCAAGTTGTTTTTGCTGGTGGGTGAGACTAGGACTAGGGGACCTGGCCTCAAGATTAGGGGAGTAGATTCAGGACAGAGATGAGAAGGCACTGCTTTCCCAGAGAGTAGTGAATCTATGGAATTCTCTGCCCAAGGAAGCAGTAGAGGCAGCTTCATTAAATATATTCAAGACACAGTTGGATGAGTTTTTGCATGTTAGGGGAATGATGGGTTATGGGGATAGTGCAGGTTGGAGGAGCTGAGATGATGGATAGATCAGCCATGATCTTAATGAATGGTGGAGCAGGCTCGATGGGCCAAATGGCCTACTCCTGCTTCTATTAACATGAGATTATGAAATGGAGGGAAACTGCAGAAAGCTGCAACACAAAGGGACTTAGGGGAGACTTGGACACGAAATACAGAAAGCTAGGACACAGGGATAGCAGGTAATCAGGAAGGGTTCATGGAATGTTGGCCCTCATTTCAGGGGGAGTTGGGGTATAAGAGTAGGGAAGTTTTACTGCAAACTGTACAAGGTGCTGGGGAGACCACATTGGGAGCACTGGGAGCAGGCTTGGTCCTTTATTTAAGGAACAATGTCATTTTATTGGAGGTAGTTCAGAGAAGGTCCATTAGGGATGATCCCTGGAATGGAGGGATTGTCTCATGAGCAAAGGTTAAATAGGGTTGGGACTCTACTCACCGAAGGTTAGGAGAATGAGAGGTGATCTCATTGAAACATATTGGATACTGAAGGGGCTTGACAGGGTCAATGCTGAGAGGGTGTTTCCCCTCATGGGAGAGTCCAGGACCAGAGGGCACAGCCTCAGAGTAAA
>NC_057716.1:106137857-106156530 GCF_004010195.1 Chiloscyllium plagiosum
AGACAACACGAATCTATCAATCTCGGCCTTGAAGACATTTAGCGTCCTGGCTTCCACTGCACTCCGTGGCAATGGATTCCACAGGCCCACCACTCTCTGGCTGAAGGAATGTCTCCGCATTTCTGTTCTGAAATGACCCCTTCTAATTCTAAGGCTGTGTCCACGGGTCCTAGTCTCCTCGTTTAGCTGAAACAATTTCCTAGCATCCACCTTTTCCAAGCTATGTATTATTTTGTACGTCTCTATTAAGTCTCCCCTTAATCTTCTAAACTCCAACGAATACAATCCCAGTATCCTCAGCCGTTCCTCATATGTTAGACCTGTCATTCCAGGGATCATCCGTGTGAACCTCCGCTGGACACGTTCCAGTGCCAGTATGTCCTTCCTGAGGTGTGGGGACCAAAACTGGACACAGTACTCCAAATGGGGCCTATCCAGACCTTTATAAAGTCTTAGTAGTACATCTCTGCTTTTATATTCCAACCCTCTTGAGATAAGAGACAACATTGCATTCGCTTTCTTAATCACGGACTCAACCTGCATGTTTACCTTTAGAGAATCCTCGACTAGCACTCCCAGATCCCTTTGTGCTTTGGCTTTACCATAGCTTTGTGTTTTGGCTTTACCATAGTTTACACAGCTAAAACTGTGCTTTACCACAGTTACTGGTTTCTCTTGACCCACCCAGCTTGTTATATCTTGATAAGCTCTTTACATTAGTTGAGCACAACTTACCTTTCACAAACAAATTGTGTTATGATTTTCTAAATGCCCTGTTACTGCATCTTTATTAATGGATTCCAGTATTTTCCCAGTGACAGAGTTTAAGCTCAAAGTCACACAGTGCCAGGTTATAGTCCAACAGATTTATTTGAAAGCACAAACGCTGCTCCTTTGCCCGGTGAAGTCAGGTAGAGAAGGGCAGCGCTCTGAAAGCTTGTGATTTCAATTAAATCTGGTGTCATGTGACTTCTGACCTTGTCCAACCCCAGTCTAACACGGGCTCCTCCACATCAGAGTTTAGCCTGACTGCTGTGAAGTTGCCCATTTTCAGTCTCCCTCCTTTATTGAACTGAGATGTGCTTTTCCAACCCATCGGGACCTTTTCAGAATCTAGGGAGCTTTGGGAAGATTCTAGTCAATACCACCACTTCCTTTTCAGGGCCAGGATGTTTCTACCTCTGTGTGCTTCGAATCGATTCACAAGGTGAATCTCATGCCAAGTTGGTCTTTATTGCCCATCCTTTATTTGCCCTGGAGAGTGTGGCAGTGAGACAAGGCCTCCCATTCCTGAGCACTGACCATGGCCAGCAAGCATTGGCCATCCCAGGAACACTCAGTCAAAAGCAGATCCGAGGAGAGGGAGGATGGTGGGGGAGAGGGAGGATGGGGAGGAAGAGATGGAAGTGTGCAGAGGAAGAAGGGAGTGTCAGAGGGGAATGGGGAAGTGGAGGAGATGGGAAAGGGGATTGGGGAGAGGGAGGAGGGAGACCGAGCGGGAGGGTGAAAGAGGAGTGTTAAAGAGATTAAGGATGAGGTTTTCTTTCTTTTCCAGGTTACCGCCACATTCACCTCCTGTCAAAGGATGGGACAGGAATCCCTCCATCCTCTTTGTTTGTCCATACAAGGATTACTGAGGCCTCAGGAAGTTAGCCAATCCATCACGGTGAAGATAAATCCTCCACCCTTAGCTACACTGCACCCTCCCCCGGAATTGTTTTTATAGCTGTTTACAGATTTACTTGTATTTTTTATATTTATTTTGCTGTTATTTATAATCAGTTGTTTGGTAGTTACCAAACTTGCATATTGCTGAAAAAAAGACACAGTTTTTCAAAACTTTAAATGTTCCATTCATCACGACAACTTGCGAGAATACCAATGTCATGTGAAAATAATATTTTGCAGAGTGGCATGTTGACTGGTTGGAGCAGATGGACTAGGCTGATGGGTGACCTTATAGAGGTTTACAAAATCATGAGGGGCATGGATAGAATAAATAGACAAAGTCTTTTCCCTGGGGTCGGGGAGCCCAGAACTAGAGGGCATAGGTTTAGGGTGAGAGGGGAAAGTTATAAAAGAGACCTAAGGGGCAACTCTTTCACACAGAGGGTGGTACGTGTATGGAATGAGCTGCCAGAGGAAGTGGTGGAGGCTGGTACAATTGCAACATTTAAGAGGCATTTGGATGGGTATATGAATAGGAAGGGTTTGGAGGGATATGGGCTGTGGGCTGGCAGGTGGGACTAGATTGGGTTGGGATATCTGGTTGGCATGGACGGGTTGGACCGAAGGGTCTGTTTCCATGCTGTACATCTCTATGACTCTATTACTAATACCAATCCTCGTCCAATGACTATCTATTTGCCAACCAATCAGTACGCTCTTTATTCAGTCTAAAAATGTTGTTCCCGTTTTGCTTTGGTATTCTTGCGAATTGTCCTGATGAGGGCAAATGAAAAGCTTCAATGAAATGAGTCTTTTCTGTTATTTTCCAAGTTGTCTGGAGCTGCTCCTTCGTCAAAGATCCATTTGCAGGTCATAGGTCAAAACAGGGGGTCACAGTTCAGCAGTGGTGAGTTGAAGTAAATGTAAAACCTATTCCATTGGAGGAAGGTTAGCTGCTAAGTTTCTATGGGGAGGGTCTTTGACATGGTTTCCAATCCCAAATCCATGTTCTCACTTTCTCAGGGACACCAGGGTTGGTCAACATTGTACCTTTGCTGATAAGTTGGACATCTCAGGGTAGGTGGAGCCTGTTGGCATGGCAGCCATGTTGACCAGCCCTCTCATTGGTTGATGTCCAAGACCAGCTTGTCAGGCTTCCTCATTGCATTGTCAAGTGGAATGGCTACCATGGGAACATGATTCCATGGTGAAGGAGTTGGTGAGAGTTTTTAAAGATTCTTATTCCAGTGCATTCCCGATACAGGGCACAAAGTTTCCCTGAAGAAGAATGCCCCTGTCTGAATTGAGTGGCTACATTGGGACTCCCATTACAGAGAGATCTCTCCATCGAGACCCCATTTACAGAGAGATCACTCCATCAGGAATCCCATTACAGGGAGATCTCTCCATCGAGACCCCATTACAGAAAGATCTCTCCATCAGGAATCCCATTACAGAGAGATCTCTCCATCGAGACCCCATTACAGAGAGATGTCTCCATCGAGACCCCATTATGTGGGCGGCACAGTGGCACAGTGGTTAGCACTGCTGCCTCACAGCGCCAGAGGCCCGGGTTCAATTCTCACCTCAGGCGACTGACTGTGTGGAGTTTGCACGTTCTCCCCGTGTCTGCGTGGGTTTCCCCCGGGTGCTCCGGTTTCCTCCCACACTCCAAAGATGTGCAGGTCAGGTGAATTGGCCACGCTAAATTGCCCGTAGTGTTAGGTGAAGGGGTAAATGTAGGGGAATGGGTCTGGGTGGGTTGCGCTTCGGCGGGTCGGTGTGGACTTGTTGGGCTGAAGGGCCTGTTTCCACACTGTAAGTAATCAAAAAAAAATTACAGGGTGATCTCTCCATCGAGACCCCATTATAGAGAGATCTCTCCATCAGGATATCCCATTATAGAGAGATCTTCCCACACAGGCCCCCATTATAGGGAGATCTGTTCCTCGAGACCCCCATTACGGGGTGATCTGTCCATCAGGACTTCCATTACTGAGGGTCTATCCCTCAGGTTGGACTCTATTGGAACCTTTGTGTTTGGAAATGAATAGCCATCCCCATCTCTCCAGTTTCTAGTGGAATGAAGGAGAGATTGAGGTGAAAAGATTGAGAGAAAAGGTTAATAACCAGAAACAGAAGCCAACATTGCTGGAAAAGCTCAGCAGGTCTGGCAGCATTAGCGAAGGGAAAACTTTTCATGTCCGATGACCCTTCCTCAGAACTGAGCTTTTCCGGCAACGTCTTGTTTCTGATTTACAGCGTCCGCAGTTCTCTCGGTTAAAATAACGAGGCCTGGGATTGACCATCCCTGCTGGTAATCCCTTAATGAGAGGAATTTAAGGAGTGATCTCAACAGGGTGTCTAACACCTCATTCCCAGTGAGGTCACACAATGGGCAGTCGGAAATCTGGAACATTCTCCCCCTGCAGAGGCCTGGGGGACAGCGGGACAATTGAACATTTCAAATTCTGTCGGAGATTGTTTGATTTCTGTTGAGTAAGGATGTTATGAGACAAGGAGACAATACAGGCGCTACCATAGGGACGATCGATGTGATTGGAATAAACACGATTGGTTGAATAGTCTCCTACTGTTCATGCAAGGGGTTCTTGAATTAATGTGACTTTCCAGTGCAGGATTCCGGCCTGGAAGATTCTGGAACCTTGGCAATGTGGATGGTTGACGGTGTTGGTACGTCAATTTTTGCCATGATGTCACGTGACCACCTCAGTTACTCTGTGATCTATTGGTCAGAGGATAGCTGTGAAGCTGATTGGGTCTCCTGTCTCTCCCTGGAACATCCCTGCTTTGACCAGCGTGTCCCCTCAGCAAACCTCGTCCTGTCCCTGAATCTGGCATGCAGCTCAAACCTCCAACCAGGCCTTTCCAGTAAATTAAACATTAAAATGGTGACACATCACTGTATTTGTTTATTTCTTTATCTCTGGGGAATGATGGAGAATGAAGAAGTTGAGCCCTAAATGAAGAGCCCTGAATCGAAATACTGTTGGTTCTGATTTGACGCGATAACTCTGTTCCTGTGCAACCTCTTGTTAAGAAAATCACGCAATAGTCCCGCCATTTTAAACTAATGGGGTTGGAATCATGCTATCACCAATACAGGCGAGGAAAGTTCATGTTCGACGTAAAACAGGCTAAATTCTTCAATCATGTTAAAGTTAATTTGTTTTGAAGAAACGTGCGTTATAGTAGAACCAACTGTAAGTGGATCTAAGAGGGTATGAGACACAGATTGGAATGGATAGATTGGGGAATCGGTTTCCAGCATCTGAAGTCATTGTTTTTACCTGGGGAATCTTCCAGCATTGTGAGGGACAGAGATAGAGTAGACAGGAGGGACCTGGTTCCTTGGGCAGAGAATTCAAAAGCCAGGGGTCACAGAATCAGGCGATGTGGCAGAAGGGTTAGAGTGACATGAGGAAAAGCCTTTTTACGCAGAGGGTGGTGGGTGTCTGGAGTTCACTGCCTGGGTTCATGGTGGAGGCAGAGACCTTAAACTCTATTAGAAAGGACCTGGATCTGCTGTAAGTGCTGGGAGCTGCAGGGCTGTGGGTCACCTGCAGGAAGATGGGATTAGAAAGGGCACCTGGGTGTCTTTGGGTTGGTGTGGACAAGATGGGCCAAATGGTGTCCTTCTATGGAGTATCATTTCTCTGGTTCTATAAAGGGGTTGATTGTGGCTAGGCAATGGATCATATTTAAAGATGTGCGTGACTTACAATTCAATTAACCCATTTTAGTCTGGAACAAAAAAAAAAAGGGAAGCTGTCTCAGCCAGGGCTTCCGAAAGAAATTAGAGTTAGTATTATATCCGAAAAGGAAACATAAAATTGCCAGAAAAAAGCAGCAAGCTTGAGGATTGGGAGCATTTTAGAATTCAGTAAAAAAGGTAAAAGGTTTATTCAGGAGGGGGATATTTAAATATTGGAGAGAATTGTGAGGAACATAGGAACTAGCAGTAAAAACTTTCATAAATATGTAAAGATTAGCCAAGAGCAAATCTCTTACAGTCAGAAGCCCAGGAGGTTATAATGAGGAACAAAGAAATGACGTAAGGATTGAACATGGACTTTGGTTCTGTCTTGACATCGTAATCTGATAAAGAACAGTGACAAGGGGTATAACCTACCTCTCACCCCCACAATCTGTTATAAAGAGGTGGTTAAATGAAATTAAATCTTTTCATTCAGTCACTAACCCACAAGTTACAATTTATTTATCTAACTCTATCAGTGAACAAATTAACAGAATCACAAACAAATCGAACAATTCCGCCTCGAACTACTAACTATTCCTGAAGAAAACAAAAATTTTAGTGTTTTGCTGTTCCAATACAATGCAAATTCCATTTACATAACAAAGCGATAGAAGTTACTCTCTCAACATTATAACCAGGATATGTCTTCCCTGTTGATCTTCCTTCAGGAACGCTTCCTCCTTTGAATTCTTGCATCAGAAACGCCTCTCTCTGCCAAATTCTGATGTCAGGAATATTAGCTAAGAGCACTGCTGAAACTTTAGTCACATGATGGTTACTCTGAGAGCACTAACCTCCTCAGGTGGCAGCTTGCTGTCTGCTGATTTTCAAATCCCCTCTTCTTGCATATCTTTGATGACCTACTCATTTCTTTATAATTGGATTGGTTCTAGGCTGTCAAAGCCATCAGATTTATACTTAATTGGTCCTTAGTTTCCAAGTGCCTGGTATAAATTGATTGTCTAAATTTAAAAACCTGTTGCCTTGGTAAAAAGGCTGCTTTCCCTGCAAACAGTATAATCGTTTGAGAAAAATGTTCCAATTGGCAAGCTGCCACCCACAGACAGTTGTTTTTAAGTTGCTAAGCGTGGGGGAACAAAAAAACCCATCTTTTTAAAGGGACCATGCATCCCCCATCCTGCCTTCCAATTTACAAACACTCTACCCAACTTCACAACACCTTTCTCCTTCAGAAAAAAAGAACTGTTATGATGAAAAGATGGCTTTATTGTTTTTTCTAAATCTTAATGCCATTATTACTAGATCCAGAGGTCATTAATCTAAAGTTACACATTTCATAGTAATTCTGTAAACAGATATAAGTTGAACACTACCATTTCTGTCTTATCTACACATTTTTCTTTGAAACCCATGATAATGCATCTGCAATAACATTTTCACGTCCTGCAATCTGTAAATTAAATGCTTGTAACAGAAGACACCAACAAAATAGTCTGGTGTTCTTGTCTTTAAATCTTTCCAAAAATATCACAGGCTTATAATCAGTGTACACAATTGTCAATGATACATTGTCTATAACATAAACATTAGGATCACCTGCACATCCACCAATATCATTTATTGTATCCGTTGCTCCCGATGCGGTCTCCTCTACATTGGGGAGACTGGACGCCTCCTAGCAGAGCGCTTTAGGGAACATCTCTGCGACACCTGCACCAATCAACCACACCACCCTGTGGCCCAACATTTCAACTCCCCCTCCCACTCTGCCGAGGACATGGAGGTCCTGGGCCTCCTTCACCGCCGCTCCCCCCCCATTCACCTATTGTACTCTATGCTACTTTCTCCCCACCCCCTCTCATTTATCTCTCCACTCTGCAGGCTCTCTGCTTCTATTCCTGATGAAGGGCTTTTGCCTGAAAGGTTGATTTTCCTGCTCCTCGGGTGCTGCCTGACTGGCTGTGCTTTTCCAGCACCACTCTAATATAAACATTAGGATGTTGTAAGGCCATTACCAAACTCAATAGCTCTTTATCGATGGTTGAATATTTTGGAGTTAGAGAGTCATAGAATCCTACAGCATGAAGACAGGCCCTTCAGCACAAACTGGTCAATGCTGACCAAAACATTTCTCTCTGGTGGATAATGAGTTTCTTGGAAAAGTAACTGATTAGCCTTTCAATTCCACATTCATTCTCCTGTAACCACACAGCTCCAACCCCTACATCACTTGCATCAATGGTGACTTTAAAGAGTTTCAAGAAATATGCCTTGGCTAAAACTGGTGCAGTGGCTCTTAAATTCTCAAATGCCTCCTGGCATTGTTCTATCCACCAAAATTTCACGCTCGTTTTTAACAAATCCGTCAGTGGTGCCACTACGTTACTAAAGTTTGGTAAAAATTTCCTGTAGAATCCGCTCAGTCCCAAAAATTGGAGCACTTCCTCCTTCGAGGGAATTCCTCAATGGTCGTCTTCTTCATGATCCACGGTGTCACCTGCCCATATCCAAAGGTTGTGTCCTAAGGATGTCACTTCCACCTTCATAAATTCGGTTTTTGCTAAATTTATAACCAACTTTGTCTCCCACAGTCTCTCAAAGAGTTCTGCCAAATGTGCCATGTGATCGTTGCACAAATGACTAAAGATCACAATGTCATCTTATTGACAGCACCATGGCTCGGTGGTTAGCACTGCTGCCTCACAGCACCAGGGATTCCGGGTTCAATTCCAGCCTTGGGTGACTGTGTGTGGAAGTTGCGCATTCTCCCCGTGTCTGCGTGATTTTCCTCCGGGTGCTCCCGTTTCCTCTCACAGTCCAAAGATGTGCCAGTTAGGTGAATGTGTTCTGGGACACTGCCCCATAGTGTTCAGGGATGTGTAGGTTATGTGCATTAGTCAGGGGAAATGTAGAGTAACAGGGTAGAGGAATGGATCTGGGTGGGTTACTCTTCAGAGGGTTGGTGTGGACGTGTTGGGCCAATGGCCTGTTTCCACACTGTAAGGGACTCTATGATTCATCTGTGTCGACAGCACAATCAGTCAATCCTGCAGCAATTCAGTTCATAAATCTTTGAAAAGTGGCTGATGCACTTTTCATTCCAAAGGGCATTACGTTAAATTGATATCGCCCATTTGGGGTTACAAAAGCCAAAACTTCTTTTGCTCTCTCCAACAAAGCTAAGTGGCAGTAACCGTGAAGTTGTGTCCAACTTGATGATGTAAGTGGCTTGTCCACTTTTTTCCGCACAATCCTCCAGCCGTGGAATTGGGATGAGTCAGATTGGGTATTGGTCACAGGGTTGACCTTCTGATAATCTATGCAGAATTGTCAAGTACCATCAGGTTTGGGAACCAATACGATTGGTGAACTCCACTCGCTTTGAATCAACTCGATGATGTTTTCTTGGCACATCTCATCCACTTCCTTCTGAACATGCGCTTCTTTGAGAAGATTAAGCCTGTAGGGGTGTTGTTCTATTGGAACAGCATTCCTTAGATCAACCCTCCTCCATGTTTCACAACATCCTTCCAATAAGAAGGAGATCAGAATTGCCCGTGATATTCCAAAAGTGGCCTAACCAATGTCCTGTACAGCTGCAACATGACCTCCCAACTCCTGTACTCAATACTCTGACCAATAAAGGAAAGCATACCAAGCACCTTCTTCACTATCCTATCTACCTGAGCCTCTACTTTCAAGGAGCTAGGAACCTGCACTCCAAGGTCTCTTTGTTCAGCAACACTCCCCAGAATCTTACCACGAAGTGTATAAGCTCTGCTTTGATTTGCTTTTCCAAAATGCAGCACCTCACATTTATCTGAATTAAACTCCATCTGCCACTCCTTGGCCCATTGGCCCATCTGGTCCAGATCCTGTTGTAATCTGAGGTAACCCTCTTCGCTGTCAACTACACCTCCAATTTTGAAGTCATCTGCAAACTTATTAATGTGACAACATGGGGTAACACCCCCCACCCGCTAATTTAAAACCGACGCATAGAAAAGTTTCACCCCATGCTGTAATCTGTGAAATTCGAGAGGCAAGGAATTATTCCCAAGAGTCACTATTTAAAGTAAAAAGTAACAGCTTTATTTCTTAAAGTATATCAGTGAATAATTAACTAACAACTACTTACAATTCCTTCTACAATACCTATCTTTTACTTTCCCTTCTATAAAACTAGTCTGATAAACCTCGCCCCCTCCTGAAAAAGATTTACCAAAAATTCAAATTTCAAAACCAGGCAGCTGTCAAATCTTCCCTTTGTATTTTCCTCTGTAGATTTTCTTCTTCTTATGGATTTCTGTTTCACAGGTCACTGATAGATATAGGCACCTTTAAGAGAGTTATGTTTCAGGCAGTCTGTACATGCTGGTGGCTTGGCAGTTCTCCCCTCAACTGTTCAAATTTTGCTAGTCTTATACCCCAAAGCATTGGATTGTTTCATTAGTTTTTAATATTGTCAATATATGAAATTCAAGCTTGATGGGAGGGTTGGTATTTTGAGGTATTATTTAAACTGATTGGCCAAATTTGAATTTTTTTTTGTCTCATAGCAACTCAGCCAGTGTTAGCTGCTGGACTAAATGTTACATTGTAAATTCTCCAGCACTCGGTGTGCTTCACTCTCTCAAAGGTACAGCATACTTCTACTCGTTCATAACACTAAATATATCTCCCATGTTCGCATCTAAATCATTTATATAAATGATGAAAGGTAGTGGACCCAGCACCAATCCTTGTGATACTCCACTGGGCACAGGCCTCCAGCCTGAAAAACAACCTTTCACCACCACCCTCTGTCTTCTACCTTTGAGTCAGTTCTGTATCCAAATGGCTAGTTCTCCCTGTATTCCATGAGATCTAACCTTGCTAACCGGTTTCCCATGGGAAACCATGTTGAATGCCTTACTGAAGTCCATATAGATCACATCCACCGCTCTGACCTCATCAATCTTTGTCATTACTTCTTCAAAAAACTCAACCAAGTTTGTGAGACATGATTTCCCACGCACAAAGCCATGTTGACTATCCCTAATCAGTCCTTGTCTTTCCAAATACATGTACATCCTGTCCCTCAGGATTCCCTCCAACAACTTGCCCACCACCGATGTCAGGCTCACCGGTCTATAGTTCTCTGGCTTGTCCTTACCACCCTTCTTAAACAGTGGCACCACGTTTGCCAACCTCCAGTCTTCCAGCATCTCACCTGTGACTATCGATGATACAAATATCTCAACAAAGGGACCAGCAATCACTTCTCCAGCTTCCCACAGAGTTCTAGGCTACACCTGATCAAGTCCTGGGGATTTACCCATCTTTATGCGTTTCAGGACATCCAGTACTTCCTCCTCGGTAATCTGGACATTTTTCAAGGTGTCACCATCTATTTCCCTACAGTCTATATCTTCCATCTCCTTCTCCATAGTAAACATAGTAAACTTGTTTAGTATCTCCCCCATCTCCTGCGGCTCCACACATAGGTTGCCTTGTTGATCTTTGAGGGGTTGAAACTTTATTGCTGGAACAGCACAGCAGGTCAGGCAGCATCCAGGGAACAGGAGATTCGACGTTTCGGGCACAGGCCCTTCTTCAGGAATGAAGGGCCCTCTTTGAGGGGCCCTATTCTCTCCCTAGTTACCCTTTTGTCCTTAATGTATTTTAAAAATCCTTATGATTCTCCTTAATTCTATTTGCCAAAGCTATCTCATGTCCCCGTTTTGCCCTCCTGATTTCCCTCTTAGGTATACTTCTACTGTCTTTATACTCTTCTAAGGATTCATTCGATCTATCCTGTCTATACCTGACATATGCTTCCTTCTGTTTCTTAACCAAACCCTCAATTTCTTTAGTCATCCAGCACTCCCTTTACCTACCAGCCTTCTCTTTCACCCTGACAGGAACATACTGTCTCTGGACTCACGTTATCTTGTTCCTGAAGGCTTCCCATTTTCCAGCCATCTCTTTACCTGCGAACATCTGCCCCCAATCAGCTTTTGAAAGTTTTTGCCTAATACCGTCAAAATTAGCCTTTCTCCAATTTAGAACTTCAACTTTTAGATCTGGTCTATCCTTTTCCATCACTATTTTAAATCTAATAGAATTATGGTCGCTGGCCCCAAAGTGCTCCCCCACTGACACCTCAGTCACCTGCCCTGTCTTATTTCCCAAGAGTAGGTCAAGTTTTGCCCCTTGGAGACAGTGGGTACTGCAGATGCTGGAAACCAGATTCTGGATTAGAGTGGTGCTGGAAAAGCACAGCAGGTCAGGCAGCATCCGAGGAGCAGGAAAATCGACATTCAGGCAAAAGCCCTTCATCAGGAATGAGGCAGGGAGTCTCAGGGATGGAGAGATAAGTGGGGGTGTGGGGCTGGGGAGAAGGCAGCTAAGAAATGCAATAGGTGGATGGAGGTGGGGGTAAAGGTGATAGGTCGGAGAGGAGGATGGAGCAGATAGGTGGGATGGAAGATTGGCAGGTGGGACAGGTCATGGGGATGGTGCTGAGCTGGAAAGTTGGAACTGGGGTGAGGTGAGGGGGAGGGGAAATGAGGAAACTGGGGTTGAAGTGTTCCGAGGCAGAAGATGAGGCGTTCTTCCTCCAGGCGTCGGGTGGTGAGGGAGCGGCGGTGAAGGAGGCCCAGACCTCCATGTCCTCGGCAGAGTGGGAGGGGGAGCTGAAATGTTGGGTCACAGGGTGGTGTAGTTGATTGGTGCGGGTGTCCCGGAGATGTTCCCTAAAGCGCTCTGCTAGGAGGCGTCCAGTCTCCCCAATGTAGAGACCGCATCGGGAGCAACGGATACAATAAATGATATTGATGGGTGTGCAGGTAAAACTTTGGTGGATGTGGAAGGCTCCTTTAGGGCCTTGGATGGAGGTGAGGGAGGAGGTGTGGGCGCAGGTTTTACAATTCCTGTTTCTTGCTTCGGATGTTGTTGAGCTAATTCACTGACTCTGTTTAATCACCTCAGAGACAGAATCCAACTGAGGGATCTCTGACTTTGGACCTATCAACTTTTCCTGAATTAATTTTAGTGTCTGCCTTACTTCATGTCCGAATATCAATTCAAATGGAGTAAACTGAGTTGATTCATTCGGAGCATCCCTAACAGCAAATAATAGAAACGGGATACACTCATCCCAATCACTTGGATAATCCTGGCAATTATCCCCCAACATAGTCTTTAGGGTTTGATGCCATTTTCCCAATGCTCCCTGGGATTTGGGATGGTACGCACTTGACTTAAGGTGTTTGATGCCCAAACTATCCAAAGAGCTCCTTAAATAAAATGGCAGTAAAATTGGACCCTTGGTCTGATGGAATCTCCCTGAGTAATCTGTAATGGATAAAGAAAGCCAGCAACTCCTCCACAACTTACTCCACCTTGACATTCTGTAATAGAGTTGCCTCTGGAAACCCCGGTAGACACATTCATCATGGTTAGCAAATACCGGTTCCTAGTTTTGGTTTTAGGGAGGGGACCTACACAATCAATTCTAACCCGAGTGAAAGGTTCCTCAAATGTGGGAATTAGCATCAAAGGAATTGGCGTTATCACTGCCTGTGGCTCTCCTGCTATCTCACACGTATGACTGGTACGGAAAAATTCAACCACATCTTCACGCAATCCAGGCCAATAAAAGTGCTGCTGCACCTTAACCTGAGTTTTCCTCATTGCTAGGTGACCTCCTCCAGGTAATTTGTTCTACCCACAATACTTACTGTCTGGATTCTACCAGTGATCTGCTGAACTTCTGCCCATCTCTCATCTGCACTGACCTGCTAAGGTCTCCATTCCCAACTGAAGATTTTATCCTTAAGGTAATATCATTCTGGAACACATTCTGATTAGTTTCCGAGAAGGATTTATATTATAAGTCTTTCATCATCTCACCTTTCTGTTGTAACTCCATTAGCCTTTCAGAACTAAACACCTCTGCCTGATCCTCTACCTGTTCAGGTTTCTCCTTTACCATCTCATCAGAGTGTCAGCTAACTGGACCTCAATTCCTTCACCTTTCCCATTTGTTCTCCCTTCTTGTTTTACTTTATGGCTGTGCAATCTTGTCTGTGGAACCTTATCAAATGCCTTACTAAGTCCATATACACCACATCAACTGCTTTACCCTCATCCACCTGTTTTGTTATCTTCTCAAAGAACTCAACAAGGTTAGTGAGGCACGACCTACCCTTCACAAAACTGTGTTGACTATCCCTAATCAAATTATTCCTTTCCAGATGATTATAGACCTTATCTCTTTTAACCCTTTCCAACACCTTATCCCCAACCGAAGTAAGGCTCACTGGCCTATAATTACTATGGTTGTCCCGACTCCCCTTCTTAAACAAGGGACAACATTTGCTATCCTCCAGTCTTCTGGCACTGCACCTGTTGACAATGACAACATAAAGATCAAAGCCAAAGGCTCTGCAATCTCCTCCCTGGCTTCCCAGAGAATCCGAGGATAAATCCCATCCAGCCCAGGGGTTTTATCTATTTTCAGATCTTCCAAAATTGCTAAAACCTCCTCTTTGTCAACCTCAATCCCATCTAATCTAGTCGCCTGTATCTCTGTATTCTCACTAACATTGCCCTTTCCAATGTGAATACTGATGCAAAGTATTCATTAAGCGCTTCCCCTATGTCCTCAGATTCCACACATATCTTCCTGCTACTGTCTTTGATTGGCCCTAATCTTACTCTAGTCATTCTTTTATTCCTGAAATACCTATAGAAGGCCTTAGGGTTTTCCTTGATCCTATCCACCACCAACCTCTCATGTCCCCTCCTAGCTCTTCTTAGTCCTCTCTTTAGATCTTTTCTGGCTAACTCCTAACTCTCAATCCCCCTATCTGAGCCTTCACGCCTCATCCTCAGATAAGCCTTCTTCTTCCTCTTGACAAGAGCTTCAACTTCTTTAATAAACCCTGGCTCCCTCTCTCGACCACTTCCTCCCTGCCTGACAGGTACACACTTACCAAGGACCCGCAGAAGCTGTTCCTTGAATAAGCTCCACATTTCAGGTGTGTCCATCCCTGCTGCTTCCTTCCCCATCCTATGCATCCTAAATCTTACCTAATGGCATCTTAATTGCCTTTCCCCAGTTATACCTCTTTCCCTGCCGTATATACCTATCCCTGCTCATTGCTATTTTAAACATAACTGAATTGTGGTCACTATCACCAAAGTGCTCACCTACCTCCAAATCTAACACCTGGCCAGGTTCATTGCCCGGTACCAAATCCAATATGGCATTTCCCCTTGTTGGCCTGTCTACATACTGTGTCAGGAAACTGTCCTGCACACATTGGACAAAAACTGACCCGTCAAAACTACTTGAACTATAGTATTCCCAGTCAATGTTGGGGAAGTTAAAGTCTCCCATAACAATTACCCTGTTACTGTCACTCCTGTCGGGAATCACCTTTGCTATCACTTCCTCTACATCCTTTGAACAATTCAGAGGCCTATAGAAAACTCCCACAGGGTAACCTCTCCTTTCCTATTTCTAACCTCAGCTCAAACTACCTCAGTGGATGAGTCCTCAAACGTTATCTCAGCTGCTGGAATACTACCCTTGATTAACAATACCACCTAATGCTGCCAGTTCCCCCACCTTATTCCGGATGCTCCTGGCGTTGAAGTAGACACACTTCAAACCATCATCCTGATTGCTGGTGCCTTCTTATGACCTTGTAAACCTATCCCTGACCTCACTACCCTCAACCTCCTGTGAACTACAATTCAGCTTCCCATCCTCCTGCTGCATTAGTTTAACCCCCACCCCCCAAAGAGCATGAGTAAATATTCCCCCAGGATATTGGTAGCCCTCTGGTTCAGGTGAAGACCATCATGTTTGTAGGGATCCCACCTTCCCCAGAGAGAGCTCCAATTATCCAAGAATCCAAACCCCTCCCTCCTGCACCATCCCTGTAGCCGCATGTTCAGCTCCTCTCTCCGTGTTCTTCACTTCACTAGCACATGGTACGGGCAACAAACCAGAGATAACAACTCTGTTTGTTCTAGCGCTAGTCTGGAAGAATTCCTTTTAACTCCTCTGTTTCATCAAACACAGAACATTACAGCACAGTATAGGCCCTTCGGCCCGCGAAGTTGTGCTGACCTGTGGAACCAATCTGAAGCCCATCTAACCTACACTATTGGATTTTCATCCATATGTTTATCCAATGACCATTTAAATGCCCTTAAAATTTGTGAGTCTACTACCGTTGCAGGCAGGGCATTCCACACCGTTACTACTCTCTGAGTAAAGAAACTACCCCTGACATCTGTCCTATATCTATCACCCATCAATTTAAAGCTGTGTCTTCTCGTGCTAGCCATGCTTTCCTGGATTTCTTTTGGCATTTCAACTACAATGGGCATCACTCCTACCTGTGATCCAGCTATATTGTTTCCAAGAACAAATTGTATTCCTGGAGTAGCCACTCTTTCTCTCCCTCCCACTGTCACTTGTCCAGTCTTGACTGGACTTTCTCGCGTTATCTTACATTGGGGAACCGGATACCTCTCTCCATTTATTTCACACATTACCAATCTCTCGGGCAAGGAATGCAAATATTTTCATCTCTTACTATTAGAGACAGACTAGCTCTTGTATCTCTCAATATTTTAACCTCTTTACCTCCTCCCCCTGTCCCACCTGAGTAAACCTTACCCACACAGGTGAAGTCTTTGAAATGATTGGGTGCTTTCTTACTATCGAGCCCCATGGCAAGGATGTGCACTCGCCTGCAGCTCTACAACTTCCCTTGGGATTTCCTTCACTGCTTTAACAAATCCCACTGGTTTAGCCTCGTCTACCACATCCTATTTCCCAGTGCCTTTTTTAAACCACCAGCTCTGTGACTTTGTGTGTCCCACCTTAATGCAGTGAGAAACTTGAGTTCTGTCACCTCTTTTCCAGCCTCTTGGGTTTCCTTTCCACCGGTGGTAAACTGTCCCCAGTCTGATCTCCTTTTGGCTTTTCATTGAAAATTCTCAATGTTTATCCCTCACAGAAAGAAATATATATATTTAATTATATATATTTAGGATGGTGATAGATAGGTTCTTGCGTATCAAGGGTTACGGGGAGAAAGTGGGAGAATGGTGGAGAGACTTGATGAGCTGAATGGCCTAAGTTCAGCTCCTGTGTCTTATGATCTTATGTCCTTGAGCTTTTGGAAGCCAGGTTTTCATTTATGCATTAATGTGTAATCATTCAGCATCTCTGCAGCTGTCCTCACTGTTGTAACTTTCTGTTCCTCAACATGAGTTCTTATCATCTCTGGAAGCGAGTTTTTAAAACTCCGCCAGCAGAATGATGTCTTTAAAAGCCTCATATGCCTTTGCTATCTTTAATGCTCTCAGCCATTGATCGATATAAGGCTGACATAGTTCCTTTCTACATTTCTGAACTGGTGTCTAAATGCTTCTGGCACCAATTCGTAGGCACTCAACATAGCCTTGTTTACGTTTTCATATAGTCCTCAGACTTCCTCTGACAGCGCTGCAAACATCTCACTGGCCCTGCCTACCGACCTGATCTGAATTAACATTATCCACACAGGCTCCAGCCTGTCCATCCATGGAGACAATTTCTCAAAGGAAATGAAAAAGGTTTCTACATATTTTTGTTCAATTTTGGTAACGTTTTGGCTACGATGGGTTTGCTCATCATCACTATCCTCCTCACTAAGCCTACTTCCAAATTTCCCCTCCATTCTGTTATGTTAACTTTCCTGTCTAATTGCTAACTTCTGAAGATCAAACTCTCTCTCCTTCTCCCTTTTTTCTCTCTCTGTTTCTGTTTCCCTCTGCTTGGAACCATAATTCAACCATAATTCAGTTCCCTTTCTTTGTCCTCTACCTTCTGTCGTCTTACATGTAACTTAATTTTTTCTAACTCCACTGCACTTGCATGTTTCTCTGATATCCTTAAATCTTGACCAACTCTGTTACAAGTTCAGCTTTCCTCTCATCCCAAGTTAACCCCAATTCTAGCCTGCCTTCTAATTTTAAAAGTGTCTCCTTTTTCTGTCTTTCTAAACTTTCTTGGCAAATTTGGGAAGCATCTTTGACCCCTGGAATCTCTGTCGCAATGTTGAGCCATTTCCCACTTTTGATTTAACCCACAACAAGCGACTAAAATTAAACAGATTTTCCACTTCTCATTTAAATTTTATTTAAAAATCTAGGAAGCAAGTCTCCAAGTCTGTTTAAATCTGCTGGGACCTTTTGTATCCTGAATCTGTCATGAGGGGCATGGAGAGGGTAAATAGACAAGGTCTTTTCCCTGGGATGGGGGAATCCACAACTAGAGGGGCATAGGTTTAACGTGAGAGGGGAAAAATATACAAAGAGACCTAAGGGGCAACTTTTCCACACAAAGGGTGGTGCGTGTACGGAATGAACTGCCAGAGGAAGTGGTGGAGGCTGGTACAATTACAGTATTTAAAAGTATTTAAATGTAAGTTGCTTGTCCCACATTTCCGACACAGTCATCCAACTGTGGAATTGGATATGCATCAGTCTTTGTAACGGCATTGATTTTGCGATAGTCCACACATGACCGTTGGGTACCATCTGGCTTTGGCACCTTGACTATGGGTGAGCTCCAGTCACTGTAACTCACTTTGATTATGCCATCTTGGAGCATGCGCTCTATCTCCTTCTGAACCTGTGCCAACTTTAGAGGGTTATGCCTATAAGGATATTGCTTAATTGGAACAGCATCTCTTATTTCTACATCATGTACAATTAGGCTAGTACTTTCCAGTTTATTTCTGCATATCTCCCCATGTGACAGTAATAATTCTTTGAGGTCATTTCGATTTTTTTGTGGAAGGCAACTCAATAATTTATCCCAATTTTTGAGATCTTCCTCATTGTCCAATTTGATTTGAGGAATGTCCAAGTCAGAATCCTCTGAACGTGGTCCTTCCTTCTATGCTGTCATCATTAACACCTTCTCCTCTTGCTTTCCTTCCCGATCAAAATACCTTTTGAGCATATTCACATGACACGCTCTGTGAGGTTTCTTCCTGTCTGGAGTCCTTATCAAGTAGTTCACCTCACTCAATCTCCTCTCAATTCGATAAGGTCCACTAAACCTTGCTTTTAAAGGCTCACCTGTTACTGGGAGTAACACCGATACCTTATTCCCAATTGTAAAATTGCGAATTTGTAATTTCTTATCTGCTGCCTGTTTCATTGTATGCTGGGATACATTTAAATGCTGTCTAGCCAACTCTCCAG
>NC_057716.1:106158139-106165535 GCF_004010195.1 Chiloscyllium plagiosum
TGCTGTCATCATTAACACCTTCTCCTCTTGCTTTCCTTCCCGATCAAAATACCTTTTGAGCATATTCACATGACACGCTCTGTGAGGTTTCTTCCTGTCTGGAGTCCTTATCAAGTAGTTCACCTCACTCAATCTCCTCTCAATTCGATAAGGTCCACTAAACCTTGCTTTTAAAGGCTCACCTGTTACTGGGAGTAACACCGATACCTTATTCCCAATTGTAAAATTGCGAATTTGTAATTTCTTATCTGCTGCCTGTTTCATTGTATGCTGGGATACTTTTAAATGCTGTCTAGCCAACTCTCCAGTTCTATTTAATCGTTCTCTAAAATTTGACACATTGTCCAAACGGGTGGTCTCTGGATTCTGACTTATTAATTTCTCCTTCATCAATTTTAACAGCCCTCTTACATCATGCCCAAAGATTAATTCAAATGGACTGAATTTGGTCAATTCATTTGGTGCATCGCTGATCACAGAAAGTACAAATGTAATTCCCTTATCCCAATCATCTGAATAATCCTGACCATAGGCCCTCAACATGGTCTTTAATGTTTGATGTCGTCTCTCTCGTGTTCCCTGTGATTTGGGATGGTACGCAATAGGTTTGAATTGCTTTATTCCCAAGTTATCCATAACCCCCAAGAATCCACTATTGTTAATAAATAAATATTCCCACTTTTTGTTTGAGGTAGGGGACCTGTACAATCAAGCAAGACTCTTGTGAAAGCTTCCTCAAATACTGGAATAGGTATTAAAGGTACAGATTTTATTACTGCCTGGGGTTTTCCGATTAGCTGACATGTATAACACGTCTGGCAAAATTCAACTATATCTTTGTGTAGTCCAGGCCAGTAAAAATGTCTTTGCATTTTAGCCTGTGTATTCCTCACCCCTAAATGACCTCCTACACCCAGCTTTCCCCTAGCCCACCAGCACTGTGACTTTGTGCAGCTCACTTTATTACAATGAAAACACTGGAGCTTTTTAACTTCTTTGTCCCCCTCAAGGGTTTCTTTTTTACCCTGTGGTAAATTATCCTTATGTTCTTCACTGAGATCTACCTTTCCCTTTCCTGGTGAGGATTTCTCTTTGCCCCAGTTTCTATCCCTCATGGACCGTAATTGATTCTGGAAGCCAAACGATGTTTTATGGATCAGCTCATAATCATCAGCCACTTCAGCTGCTAACCTCGCTGTTTTAACTCTCTACGCTTCCACATGAGTTCACACTACTTCCTCACTAAGGTTACCCTCAGCCTTTATCTCCAGCCCTTTAAGCTGACTTTCCTTTTTAAATGTCAGTTTCTGAAGTTCAAAAGCTCTCGCTTTTTCCCTCTCTTCTGCTTCTCAAACGGTTTCATTTCTGCTGGCCTTTCCTTATCTCTCGCTGCGAACTCAAGCTGCTTCATTTGCAATTGACCCTTGCCATCTCAATAGATTCTGATGGTTTCTCTAGCAAGTTTAAATGCTGAGCTACTGCTGGAATTATCTCTCCTTTCTTCAGAGAAGCAGGCAGTTCCAATTCCAGCTTCTCTGCTAATTCCTGCAGCTTGATCTTAGTCACTTTTGCAAACCTTCCAAAGTCACCACATCCACTTCCAGAAAACTTTTGGCAACTAAAAGAGCCATTTCTATCCCAAGCTTTGTCTACCCACCTAAACCAACACCCGAAATAAAGATGCTGGCACCTACCGCTCACTGTTGAAAATACCACAAATAACCCCGAGTCTGTTATGGACTAGGCCAGACCACTCAAAACATTCTTAAGCAGGCAGCACAGACTATAGCTTTGCAATTTGTTTCGGTGAGTGTACAGTGAAAATTACCCGGATTAATTTAGCGTGGTTGACTGACAGGTTTTAAAACAGAGAAAAATTCATTCACAAGATTATACAATGAAACACAAAGAGCAAAATGAAGAACCCCTACAGAACTCAGTCTGTCCAAACGAGACTCAATTATGTTGTTCCGAATATCCACTACAGTCCCTCTACGCAAACCCTCTTAAAAAAACCAGTATAGTAAAAGGAACAGATGCTTACAGGTTGGAGTTAGAAGAGCAGAAAGAGAGAGAGAGCTTCCTCACTGAACTCCTAACTAGTTCTGGACTGAGCTGCTCAGCTAGAGAGCTGACCACTCCCCTTTCATTGTACAGGTCACTTCTAAAACATGACCCCTTTGGCCTCAAGTCTCATCTGCTTACATAACAACAAAAAGGTCCACAATACCCTTTAATCTCTGTACCAAACCAGTCTAATCAGAACCAATAATGTTTTATTAACCGTCTGAAAAAAACCAAGGACACAGTATCCAAACTGGACCCCAATGTACAAATCCCTCTGAAAACCAAATACCCTAAAATCCCAGCACACCTCCACCACATCTCAACTCACTAACACACAGTGGCAGCACTCTGCACCATCTACAGGAGCACAACTCCCAAAACCCCTACAGGCCCCACAGCTCCCACAACTCCCTCAGCTCCCACAGCTTCCCACAGCTCCCACAGTTCCCACAGCTCCCTCATCACTCACAGCTCCCTCAGCTCCCTTCAACTCCCACAGCTCCCACAGCTCCCACAACTCTCACAGCTCCCACAGCTCCCACAGCTCCCTCAGCTCCCACACATCCCACAGCTCCCACAGCTCCCTCAACTCCCACAGCTCCCACAGCTCCCACAACTCTCACAGCTCCCACAGCTCCCACAGCTCCCTCAGCTCCCACACATCCCACAGCTCCCACAGCTCCCTCAACTCCCACAGCTCCCACAGCTCCCACAACTCTCACAGCTCCCACAGCTCCCACAGCTCCCTCAGCTCCCACACATCCCACAGCTCCCACAGCTCCCTCAACTCCCACAGCTCCCACAGCTCCCACAACTCTCACAGCTCCCACAGCTCCCACAGCTCCCTCAGCTCCCACACATCCCACAGCTCCCACAGCTCCCTCAACTCCCACAGCTCCCACAGCTCCCACAACTCTCACAGCTCCCACAGCTCCCACAGCTCCCTCAGCTCCCACACATCCCACAGCTCCCACAGCTCCCTCAACTCCCACAGCTCCCACAGCTCCCACAACTCTCACAGCTCCCACAGCTCCCACAGCTCCCTCAGCTCCCACACATCCCACAGCTCCCACAGCTCCCTCAACTCCCACAGCTCCCACAGCTCCCACAACTCTCACAGCTCCCACAGCTCCCACAGCTCCCTCAGCTCCCACACATCCCACAGCTCCCACAGCTCCCTCAACTCCCACAGCTCCCACAGCTCCCACAACTCTCACAGCTCCCACAGCTCCCACAGCTCCCTCAGCTCCCACACATCCCACAGCTCCCACAGCTCCCTCAACTCCCACAGCTCCCACAGCTCCCACAACTCTCACAGCTCCCACAGCTCCCACAGCTCCCTCAGCTCCCACACATCCCACAGCTCCCACAGCTCCCTCAACTCCCACAGCTCCCACAGCTCCCACAACTCTCACAGCTCCCACAGCTCCCACAGCTCCCTCAGCTCCCACACATCCCACAGCTCCCACAGCTCCCTCAACTCCCACAGCTCCCACAGCTCCCACAACTCTCACAGCTCCCACAGCTCCCACAGCTCCCTCAGCTCCCACACATCCCACAGCTCCCACAGCTCCCTCAACTCCCACAGCTCCCACAGCTCCCACAACTCTCACAGCTCCCACAGCTCCCACAGCTCCCTCAGCTCCCACACATCCCACAGCTCCCACAGCTCCCTCAACTCCCACAGCTCCCACAGCTCCCACAACTCTCACAGCTCCCACAGCTCCCACAGCTCCCTCAACTCCCACAGCTCCCACAGCTCCCACAACTCTCACAGCTCCCACAGCTCCCACAGCTCCCTCAACTCCCACAGCTCCCACAGCTCCCACAACTCTCACAGCTCCCACAGCTCCCACAGCTCCCTCAACTCCCACAGCTCCCACAGCTCCCACAACTCTCACAGCTCCCACAGCTCCCACAGCTCCCTCAACTCCCACAGCTCCCACAGCTCCCACAACTCTCACAGCTCCCACAGCTCCCACAGCTCCCTCAACTCCCACAGCTCCCACAGCTCCCACAACTCTCACAGCTCCCACAGCTCCCACAGCTCCCTCAGCTCCCACAACTCCCTCGGCTCCCTCAGCTCCCTCAGCTCCCTCAGCTCCCACAGCTCCCACAACTCCCACATCTCGCACAGCTCCCTCAACTCCCACAGCTCCCACAGCTCCCACAACTCTCACAGCTCCCACAGCTCCCACAGCTCCCTCAGCTCCCACAACTCCCTCGGCTCCCTCAGCTCCCTCAGCTCCCTCAGCTCCCACAGCTCCCAAAGCTCACACAGTTCCCACATCTCCCACATCTCCCACATCTCCCACTCTCCCACTCTCCCACTCTCCCACAGCTCCCTCAGCTCCCACAACTCCCACATCTCGCACAGCTCCCTCAACTCCCACAGCTCCCACAGCTCCCACAACTCTCACAGCTCCCACAGCTCCCACAGCTCCCTCAGCTCCCACAACTCCCTCGGCTCCCTCAGCTCCCTCAGCTCCCTCAGCTCCCACAGCTCCCACAACTCCCATAGCTCCCTCAGCTCCCATAACTCCCACAGCTCCCTCAGCTCCCTCAGCTCCCTCAGCTCCCACAGCTCCCAAAGCTCACACAGTTCCCACATCTCCCACATCTCCCACATCTCCCACTCTCCCACTCTCCCACTCTCCCACAGCTCCCTCAGCTCCCTCAACTCCCGCATCTCCCACAGCTCCCTCCGATCTCTCAGCTCCCTCAGCTCCCACAGCTCCCACAACTCCCACATCTCGCACAGCTCCCTCAACTCCCACAGCTCCCACAGCTCCCACAACTCTCACAGCTCCCACAGCTCCCACAGCTCCCTCAGCTCCCACAGATCCCTCAGCTCCCACAGTCCCCACTCTCTCACAGCTCCCACATCTCCCACAGCTCGCACAGCTAACGCAGCTTCCACAGCTCCCTCAGCCCCCTCTCTCCCACAGCCCCCATCAGCTCCCACTCTCCCAAAGCTCCCACATCTCCCACAGCTCCCACAGCTCCCACATCTCCCACAGCTCCCACAGCTCCCTCAGCCCTCTCAGCTCCCTCAGCTCCCTCAGCTCCCACAGCTCCCTCACTCCCTCGCTCCCACAGCTCCCACAGCTCCCACAGCTCTCACAGCTCCCTCACTCCCTCAGATCCCACATCTCCCACATCTCCCACAGCTCCCTCAGTCCCTCAGCTCCCACAACTCCCCCAGCTCCCACAGCTCCCTCACTCCCTCATATCCCACTACTCCCACATCTCCCTGAACTCCCTCAGCTCCCACAGCTTCCTCAGCTCCCTCAGCTGACACAGCTCCCACAGCTCCCTCAGTTCCCACTCTCCCACAGCTCCCATAGCTCCCACAGCTCCCTCAGCTCCCACAGCTCCCATAGCTCCCACAGCTCCCTCACCTCCCACTCTCCCACAGCTCCCACAGCTCCCTCAGCTCCCTCACCTCCCTCAGCTCCCACATATCCCTCAGATCCCGCAGCTCCCCCAGCTCCCACAACTCCCTCAGATCCCGCAGCTCCCCCAGATCCCACAGCTACCTCAGATCCCTCAATTCCCTCAGCTCCCACTCTCCCTCAGCTCCCTCAGCTCCCACTCTCCCTCAGCACCCTCAGCTCCCACTCTCCCTCAGCTCCCTCAACTCCCAAAGCTCCCAAAGCTCCCACAGCTCCCACAGCTCCCACGGATCCCTCAATTCCCTCAGCTCCCACTCTCCCTCAGCTCCCTCAGCTCCCTCAGCTCCCTCAGCTCTCTCAGCTCTCTCAGCTCCCACACTCCCACAGCTCCCTCACTCCCACAGCTCCCACAGCTCCCTCAGCTCCCACACTCCCACAGCTCCCTCAGCTCCCTCACTGCCACAGCTCCCACAGCTCCCACAGCTCCCTCAGCTCCCACAGCTCCCATAGCTCCCACAGCTCCCACAGCTCCCTCAGCTTCCTCAGGTCCCACAGCTCCCATAGCTCCTACAGCTCCTACAGCTCCCACAGCTCCCTCAGCTCCCACAGCTCCCTCAGCTCCCACAGCTCCCTCACTCCCTCAGCTCTCACAGCTCCCTCAGCTCCCACAGCTCCCCCTCTCCCACAGCTCCCTCACTCCCTCAGCTCCCACAGCTCCCTCAGCTCCCACAGCTCCCGCAGCTCTCTCAGGTCCCACTCTCCCAATCTCCCATAACTCCCTCAATTCCCTCAGCTCCCACAGCTCCCTCAGCTCCCTCAGCTCCCTAAGCTTCACCAGCTCCCTCAGCTCCCACAGCTCCCTCAGCTCCCACAGCTCCCACAGCTCTCTCAGGTCCCACTCTCCCACTCTCCCATAACTCCCTCAATTCCCTCAACTCCCCACAGCTCCCTCACTCCCTCAGCTCTCACAGCTCCCTCAGCTCCCACAGCTCCCCCTCTCCCACAGCTCCCTCACTCCCTCAGCTCCCACACCTCCCTCAGCTCCCATAGCTCCCACTCTCCCACAGCTCCAACAGCTCCCTCAGCTCCCACAGCTCCCCCTCTCCCACAGCTCCCACAGCTCCTACTCTCCCACAGCTCCCAGAGCTCCCTCAGCTCCCACATCTCCCTCAGCTCCCACTCTCCCACAGCTCCCACAGCTCCCACAGCTCCCACTCTCCCACAGCTCCCTCAGCTCCCACAGCTCCCACTCTCCCACAGCTCCCACTGCTCCCTCAGCTCCCTCAGTTCCCACAGTTCCCACAGTTCCCACAGTTCCCTCAGCTCCCTCAGTTCCCTCACTCCCACAGCTCCCTCAGATCCCACAGCTCCCACAGCTCCCACAGCTCCCACAGCTCCCTCAGCTCCCTCAGCTCCCTCAGCTCCCACAGCTCCCTCAGCTCCCTCACTCCCTCAGCACCCACAGCTCCCACAGCTCTCTCAGGTCCCACTCTCCCTCAGCTCCCACAATTCCCTCAGCTCCCACAGCTCCCACAGCTCCCTGAGCTTCACCAGCTCCCTCAGCTCCCTCAGCTCCCAAAGCTCCCACAATTCCCTCAGCTCCTACAGCTCCCTGAGCTTCACCAGCTCCCTCAGCTCCCACAGCTCCCTCAGCTCCCACAACTCCCTCAGATCCCTCAACTACCACATCTCCCACAGTTCCCTCAGCTCCCTCAGCTCCCTCACTCCCACAGCTCCCACAGCTCCCTCAGATCCCTCACTCCCACAGCTCCCTCAGCTCCCTCAGCTCCCTCACTCCCACAGCTCCCAAAGCTCCCTCAGCTCCCTCAGCTCCCTCACTCCCACAGCTCCCTCAGCTCCGTCACTCCCTCAGATCCCACAGCTCCCAAAGCTCCCTCAGATCCCACAGCTCCCAAAGCTCCCTCAGCTCCCTC
>NC_057716.1:106172819-106174942 GCF_004010195.1 Chiloscyllium plagiosum
CAGCTCCCACAGCTCCCACAGCTCCCTCAGCTCCCTCAGCTCCCTCAGCTCCCTCAGCTCCCTCAGCTCCCTCAGCTCCCTCAGCTCCCTCAGCTCCCTCAGCTCCCACAGCTCCCTCAGCTCCCTCAGCTCCCACTTTCCCACAGCTCTCTCAGCTCCCACTCTCACACAGCTCCCTCTCTCCCACAGCTCCCACAGCTCCCTCAGCTCCCTCAGCTCCCTGAGCTCCCACAGCTCCCACAGCTCCCTCAGCTCCCTCAGCTCCCACAGCTCCCACAGCTCCCACAGCTCCCTCAGCTCCCACAGCTCCCTCAGCTCCCACAGCTCCCACAGCTCCGACAGCTCCCTCAGCTCCCACAGCTCCCACAGCTCGCACAGTACCCTCAGCTCCCTCACTCCCTCAGCTCCCACAGCTCTCTCAGCTCCCACTGCTCCCAAAACTCCCACATCTCCCTCTGATCTCACAACTCCCTCAGCTCCCTCAGGTCCCACTCTCCCACAGCTCCCACAGCTCCCACAGCTCCCTCAGCTCCCTCAGCTCCCTCAGCTCCCACAGCTCCCTCAGATCTCACTCTCCCACAGCTCGCTCAGCTCCCTCAGCTCCCACAGCTCCCTCTCTCCCACAGCTCCCTCAGCTCCCACAGCTCCCACAGCTCCATCAGCACCCTCAGTGCCCTCAGCTCCCTCAACGCCCTCAGCTTTCTCAGCTCCCTCAGCTCCCTCAATCCCTCAGCTCCCACAGCTCCCTCAGATCCCACAGTTCCCTCAGCTCCCTCAGCTCCCTCACTCCCATAGCTCCCACAGCACCCACAGCTCCTACAGCTCCATCAGCTCCCACAGCTCCCTCAGCTCCCTCAGCTCCCACTTTCCCACAGCTCTCTCAGCTCCCACTCTCACACAGCTCCCTCTCTCCCACAGCTCCCACAGCTCCCTCAGCTCCCTCAGCTCCTACAGCTCCATCAGCTCCCACAGCTCCCACAGCTCCCTCAGCTCCCAGTCTCCCACAGCTCCCACAGCTCCCTCACTACCTCAGATCCCTCAGCTCCCACAGCTCCCACAGCTCCCACAGCTCCCTCAGCTCCCACAGCTCCCTCAGCTCCCTCAGCTCCCACTTTCCCACAGCTCTCTCAGCTCCCACTCTCACACAGCTCCCTCTCTCCCACAGCTCCCACAGCTCCCTCAGCTCCCTCAGCCCCCTGAGCTCCCACAGCTCCCACAGCTCCCACAGCTCCCTCAGCTCCCTCAGGTCCCACTCTCCCACAGCTCCCTCAGCTCCCACAGCACCATCAGCTTCCTCAGCTCCCACAGCACCCTCAGCTCCCACAGCTCCCAGTCTCCCAAAGCTCCCACAACTCCCTCAGCTCCCTCACTCCCTCAGCTCCCTCACTCCCTCAGCTCCCACACCTCCCACAGCTCGTTCAGCTCGTTCAGCTCCCACAGCTCCCATAATTCCCACAGCGCCCTCAGATCTCACATCTCCCACTCTCCCACAGCTCTCCCATTTTTTTTTAGGTTAGATTAGGTTACATTACAGTGTGGAAACAGGCCCTTCGGCCCAACAAGTCCGCACCGACCCGCCGAAGCGTAACCCACCCCTACCCCTACATTTACCCCTTACCTAACACTACGGGCAATTTAGCATGGCCAATTCACCTGACCTGCACATCTTTGGACTGTGGGAGGAAACCGGAGCACCCAGAGGAAACCCACGCAGACAAGGGGAGAACGTGCAAACTCCACACAGTCAGTCGCCTGAAGGGGGGAATTGAACCCGGGTCTCTGGCGCTGTGAGGCAGCAGTGCTAACCACTGTGCCACCATGCATCACATTTCCCACAGATCCCTCAGCTTCCACTCTCGCACAGCTCCCACAGCTTCAAGAGCACCCTCAACACCCTCAGCTCACTCAGCTCCCTCAGCTCCCATAGCTCCCACAGCTCCCTCAGCTCCCACAACTCCCACATCTCGCACAACTCCCTCAGCTCCCATAGCTCCCTCAGCTCCCTCAGCTCCCACAGCTCCCACAGCTCCCACAGCTCCCACAGCTCCCTCAGATCCCTCAGATCCCTCAACTCCCACATTTCCCACATCTCCCACAGATCCCTCAATTCCCTCAGCTCCCAC
>NC_057716.1:106175442-106181831 GCF_004010195.1 Chiloscyllium plagiosum
GGTTGGCAAGATGTTAGGAAGCACTTTGATACACAAAGGGGGTGGAGAGGTTTGGAACTCTGGTCCACAAACACCAGTGGATGCTGGATCAGTTGTTCATTTTAAATCTGAGGTAGATTTATTTCTGTTAAGCAAAGGTATTAGGGGATATGGGCCAAAGGCTGGTATATGGATCTAGGCCACAGATCAGCCATGATCTCATTAAATCGTGGAACAGGCTGGAGGTGCTGAATGGCCTACTACTGTTCCTATGTTCCTGTTACTGTCTTGTCATTGTATAATTTTGAACGCCTGGAAGCACAACATCTCCAGCTCCCTCCCCATTTGCTGGATTCCCTCATCCCTCATCCTATTCTGGTAAATCTCCCTCCGCACCCTCTCAGAACCTGCATTTTGAGAGCACCTTGCACGTCCTCAGGACAGAGATCCCAAACAGCTTCACAGCCAGTGACAAGCTTGTCAATCACAGCGACCTGCATGACGGACCCCTTGTGCACAGGAAGATCCCATAAACCAGTGAGGCAGTAAACAGCCAGGGAGCTGCTGCGGTGATGCTGGTGGAGGGATCAATGTTGGTGAGGGCACTGGGGAAGAGCTGCCTGCCTTCATTCCAACACAGCTTTGGGATCTCCTCTTAGTACCCGAGAGACCAGGCGATGTTCCTGTGAGGCCTCAGTACCCCTGACAGTGCTGCACTCTCTCACCAGTCCGTGGTCAACATTCTGGGCAGGATATCCCAAACTGATACACTCCCAGTGAGGAAGGACGAACTGCTTTCTTCCTTTATCCACCTTCTCCACCTGCTGGGGCCTAACAAGGTTCATTTACAAAGGATCCCTCCCTTCTTAATACCGTTCTCCCAGAGCCATACAAACACCTGCTCTAAAAGGTGATGGTAGCACCCTGGAATTATCTCTGGCATCATCCGGAGGTCCAGGTAAGGTGCCGGGAATCTGGGCACGAATCACACCACGGGAGATGGTGGAATTCGGATTTGATGAAAATCTGGAATTGAGAGTCTAACGATGACCATGAGTCCATTGGTGATTGTCGGAAAATTCCATCTGGGGGACTAATACCCTTTCAGGAAAGAATCTGCCATCCTTACCTGGTCTGGCCTACATGTGACTCCAGACCCACAGCAACGTGGGTGACTCTTCGCTGCCCTCTGGGTAATTAGGGATGGGCAATAAATACTGGCCCAGCCCTCATCCTGTGAATGAATATTAAAAAATCAGGTGGCACGGTGGCTCAGTGGTTAGCACTGCTGCCTCACAGCACCAGGGTCCCAGGTTTGATTCCCGCCTCAGGTGACTGACCGTGTGGAGTTTGCACATTCTCCCCATGGGTTTCCTCCGGGTGCTCCGGTTTCCTCCCACAGTCCAAAGATGTGCAGGTCAGGTGAATTGGCCATGCTAAATTGCCCGTAGTGTTAGCTGCATTATTCAGAGGTAAATAAAGGGAATGGGTCTGGATGGGTTACTCTTCTGAGGGTCAGTGTGGACGAGGGAATCTAATTAACAAATGAGGGAGTTACTAAATGCAACAAGGAGGTACCTTGCAACAATGCAGGTAAGGAATAAAAAGTGAGTTCATAAAATAGAACAAAAATGGGAAAAGTCTCTGGTTCATATGCAACAGTAGACAGTAAAACATTGAGCTGAAAAATGTGTTGCTGGAAAAGTGTAGCAGGTCAGGCAGCATCCAAGAAGCAGGAGAATTGATGTTTCAGGCTAAGCCCTTCTTCAGAAACAGCCCTCACTTTCTCCTAGTTGATTTTAACAATTCCTGAAGAAGGGCTTATGCCCGAAACGTCGATTCTCCTACTCCTTGGATGCTGCCTGACCTGCTGTGCTTTTCCAGCAACACATTTTTCAGCTCTGATCCCTAGCATCTGCAGTCCTCACTTTCTCCTAGTAAAACATTGAGGTTGTTACTTTGGGTGGTAGCAGTGATGTTGATGCTGGTTATGGAGTTCTACAGCATGGAGACAGGCCCTTCAGCCCATCATGTCAATGACGGTCTAGTGGTATTATCACTGGATCACTAATCCAGAGACTCAGGCAATGTTGTTGGGACACAGGTTTGAATCCCAGCACAGTAGATGGTGGAACGTGAATCCAATAAAAAAACTGGGATTAGGAACTTAATGATGATCATGAATCCATTATTAATTGTTAGAAAAACCCAACTGAGTCACTAATGTCCTTTAGGGAAGGAAACGGCCATTCTTACCTGATCTGGCCTACACGTGACTCCAGACCCACAGCCACATGGTTGGCTCTGAACTGCCCTCTGGGTAATTAGGGATGGGCAATAAATGCTGGTCTAGCTATAATACCCACATCCTGTGAAGGAATGAAAAATAGCACCAATCCACCCTCACTCCAATTTCCAACACTTGGCCTCTAGTATTGGATGCTGTGGTGTTTCAGGTGTTCATCTGAATACATCTGCAAGGTTGTGAGGGTTTCCAACACTACCACAATTTCAGGAAGAGCGCTTCAGTCATCTTCCACTCACTGGGTGAAAAAATCTTTTCCTCAAGTTCCCTTTAAACCTCCTGATCCTCGGAGGGACTCTCAGGTTCATGGTTCAACTGTCAGTTCTGAGACTCTGGGCTTTGCAGGTTATTGAAATTCTTTTCTCTTGGTTCCCTTGAACAATGGAGTGCTGGCATCAGTAAGAGTGAGAGATTACATTCTAATTTTACCTGCAGTGCAGGGGTGTTCAAGGCTTGCTGTTCTCAAGCTGTAGCCAACACAACACCGTGGGCGGCACAGTGGCTTAGTGGTTAGCACTGCTGCCTCACTGCACCAGGTCCCAGGTTTGATTCCAGCCTCAGGTGACTGTCTGTGTGGAGTTTGCACATTCTCCTCGTGTCTACGTGGGTTTCCTCCGGGTGCTCCAGTTTCCTCCCACAGTCCAAGGATGTGCAGGTTAGGTCAATTGGCCATGTTAAATTGCCCATAGTGTAGCTGCATTAGTTAGAGGGAAATGGGTTTGTGTGTGTTACTCTTTGGAGGGTTGGTGTGGACTTGTTGGGCCGAAGGGCCTGTTTCCACACTGTAGGGAATCTAACCTAAACAACACACTGGTAATGCACACAAGTGTGTCAGAGCCAGTCGACACAAAGCAACTGGAGGGAGGGTTGCAGTTGGTCTATAAGCTTTTTTAATTCATCCCAGAAGGGAAAACATTAATAATTCTGCAGGAGATGACTTAATGTATTCACTCTTGGGGCATTGACATTGCTGCCTCAGCCAGTATTTATTTCCCTTGTTTACTTTCCCCTTGAGAAGGTGGGGGTGAGCTGCCTTCTTAAACCGCTGCAGTCCATGTACTGTGGATAGACCCACAATTCCCTTAGGGAGGGAATTCCAGGATTCTGACCCAGTGATAGTGAAGGAACGGCGATATATTTCCAAGTCAGGATGGTGAGGGGCTCGGAGGGGAACTTGCAGGGGGTGGTGTTCCCATGTATCTGCAGCCCTTGTCCTTCTAGATGGAAGTGGATGTGGGTTTTGAAGGTGCTGTCTGAGGATCTTTGGTGAATTCCTGCAGTGTATCTTGGAGATGGTACACACTGCTGCTACTGAGCGGTGGTGGTGGAAGGAGTGGATGTTTGTGGATGTGGTGCCAATCAAACAGCTGCTTTGTCCTGGATGGTGTGGAGCTTCTTGCCTGTTGTTGGAGCTGCCCCCATCCAGGGGCAAGTGGGGAGTATTCCGTCACACTCCTGACTTGTGCCTTGTTGATGATGGACAGGCTTTGGGGAGATAGGAAGTGAATTATTTATTGCAGGATTCTAAACCTCTGACCTGTTAGATTAGATTACTTCCAGTGTGGAAACAGGCCCTTTGGCCCAACAAGTCCACACAATCCTCCGAAGAGCAACCCATCCAGACCCATTCCCTACATTTACCTCTGCACCTAGCACTGTGGGAAATTTAGCATGGCCAATTCACCTAACCTGCACCTAACTGGGAGGAAACCGGAGCACCCGGAGGAAACCCACACAGACCCGGGGAGAACGTGCAAACTCCACACAGACAGTTGCCTGAGGCAGGAATTGAACCCGTGTCTCTGGCGCTGTGAGGCAGCAGTGCCACCGTGCTGCCCGTTCTTATATTTATAAGATGAGTCATAGCCTGGCATTTGTGTGGTACGAGTGTTACTTGCCACTTGTCAGCCCAAGCCTGGATATTGTCCAGTTCATGTTGCATTTGAACATGGACTGCTTCGGTATCTGAGGAATCATGAATGATGCTGCAGATTATGCAATCATCGGTGACCATCCCCATTTCTGACCTTATGATGGAGGGAAGGTCATTGATGTGGCACAAAAACAGAACATAGAACATAGAACATTACAGCACAGTACAGGCCCTTCGGCCCTCGATGTTGCGCCAACCTGTCATACCAATCTGAAACCATCTAACCCACACTATTCCATGTACATCCATATGTTTATCCAATGACGACTTAAATGTGCTTAAACTTGGCGAATCTACTACCGTTGCAGTCAAAGCATTCCATACCCTTACTACTCTCTGAGTAAAGAAACTACCTCTGACATCTGTCATTTATCTATCATCCCTCAATTTAAAGCTATGCCCCCTCGTGCTCGCCATCACCATACTTGGAAAAAGGCCCTCCCTGTCCACCCTATCTAACCTCTGAGAGAAACATGCTGGAGAAACTCAGCAGGTCAGGCAGCTTCAGTGGAGAGAGAAACAGAATTCACATTTTGAGTCCGGTAACCCCGTTTCTCAACTAAACTCAGTCATTGGACACAACTATTACAAACATACCAGGGTCAAAACATTAACAGTGTTTCTCTCTCTCCACAGAGGCAGCCAGACCTGCTCAGTTTCTCCAGCATTCTCTGGTTTATTTCAGTTTTCCAACATCCACAGTATTTTGCTTTATTTCCAGTGTCTTTCCAAATTCCAAACCCTCAAGCAACATCGCAATTACAGATTATTTTGTCATCATCTCACTGTTAAGTGTGGGGTCTTGCTGTGCACAAATTGGATGCCACGTGTGTTTCCCACATTATAACAGTGACCACTCTTCAAAACAGGCTCAGATGCACTTTGAGACCAGACTGATCCTTGGGACTGACGTATGAAGAGAGACTGGATCAGTTGGATGACACTCACTGGGGTTTAGAAAAATGAGGGGGATCTCATAGAAACCTCTAACATTCTAACAGGAAGTAGACAGGGTAACCACAGGAAGAGTGTTCCTGATGACCAGGTGTCCCGAACCAGGGGGGTCACAGTCTAAGGATACGGGGTGGGCGATTTCGGACTGAGATGAGGAGAAATGTCCTCACCCAGAGAGTGCGGAGCCTGGGGAATCCTCTACCACAGAAAGCGGTTGAGGCCAAAACATTGGATATTTTCTAGAAGGAGTTAGATATAGTTCTCAGGGCTAAAGGGATCAAAGGGTACAGGGGAGAAAGTGGGAACAGGGGACTGAGGTGGATGATCAGCCATGATCGTATTGAATTACGGCGGCACAGTGGCTCAGTGGTTAGCACTGCTGCCTCACAGCGCCAGGGACCCGGGTTCAATTCCCGCCTCGGGCAACTGTCTGTGTGGAGTTTGCACATTCTCCCTGTGTCTGTGTGGGCTTGATCCGGTTTCCTCCCACAATCCAAAGATGTACAGGTTAGGGTGAATTGGCCATGCTAAATTGCCCATAGCGTTAGGTGTAGGGGAATGTGTCTGGGTGGGTTGCTCTTCGGTGGGTCAGTGTGGATTTGTTGGGCCGAAGGGCCTGTTTCCACACTGCAGGGAATCTAAAAAAAAACAGACTGAAGGGCCGAATGGCCTACTCCTGCTCCTATCTTCTGTGTTTCAATGAAATAGCTGGTAGCTGGGAAAAGCCCTATATAGCATCATACAGCAGGGAAACAGACCCTTCGGTCCATCCAGTCCATACTGACCATAATCCCAAACTAAACTAGTTCCACCTGCCTGCTCCTGGCCAATCTCCCTCCAAACCTTTCCTGTTCATGAACTTATCCAAATGTCTTTTAAATATTGCAATTGCACCCACATCCACCACTTCCTCAGGAAGTTCACTCCACACACCAACCACTCTCTGTGTAAAAATGTTGCCCCTCATGTCCTTTACAAACCTTTCTCCTCCCACCTTGAAAATATGCCCCTTACTTTTGGACTCGCCCACTCCAAGGAAAACACCTTTTGCTATTTACTCTATCCATGCCCCTCATGATTTTATAAAGCTCTATAATGTCACCCCGCAGCCTCCGACGCTCCAGGAAGAAACATCCCAACCTAACCAACCTCCCTCCTGATAACTCAAACCCTCCACTCCCAGCAACATCCTGATAAATCTTTTCTGAACCCTCTCCA
>NC_057716.1:106182489-106185924 GCF_004010195.1 Chiloscyllium plagiosum
CAAACCCCTTCCCATTCACTCCCACTCTACACAATCCCAATGGACCCAAACCCCTTCCCATTCACTCCCACTCTACAAAATCCCAATGGACTCAAACCCCTTCCCATTCACTCCCACTCTACACAATCCCAATGGACCCAAACCCCTTCCCATTCACTCCCACTCTACAAAATCCCAATGGACTCAAACCCCTTCCCATTCACTCCCACTCTACACAATCCCAATGGACCCAAACCCCTTCCCATTCACTCCCACTCTACAAAATCCCAATGGACTCAAACCCCTTCCCATTCACTCCCACTCTACACAATCCCAATGGACCCAAACCCCTTCCCATTCACTCCCACTCTACAAAATCCCAATGGACTCAAACCCCTTCCCATTCACTCCCACTCTACACAATCCCAATGGACCCAAACCCCTTCCCATTCACTCCCACTCTACAAAATCCCAATGGACCCAAACTCCTTCCCAGTCTCTCCCACTCTACACAATCCCAACAGATCCAAAGCTCTTCTCTGTCACTCCAACTCTACAGAATCCCAATGGATCCACACCTCTCCCCAATCACTCCCTGTATACAACCTAAATGGATCCACACCCTTTCCAATTCACTCCCACTCGACACAACTCCAATAAATTTACATCCCTTCCCATTCATTCCCACTCTGCACAATCTGAATGGATCTCCACCTCTTCCCATTCACCCCAACTCTACACAATCTCAATGGAACAAAACTCTATCCCATTCATTCCCACTCCCAACAAACCAAATTCCCTTCCTATTCACTCAAAATATACACATTCCCAAAGGGCCCACCCCAATTCCTTTTCACTCCCACTCCACAAAATCCCAATGGACCCAAACCCCTTCCCAGTCACTCCAACTCTACACAATCCCAAAGCACCCACACCACGTCCCATTCACCCCGACTGAACACATTCCCAACAGACCCACTCCCACTCTATACAATCCCAATGGAACTATGCAATTGTCATTCCATTTGTAATGAAATGTACCATTCATTCCCAATATACATCAACGCAATGAAGATGACAAGCTATACACAGTGCCAAATGATTAAACCCTTTCCCACTGCCTACCATTGGTTTACATTGGAATGGAGCTGCCCTGGGAGAATTCAGGATTGACCTCAGTTTCCAAGAAGTCTCATGGCATCAGGTTGAACGTGGACATCAATGATCTCAGCTCCAGGACATCTCTGCAGGAGTCCCTCAGGAGAGTGTCTGAGGCCCAACCATCTTCAGCTGCTTCATCAATGACCTTCCCTCCATCAGAAGGTCAGAAGTGGGGATGGTCCCCGATGATTACACAACATTCAGCACCATTCATGAGCAGATCAGAGGCTGGGAATGCCTCCTGACTCCCCAAAGCCCGTCCACCATCTACAAGGCACAAGTCAGGAGTGTGATGGAATACTCCCCACTTGCCCTGGATGGGGGTAGCTCCAACTACACTCAAGAAGCTCGACACCATCCAGGACAAAGCAGCCGTTTGATTGGCCCCACATCCACAAACACCCACTCCCTCCCCCACCAACACTCAGTAGCAGCAGTGTGTACTATCTACAAGATGCTCTGCAGAAATTCACCAAAGACCCTCAGACAGCACCTTCCAAACCCACATCCACTTCCATCGAGAAGGACAAGGGCAGCAGATACATGGGGACACCACCCCCTGCAAGTTCCCCTCCAAGCACCTCACCATCCTGACTTGGAAATATATCGCCGTTCCTTCACTGTCACTGGGTCAAAGTCCTGGAATTCCCTCCCTAAGGGAACTGTGGGTCTGTCTACAGCACATGGACTGCAGCGGTTCAAGAAGGCAGCTCACTCCCACCTTCTCAAGGGGCAACTAGGGACGGGTAATAAATGCTGATCCAGTCAGTGATGGCCAAATCCCATGAATGAATTAAAAAGAAAATTCCACATTTTAAGTTCCGGAATGTGAGAGGCAGGAGGCTGGAAGAACACCGTAAGCCAGGCAGCAATAGGAGGTGAAGAAACTGTCTTACTGTAATCTTCCAGCCTCCTGCCTGTCCACTTTGGATTCCATCACCTGCAGCTTTTATGTCTCTAATGGAGTGTGAGAGGTAGCAGTTTCTCTTCACTGGCAGTAATGCTGCCTGTATCGGTGACTCTCTATCCAGGACAGGAACCTTTTGGAAAGGAGTGGGATGTGGATTAACTCTTACAATACTGCTCGGCAATGTGACTGCCCTGGGTAGTGATAGATGCAGCAGTGCGGCTGTCTCTTGGTACTCTGCCCAAGTCATTAACTTATCGACAATCGACAACATCCCCCCCCCCACCAACTCCTTCTGTGTTATTGCTGGACAATATGCACACGCTGTACTGGATATTCTCAATGGACTCACTTGGTAATTCATCATCAGGCCAGGCCGATCTCTCCTGGACACACTTCACAGACAACATGCTTTATCACCTCATTGCAAAGTGTCACCAACACTTGTTAGAAAGGACACAGATAGTGAACATCAGGGCACTCCCCTACTCACACACCCACACACACACTCACACTCGCGCGCACACTCAGACACACTCTCACACACACAAACACACTCTCTCAGACACACTGAAATACACTGACACACCACACTCTCTCTCTCACACACACACACACTCTCAGACACACTCACACACTCTCTCAGACACACTGAAATACACCCTCACACTGACACACAAACACACAGTCTCTCAGACACACACACTCACTCACGAACACACTCTCACACACAAATACACTCTTTCAGACACACTGAAATACACTGACACCCAAACACATGCACACACTCTCTCAGACACACACACACAAACTCTCTCTCAGATATACACTCACACTCGTGCACGCACACACATACTCTGAAACACACTCTCACAGTGACACAATTTGATCCAGACTCTCACTCACAGAGCCTAGTGAATAATACATAGCAGACAGTAAAGACAGGCAGTGAACTCACCAGGGCAGTGTGCACTGCACTGAGAAAGGGAGTTGTCCTTCAAGATACTGGGAGTGGTTGGCCGTGTATGTGCTGCATCCCTCTCAATCCCGTGTTGACCTGCTTAGCTAACTGAAGAAAACTGATCAGCAGGGAGTCTGGGTCACTGCCTTAAAGCGATACTGTCAGCACTGACTTCTGCCAGGAGTCCGAGTGCAATAATAAGAACAAGTGCTAATCTTGCATTTTTAATTAGGTATATTCTACTCAGTTGCCAGAGCCTGCCTTGTGCATATTTAATTGAGAATTCTAGGAAACCATTCAGCCCATCTTGGCTGTTCCAGCACTTTGAAGTATCTCTCCAGTTAGTTCCTCACCCTCTACTACATTCCCCCCACCCCCTGCTATTCCCCCACCCCCTGCTATTCCCCCACCCCCTGCTATTCCCCCA
>NC_057716.1:106186109-106194713 GCF_004010195.1 Chiloscyllium plagiosum
TCAATGGTTTCTTTTTGAATATTTCTCCAATTCCTTTTAGGAAGTTCTGATTACATCAGTTCCAGCCTCTCTTTCAGATCACAACAACTCACCGAGTAAAGAAATGTTCTCATCTCCCTCTCTGGCTCTTCAGCAATTCTACTAAACCCGTCTTCTTTAGTTACGGACACCCCCTTCCTCAGTTCTGATGTTACTCTATCAGAACCTTTCCCCTGTGAGGTCTCTCCGTTAAACCTCCTGTGAACTTTCCCTGCTCCAAGTGGTAACCTTTACATCTCCCCACAGATCTCCTACCGTGTGTTTCCTCACTCTGTGCCTCTCTTTCCCGTTGCACAGATGCCAGCAGCCCCTTAGTGCCCCCCCCCCTGTCAAGTGGTTGTGGGTTCACACATTGGAGACCTCAACAGTCAAGCTATGCAACTGCATGAGGCGTCACAGCTGACGCCCATCACCAAGTCCCCTCATGTCACCTCTATCCCCAGAGCACTCGTTGCCTACAATGAATGGAGTTTGAATTTACCTAGCGCCACTGAGGGAGTGAAATGGGCTAGGTCTTGTGGTTTAGGAGGTGGATACTCCTCCCTCCTGCTCACAGCCAGTGGGTATTGACAAAGAGCACAGAACAGAGTGGGCAGGCAGGACAGAGTGAAGCCTCCTCCAGCCACTGACCCCTCCTTCCCCTCCAAACCAATAACGGAAATAGAAACCGGTTTCAGAATTACAGTGGATAGCCAGGGCAGGAATGTCCGTCCCAAGGGGGCATCATTTTAAGGTGATTGGAGGAAGGTTTAGGGGAGATGTCAGAGGCAGGCTTTTAGATTAGATTCCCTGCAGTGTGGAAACAGGCCCTTCGGCCCAACAAGTCCACACCGACCCTCTGAAGAGCAACCCACCCAGACCCATTCCCCTACATATACCCCTTCACTTAACACTACGGGCAATTTAGTATGGCCAATTCACCTAACCTGCGTATCTTTGGACTGTGGGAGGAAACCAGAGCACCCGGAGGAAACCCACACAGACACGGGGAGAATGTGCAAACTCCACATAGACAGTTGCCCGAGGCTGGAATTGAACCCGGATCCCTGGCGCTGTGAGGCAGCAGTGCTAACCACTGTGCCACCCAAAGAGTGGTGGGTGTGTGGAAAGCACTGTCAGCGGTGGTAGTAGAGTCAGATACATTAGGGACATTTAAGCAACTGCTGGATAGATGCATGTAGGGTAAAATGTAAAATGTAGGGTATCTCGGTTAGTATGATCTTAGAGTAGGATAAAAGGTTGGCACAACATTGAGGGCCGAAGGGTCTGTACTGTGCTGTACTGTTCTATGCTCTATGTTCTGTCAGTCTCATGCCCTTTCCTCTGATCCAGGGACACCTTCATCATCAGCCCCCTCCTTTCCATCACACCATCATCCCTTTCGTTAATGAACTCTAATCCTATCCCGTATCCTCCATCCCATATCAGAGTCTCCCTTTAGCTCCTCCCATGGGTTTATACGTTAAAATGATCTGACCTTCGGGACTTAATTTTTCAAAATCCATGGGACAGAAGGAGGATGGTGAGTAGCTTACAGAGTTTCCCATAGGAAATGGGAGGTATGGGAGGTATGGGAGGCTTAAAAACAGACAAATCCCCTGGCCCAGATGAATTGTGTCCCACGCTGCTGTGGGAGATGAGGCAGGAAATTGCAGGAGCTCTGACAGAAATGTTTAATTCCTCTCTGGCCATGGGGAAGGTGCCAGAGGACTGGACGATGGCTAATGTGGCTCCACTTTTCAAGAAGGGTAGAAGCGATGAACCAGGAAATTACAGATGGTGAGTCGCACATCAGCGTTAGGGAAACTATTAGAGAAAATTCTGAAGGAGTGAATTAATACCCATTTGGAAAGGCATGGCTTTGTCCGAGAGAGGTCCTGTCTAACAAATTTGTGAGAATTTCTTTTGAAAATGTGATCAAATGTGTGGATGAGGGAAGTTCAGTTGATGTAGTTTATATGGACTTTAGCAAAACCTTTGGCAAGGGCGCCCATGGGAGACTGATTGAATGTTTGAAGAAGATAGAATTGAGGGAAACTTGGCGAGATGGATCAGAAAGTGGCTTAATAATACATCGCAAAGGGCAGTGGTAGAAGGTTATTTGTGTGACTGGAGGCTGGTGTCTAGCAGTGTACCACAAGGATCAGTATTGGAAGACCCTTATTATTTGTTATATATATAAATGATATAGATGAAAAGGTGGCGGAACATTGAACAAATTTGCAGATGACACCAAGGTAGTTAGTGGTTAATAGTGAAGAAGATGGTTGTAGTTTATAGGAAGATAAAAATGGGTTGGTCAGATAGGCAGACCAGTGGCAGCTTTATTCTTTCAATGGAAATGCATTTATTTCCACAAGACCAACATTCACTGCCCATCTCTAACTGCCCTTGAACTGAGAATCCTGCTGGACCATTTCAGAGGGTAACCAAGGGACAACTGTGGGTTGCTGTGGGTCTGGAGTCACATGGAGGCCAGACCAGGTAAGGATGACAGTTTCCTTCCCTGAAGGACATTAGTGAACCAGATGGGTTTTTTTTCCTATAATTGATGATGGTCACATTCTCTGAGGTTAGCTGCCAATTCCATCATTTATTAACTGAATTTACGTTTTAGCAGCTGCAATGATGGGATTCAAATCGACATTCCCCGGACATTAGCCGGAAGCTTTGAATCCAATGACATTCCCACAACACCACTATCTTCCCATAAATCATTACTTCATTGCTATTATTATCTAATATTTAATTATTTAATTTGATCATTTTACAGCTTATGTTTATCTTAATAATTTTCTATCAATGTTATGAATTGATTCAGAATGTCATTTGTGTTGTATCTATCTGTCTGTCTATCTATCTATCTAACTATCTATCTATCTATCTATCTATCTAACTATCTATCTATCTAACTATCTATCTATCTATCTATGTTTGTATCTTTTGTCTGTCTATCTATCTATGCCGACACCTGTTTATCTGTCTGTCAGTCTATTGAAAATCTGTTAAATTTCTAATGTCCTCCAATTTATGACTAAGGTCATTTACCTGAAATGTGAGCTCTCTCTCTCTTTGGTGCCAGACCTGTTGAGCATTTCCAGCATTTCCAGTTTGTATTTCATCCACTGAAGACCCTGTGTACACCCACAATGACACCCCCCACAGACATGTCTAAAGAGACACAGACGCAAATCCGTCGGAAACACATAAAACAAAAGGACATTACCTTTCACTAAGGACTCTCAGGGCCAGCCCAGAACCTGAAACTGGCTTTCCCCGGTGGGCAGCTGTGGAAAGCATACACATCTGAAGTCACCTGTCTCTCTCTCTCTCTCTCAAGCTGTATTTCACTCACCACACATCACGTCTCAAATTACTCAGATACTGGATCCCAAAATGATATTTTCTGAAAGTGATCTATGTCATTTAAATCGATACAAAGCACTCCCAACGTCTCCCTCAGGGGCCAGCTCCATTTGTTCACTGCAGGTTAGTTTTAAAGGTCCCCTCTACTAACTGTGCCCTCAGCTTTCGCAGGCAGTGGTAAATGATGCCAAGGGGTACATTCACTAGTGAGGGCGTGGGTATGGGGGTGGCGGTGAGACAGGTGTGGAGGGTGGGGGCTAAGCCAAATGGCTTCCTCCTATAATGTCCCAGCGAGAATCCCTCTTCACAAAGCAGCACAGCTCCACCAGAATGTTACTGCAGAATCTCAGAATTATACAGAGCTGAAGGAGGCCATTCGGCCCATCTAGCCTGCACCAACTCTACTATCCAGCCCGGCTCTATTCTCCAGTGCCTTTCTCCTGCCATTTCCCCATATCCCTGCTCACCACTTCTAACCAAGTAACCATTCAATGCCCCTCTTAGATGTCATAATTGAACCTGCCTCCCCCACATTTCATTCCACATCCAGCATTTGCAGTTTTTCTGTCTCCCCCACATTCCCCACCCTAACGACTCACTGGGTGAAATAGTTTTTCTCACACCACCCTTGCTTCACTTGCACATCACTTTAAATCTCTCGTTCTTGTGTTTTTTACAAGCGGGAACACTTTCTCCCTATCGACTCTATCCAGTCCCCTCATGGTGTTGAAAGCCTCCATCCAATCTCCCTCTCAGCCTTCTTCTCTCCGGGGAGAACAGTCCCAAGGTCTTCAACTTACCCTCATCCCTGAAGTTTCTCATCCCTGGAACCATTCTGGCAAATCACTCTGCACTCCCTCCAATACACTCACACCCTTTCTATCGAATGGCACCACAGCCAGGGCTCAGGTTATAAAAACACAAGAAATAGACCATTCAGCCCATCACACTGCTGCAATATTCAATACAATGGCTTTAGATCCACTTTCCTGTCCTCTTGCCACGTGCCCTGATTCCCTGAGATGAATTCAACATAATTACAATGAGGTTTGTAGATGATTAAAGGGTACTTTCATTATGCTTGTTGTGGGGTCTAACAGAGGGTGACATAAATTAAAACTTGAGCCAGGTTATTCACTAGAGAGGTCCGAGGAGGCAATGGCCTCGCGATATTTTCACTGTTAATCCAGAAACCCAGGTAATGGTCTGGGGACCCGGGTTCGAATCCAGCCACGGCAGATGGTGGAGTCTGAATTCAATAAAAATCTGAATTAGCAATCTCTGATGGCCATGAATCCATTGTTAATTATTGGGAAAACCCATCCTGTTCACTAATGTCCTTTGGGGAAGGAAACTGCCATCCTTACCTAGTCTGGCCTCCAGACCCACAGCAATGTGGGTGACTCTTAACTGCCCTCTGGGCAATTAGGGATGGGCAATAAATGCTGGCCTAGCCAGAGACACCCTCATCCCATGAATAAATTAATAAAAACCCCACCTTCACACAGAATGTGAGTGTGAGTGTGTAACTCTTGCCCGTAAAAAGCAGTAGATTCTAGATCAATTCTTCATTTTAAATCTGTGATTGATGGATTTCTGATAGACCAGGTGTAGAGCCCCAGACAGGGATGTAGAGGTAGTTTAACAGGTTTAACAGTGGACAAGATCTAGCCAGTTGATTGGCTTCCCTCTGTTCCTAGTTCTCACCAGGCTGCCTGGTCAAATACACAATAGTCGAAGAGTGTGGTGCTGGAAAAGCACAACCAATCAGGCAGCATCCAAGGAGCAGGAGAGTCGACATTTCAGGCCAATGCACAATTGATTTGTCTCTCTGAATGTTACCCACTGTGGTTGCTTCAGGAAGATTCCAGGCAGTGTTAGAACAGGGTGTGGCCGAACGGGAGGGCTAATTATTGACAGATCTCAGGCCGATTTGTTCACATAACCTCCCGTCTCTAACTACCCTTCACCACACCACACCCTTGGGCCATTGGTCAAAGGATGCACTAACATCACTGCCCCCCCCCCCTCGCACCCCCCAATCATCCCAACCAATTGTTCAATACTTTTGCCAACAAGTATTCATCAGTTCCTAGCAACTCATCGATGGGCCAAAAGGCCTCCTCCTCCATTGTAACAATTCTATGTGAGTCTGTGATTCGTTACCTGGGTGATCCAATCCCTATCACAATGTCTTCTGAGTTTGCAAAGTGAACAACTTCCTGTACTGTCAAACCCCGGCACTGGGAGTGGGTTCTGGACACTTCCCATGGCACGGTGGCTCAGTAGTTAGCACTGCTGCCTCATAGCACCAGGGTCCCAGGTTCGATTCCAGCCTTGGGCGACTGTCTGCGTGGAGTTTGCATGTTTTCCCCGTGTCTGTGTGGGTTTCCTCCCACAGTCCAAAGATGTGTAGGTTAGGTGAATTGGCCATGCTAAATTGCCCGTAGTGTTAGGTGCATTTTTCAGGGGTAAATGTAGGGGAGTGGGTCTGGGTGGGTTGCTCTTCGGAGGGTCGGTGTGGACTTGTCGTGCTGAATGGCCTGTTTCCACACTGTAGGGAATCTAATCTTGTCAAAAAATGTTCTGTCTTTGTTAATGTAGCCTGGTCCTTTGTTCAATGACTGAAATTCTGAAATCAGAGTTATTAAATGAAACTCCCCTCACTAGTTTGGTAAAGAAAATCTCTCTCAGGTCGCTCCCTCACTATTAATGAAGGGTAGTGAGACAGCCAATAAATATGGAGATGCCTGCACTTAACCATTTTATTTTTCTTTTACAGATGTGGGTATCGCTGGCTGGGTCCAGAGTTTATTGCTCGTCCCTAGTTGCCCCTTGAGAAGGTGGGGGTGAGCTGCCTTCTTGAACCGCTGCAGTCCATGTGCTGTAGGTTGACCCACAATTCCCTTAGGGAGGGAATTCCAGGATTCTGACCAAGTGACACTGAAGGAACGGCGATATATTTCCAAGTCAGGATGGTGAGTGGCTTGGAGGGGAACTTGCAGGGGGTGGTGTTCCCATGTATCTGCTGCCCTTGTCCTTCTAGGTGGAAGTGGCCGTGGGTTTGGAAGGTGCAGTCCGAGGGGCCTTGCTGAGTCATAGCAGTGCAGTTTGGAAATGGCACACATACAACTGAACAGTGAGCTGGGCTGCACCAGACCACATGAGAGGTCAACCATTGACGCTAAAAGCAATAAGGGATTTTTTCAGCGGTGATGAAGGTTATTTATCTAGCTGCAAGTACCAGGAAAGAGCTCTCCACTTAATCCATTTTCCACATATATTTAATTCGCAAGTTTTGAGAAGATTTGTAGCTCATGTCGAGGTTCTGGATATAGGTTTGCTCGCTGAGCTGGAAGGTTCATTTTCTGAAAACAAACCTTTCAGCTCAGCGAGCAAACCTACATCCAGATGCTTAATTCTTTTCATTTTTAAATATTTATGAACTTCATTTTAAAAGCTAAAAGGGAGGTAATGCAGTGAGAATATAACTTGGTTAGCTTTTCAAACTATCTGCCTTCTGAGAATCTGGTTACTGGATCAGAATCTGTTTTTGTATCTCAATGACTCACTCACTTTCTCTTTCTGTCTCTCTCCCCTTCTGTCTCTCGTCCCGTTCCATCTCTCTCCCCATTTACTTCTGTCTCCCACTCGTTTGAACATGTGAACTAGCAGCAGGCCATTCAGCCCCCTCAAGCCTGTTCCACCATTCTGTAAGATCGTGTTGGATCTAATTACTTCACATACCCCTGATAATCTTTTGCCTCACACCCCCATCCCTTGCTTAACAAGAATCTTTTCAGGAGGGAGAGGTGCAAAGACTCATGACTTTCTGCGAGAAAAGATATTCTCCTGACCTCTGTCTTAAATGGACGAGATTAAAAATCACACGACACCAGGTTATAGTCCAAATGTGTGGCGCTGGAAAAGCGCAGCAGGTCAGGCAGCATCCGAGGAGCAGGAGATACTGCCTGACCAGCTGTGCTTTTCCAGCGCCACACTCTTTGACTCTGATCTCCGCAGTCCTCACTTTCTCCTACCAGGATATAGTCCATCAGGTTTATTTGGAAGCCCTAGCTTTCAGAGCACTGCTCCTTCATCAGGTAGCTACGCTCTGAAAGCTAGGGCTTCCAATTAAACCTGCTGGACTGTAACCTGGTGTTATGTGATTTTCAACCTTGTCCACCCCAGTCCAACACCAGTTCCTCCACATCATTAAGTGCACGACACACTCTCATCTTTACTAACTTTCTCTCCCCTACTCTCTTTCCCTCTCTCCCCGCACCCACCCCAGTCCCTTCTCCCACACATTGCAGGGTCCTAATTGAAAACTTGAACATTGTGAAACATCCCCACAGACAGAAAGCGTCCTGTTGTGGAGCACAGCAGAAGTAGAGACCAATGTCACAAAAGAGTGCCTGAGAAACCTAACTGGAAATTCGGGAGTATTTGCTTTACAAAGGGAATGGATGTGACAGAAGCAGAGAGGTTGTTTCCACTGGTGGGTGAAACTAGAACTAGGGGGCATAGCCTCAAAATAAGGAGGAGCGGATTTAGGACTCAGGTGAGGAGAATGGCGGAGCGAGCTCGATGGGCCAAATGGCCTACTCCCGATCCTAGTTCATATGTTCTTACATCAGACAACAAAGAACTTGCTCCACCCAAGGGAGGGTTTGAAGGGAATAGTATTGATGGGTGTTGGGAAAGACGATGACTATACCTGGATGAAGGGAATAGAGGGTTACAATTGTAGTCCGAATGAGAAAAGATGGGAACATAAAGACCAAGTTGTCCCCTCCTGATCCTATATTCTAGATTTCTCCATCTCTTGCGGCAGATAGAGATTAGTAACAGGTAAAGACACAGAGTTTCACAAAAGGATTACTGGAGAGATACACACAGGTTAAGGCAGAGGGAGAGAGACTGTGAGGTATAAAGGGGGGTGGGGGGGAAATGTAAGCAGCTAGTTTAAGCCTGTGCAAGGTTTGGAATGTGTTAAAATCTTCTCTGAAGTATCAACACAAAGAAACAGTAAAAGGCCTAAGGGTGAGGGAGAGGGAGAAATAGCAATAAACAAAGACCTGATTCCAGAGAGACATGTACACACCAGAGAGAGAGAGAGAGACAGAGAGAGAGAGAGACAGACAGACAGAGAGAGAGAGACATGTAAACACCAGAGAGACAGAGAGAGAGAGAGAC
>NC_057716.1:106196575-106196963 GCF_004010195.1 Chiloscyllium plagiosum
AGAGAGGGAGACAGAGACAGAGAGACAGAGACAGAGACAGAGAGACACAGAGAGAGAGAGAGAGACATGTACACACCAGAGGGACAGAGAGAAAGAGAGGGACATGTACACACCAGAGAGACAGAGTGAGAAAGAGAGACAGAGAGAGAAAGAGAGAGAGAAACATGTCCACACCAGAGAGAGACAGAGACAGAAAGAGAGAGAAAGACAGAGAGAGAGAGAGACATGTACACACCAGAGAGACAGAGAGAGAGAGAGAGACATGTACACACCAGAGAGACAGAGTGAGAAAGAGAGACAGAGAGAGAAAGAGAGAGAGAAACATGTCCACACCAGAGAGAGACAGAGACAGAAAGAGAGAGAAAGACAGAGAGAGAGAGAGACATGT
>NC_057716.1:106197463-106203288 GCF_004010195.1 Chiloscyllium plagiosum
TTAGGGACGGGAAATAAATAAATGCTGACCTTGCCAATAACACCCACAGGCAAATGTGAGGACTGCAGATGCTGGAAACCAGAGTCTAAATTAGAGTGATGCTGGAAAAGCACAGCAGGTCAGGCAGCATCCGAGGAGCAGGAAAATCGACGTTTCGGGCAAAAGCCCTTCATCATTCTTCATTCCTGATAAAGGGCTTTGCTTGAAACTTCGATTTTCCTGCTCCTCTGATGCTGCCTGAACTGCTGTGCTTTTCCAGCACCACTCTAGTCAGTAACACCCACATTCCATGAATGAATGAAAATGCCGACTGCGTTTTGTTACGACACAGCAGTGTACCCTTCCACTAATTAAACCAAACACACAGAAAAGCTCACCTCACTTCCTAATCTGTTAAAGTATGAGTGACAGAAAACTCCCTAAATTCCATTATTCTTTAACTCCGTTATTCTATAACTCTATAAGTGATCATTAAATAGCCACTATTTACACTCTAACCCCCCTTTCTCTTAAACATCTGTTGTCTACCTCCAACTCTATAACAATATACAGATCCAATAAAAACCCCGATTAAAATTACATCAACTTCATTTTCAAAACCACCCAGCGGCTGTTGTCGTTGGCGTCTGTCTCCCTCTGGCTATAGATCTTCCTGGGTCAGCCTCGGTCTTTTGCTGCAAAGATGTTTCATATGAACAAGGTACCTTTAATAGAGTGTGTTTTGGATGGCAGTCTCTCTCTCGCTGGCAGTTTACTCTCTCACTAACTTTCTAAGTGCCCACTTCTTAATACCCCATACATTGGATTGTCTCATTGGTTCAATGTTGTCAAAAGAGTAAAATTCAAATTCAATTGGGTTTTAGTACTCTGGCGCATAATTTAAACTGATTGGTTAAATATGAACTGTTGTGAACATAGCAGCCAAATGTTACATATTTTTAATTTTCCCGTAGATTCCGAGACTGCTAGTCAGTCACATGACAGGTGCCTGCAAACTCTCACTGCCAAAACAGCCTTCTCTCTCTCTCTTAAAGGTGCAGTACATGCCTTCAACTTCATCACAATTTCCACTGAGAATTGGAATGGTTTGATTGGTTGTTCACCTGATCTGGGTGATATTGTTTCTCGTGTCAGTGCGGACTCAGTGGGCCGATGGTCCTTTTCCATGCTGTATGACTCTACGTGTTATGGTGTAATGGGTTAATGGGTGGTCCTCAGATCTTCAGGCCCAGCATAATCCAGACTGATTGGAGTTTAAAGAACTCAAGCAAGGAATTAGGAGAGCAAGAAGGGGCCATGAAATGACCTTGGCAAGTAGGGTTAAAGAGAATCCCCAAGGCATTCTATACACACATTGAAAACAAGAGGCTAACTTGGGAGAAGATAGGACCACTCAAGGATAAAGAAGGGAACTTATGCCTGGAGGCAAGGGATGTGTGTGCGATCCTTAATGAGTACCTTGTGTCAGTATTCACCTAGGGGAAGGATATGGAGGATAGCGAGATTTGTGTGGAGCATGCTAATATGCTAAGACATTTTGAGATCAAGAAAAAAAGTGGTGTTGAATCTCTTGAAGAGCATTAAGGTGAATAAGTCCCTGGAGCACGATGGTATCTATCCCAGGTTACCAAGAGAGAAGATTGCTGGGGCCTTGACTAAGATCTTTGTATCCTGGCCAGGCATTGGAGAGGTCCCAGAGGACTAGTGACTAGCTCATGTTCTTCCTCCGTTTAAGAAAGGAAATGGGAATAGTCCAGGAAACTATAGAACAGTGAGTCTCACCTCGGTGGTTGGGAAGCCATTGGACAGAATACTTAGGGATGGGATTTACGCACATTTGGAAAAGCATAGCCTAATAGGGACAGTCTCAGCATAGTTTTGTGCAGTGCAGGACATGTCTTACTAACTTGATTGAATTTTTCAAGGAGGTGATGAAGGTGACGATGAGGATCGAGCAGTGGATGTTGTTTATATGGATTTTAGCAAGGCTTTCGACAGGATCCCTCATGGTAGGCTCATCCAGAAGATTTAAGATACATGGGTTCCATTGTGATTTGGCCATGTGGATTCAGAATTGGATGCCTATAAATGGCAGTGTGTCGTGGTGGAAGGTTGTTTTTCAGGCTGAAGGTCTGTGACTAGTGGTTTTCCGCAGGGATCCATACCGATACCTCTGCTGTTTGAGACATACAAATGACTTGTATGAAAATGTAGATGAATGAATTGAATTGAATTTATTGTCACGTGTACCGAGGCACAGTGAAAAGCTTTGTCTTGCAAACAATGCAAGCTAATCTCAGAGTTATGTAGCATAGACAAATAAGTAAATAATAGGTAAACAGCGGCAAAAACAAAAACACAGGTACAGGTGAATGTTAAGTTTTGTAACTCTATTCAGTATTCTAACAACAGTAGGGTAGAAACTGTTACGAAACCGGCTGGTGCATGTGTTCAGGCTTCTGTACCTTCTCCCCGATGGTAGAGGTTATAGAAAAACATTGCCTGCGTGGGATGGATCTTTGAGGATGCTGGCAGTCTTTCCTTGACAGCGGGCCTGGTAGGTGGCTTTTATAGATGGAAGGTTGGCCTTTGTGATTGTCTGGGCCGAGTTCACCCCTCTCTGTAATTGTCTCCGATCTTCAATGGTATAGTTGCCATACCAAATAGTGATACATCCAGACAGAATGCTCTCGATGGCGTACCTATAAAAGTTGGCACGGGTATTCGCCGTTGTGCCAAACTTTCTAAGCTGCCTGAGGAGGAAGAGACGTTGCTGGGCCTTTGTAACCAGTGCGTCCACATGAAGAGTCCGAGAAAGCTTGTTGTGGATGACCACTCCCAGGAGCTTGACACTCTCCACTCGTTCCACCTCTGTGCTGTTAATGTGTAGGGGGCCATCAGTAAATTCCTGCCAAAAGTCAATAATGAGTTCCTTGGTCATGTCGGCATTAAGAGGTAGATTGTTCTCAGTGCACCATTTTTCCAGGTCTTCCACCTCCCGTTGGTAGTCTGTTTCATCGCCATCTGAGATTTGACCGACTATGGTGGTGTCATCAGCAAACTTGCAAATGGCAATAGTCTGGTATTTGGCGATGCAGTCATGGGTATACAGTGAGTACAGTAGTGGACTGAGTACACAGCCCGGGGGGGGGGGGGGGGGGGGGTGAGGGGGGCTCCAGTGTTGAGTGTTAGTGAGGATTAGTAGGTTTGCAGATGATACAAAGATCAATGGAGTTGTGGATAGTGTAGAAGGTTATCAAAAGATACAGAGTGATACAGATCAGTTGCAGATATGGGCGGAGTTTAATCCCACTAAGTGTGAGGTGCTGCACTTTGGGAGATCAAATGTTAAGGAGAGTATACATTTAATGGCAGGACTCTGAACAGCATGGATCTTGGAGTTCAAGTCCATAGCTGCCTGAAAATTGCCAAGCAACTAGATAGGGTGGTAAAGAAGGCGTATGACATATTTGTGTTTATTGGTCAGGGAATTGCGTAAAAGAGTCAGGATGCATGTAACAGGTTTATAAGACTTTGGGAGTTAGGCTGCACTTAGAGTATTATGTTCAATTCTGGTCACCACATTACAGGAAGGATGTGGAATCTTTGGAGAGGGTTCAGAAGAGGTTTACCAGGATGCTGCCTGGATTAGAGGGTATGAGCGATAAGGAGAGGCTAGAAAACCTCAGGTTGTTTTCTTTGGAGCAGTGGAGGCAGAGGGGAGATCTGAGGGGATTCTATAAAATTATGAGATGCACAGATAGGGTTGACGGTCAGAATCTTTTTTCCAAGAGTTGAAATGTCTAAAACTAGGGAGCATGCATTTAAGCTGAGAGGAGGAATGTTCAAAGGAGCCAATGAGGGCACACTGCCAGGGGAGATGGTGGAGGCATATACAATAGGGACATTTAACAGACTTTTATATAAGCGTGTGAATATGCAAGGAATGGAGGGATATGGGCCAAGGATAGGCAGAAGGGATTAGTTTAATTTGGCATCACGTTCGGCACAACATGGTAAGCTGAGGGGTCGTTCCTGTGCTGTACTGTTCCATGTTCTATGCAACTGGCCCAGTGCCAAGCCAGCATCCAGGGCAGTGGTCCATTTGGTACATCTGGGGAAAAGTGATTCTTGGAGAAGCCTATCTGGAAGTGTGTGTCACCCACGATGTTGGAAGGATGTTCACAATTTTTTTGAATACGTGCTGAGGTGATTTACTGGAATGTTTCCTTGAATGATGGGAAGTGGGAGAAAGAGAAATTGTATCCACTGGAGCGGGGAAGGCCAGGGGAGATGTCATCAGATTTAGGACTGAGTTCAGGAGGAGCTTCTTCACCCAAGGGATTGTGAATCAGTGGAATTCCCTGCCCAGTGAAGAAGTTGAGGCTACCTTGCTGAATGTTTTAAAGGCAAAGCTAGATTTTTGAACAGTAAAGGAATTAAGGGTTATGATGAGAGGGCGGGTAAGTGGAGCTGAGTCCACTGAAAGATCAGCCATCATCTTATTGAATGGCGGAGCAGGCTCCAGGGGCCAGATGGCCTACTCCTGCTCCTAGTTCATATGTTCTTACATAACTGCACAGGAAGATCAGACACAGACAGCAGGACAATAACAGTCGAGAGTATGTTGCTGGAAAAGCACAGCAGGTCAAGCAGCAGCTGAGGAGCAGGAGAATCGACGAGTCAGGCATAAGCTTTCTGAAAGGCTTTTGCCCAAGACGTCGATTCTCCCGTTCCTCGGGTGCTGCCTGACCTGCTGTGCTTTTCCAGCAATACACTCTCGACTCTGATCTCCAGCGTCTACAGTCCTGACTTTCTCTGAGCAGGACAAGAACACCCTGACGCTCCAGTCCAGGACTCTCTTGAATGTGAGCTTCTCACTTTGAGATGGGAACACTGTTTTTGCTGAGCAACGAATCATTCCTCTCTGTTCTGTGCTGTCCCCCTCCCTGCCCCAGGTTCCGTTACTCTGAGGACGATGTTGTTAGCTACATCCTGCAGATCCTCCAGGGTCTTGAGTACCTGCACAGCCGACGTATCGTTCACCTGGACATCAAACCGGACAATGTCATTGTCACCTACCTCAACGTCATCAAGCTGGTGGACTTTGGCAGTGCCCACTTCTTCAATGCTACTGTGCCAAAGCCGCTGGGTCGCAGAGTGGGCACTCCGGAGTATATGTGTGAGTGTTACGCTAGGACCTGACCCCCTGGACCTGAGGTAGAGAGAAATGTCCACAACTGATCCCAGTCAGGGAGCCATTGCCATCCTCCACACCATATCCACCCTTGGTAACCCACTGGATAATGGTGCCACCTCAGAGCACACCATCCTAACACTGTTACCTCCACTAACAGTAACAGGTGGAGGGGGAATCAAGGACACTGAGGAGCAGCAGCTCCCCCTTCCTTCCTCTAAACCATCCCCCCACCCACTCTCCACCCATTACCCAACTGTATGTTCCAGTATGTCTCTATTTGGGAGTTAATGTGTATGTGTAAGTCTGTGTGTGTGTGTAGGTGTCTGTGTGTGCATGAGTGTAAACATGTGTGCATGTGTTAATGTGCATGCGTGCGCGTAAAAGTATGTGAAAATATCTCTGTTAGTGTGTGCCAAGTGAGTGTGTGTATGTGTGAGTTAGTGAGAGTGTGTATGTATGGGCATGTTAGTGAGTGTGTGTGAATGTCTGTGTGTGTATGTGTTAGCGAATGTGTGTCAGTGTGTGTAACTGTGTTGTGAATGTGTGTGTATGTGTAAGTGAGTGTTTGTGAGTGTGTCAGTGTGTATGTATCTATGAGTGTTAGTGACTGTGCGTCAGTGTGTGT
>NC_057716.1:106204142-106209800 GCF_004010195.1 Chiloscyllium plagiosum
CCCATCTCCACTATTCAGCTCCCAATTCTGTAGATTTCTTCTTATTCTCCCGATCATTCTCTTACTCTCAACACCTCCATCTTTCAAACCCATCGCCTCATTTTCGCTCTCAATCTCACAATTATTTTTCTCTCTCACTTATTCTCCCTCATCATCTCCGGTGGTGTTACAGGGCTGTCATTTCCAAAAATGCGATCTCTGTGACTCTCTCACTAACTGATAATTCTCTCTTGTGTTTTGTTCCTCTGTCCATCTCTCTCTCCATCTTTCTCTTTCTTTCTCTCTCTCTCTCTGTCCTGTCTCTCTCGTTCTCTCCAAGCTCCTGAAATGCTGAAGGGAGATCCGATTGGACCACCGGCTGATATCTGGGGTCTGGGCGTGCTTATTTACATCATGTGAGTAGGAGGGTGTTTGCTGGTATCTCTGACTGTGTCTGGGTGTGGGTTTTGTAGCTCTGAGTGTGAGGGAGTGCAGCGAGGGGGAATACGCCCCTTCGAGATGTCCTTGCTTGTTTGGTGCATGTACATGGCTTGTTCACTCTCCTGGAGTGGGGCTGCATTAACCTGCTTTTTAAATCATGATTCTTTTAACCCCCACTCCCCCTCCCCACATACACATGCACGCACATTCTCACTCAGTACCATTTCCCATTGGCAGTGCACACTAGATAAGTACTGTTTGTACATCCTCTCCCTCCATAGAGAGACAGAGAGATCCCTTGGGTCTGCAATTGTTACATTCACTGATTTGTGAACCAGTCACTGCTCTTAGGGAGGGAGTTCCAGGGTATTGACTCAGCAATGCTGAAGGAACAATGATGTATTTCCAAGTCAGGATGGTGAGTGGCTTGGAGGGGAATTTGCAGGGGGTCGAGTTCCCATGTATCTGTTGTCCTTGTGGGGTGACAGGTTTGGAAGGAGCTGTCCCAGAAGCCTATTTGTGTACTTGGGGTCCTAAATCCCTCTTGCTTCCCCCATTGTTCCCAGCTGCCCGCCAGTTTGCAAATACAGCAGCATCTCTGGAACAGCAGGGATAAGGGGAAAGTCACTTTCAGCTTCCCATTCCTGAGCAGACTCAAGCCATTACTCCCAGAGTCAGGAGTCACATGAAGGAGCAGCGCTCAAAAAGCTTGTGATTTCAAATAAACCTGTTGGACTATAACCAGGTGTCGTGTGACTTCTGACCTTGTCTGCCCCAGTCCAACACCAGCACCTCCACACCATTATTCCCAAAGAGAGACCGAGAGGTTTCTTTCAGTTATTTGTTCGTAGGATGAGGGCGTCACAGGCCAGGCCAGCATTTATTGCCCATTCCTAATTGCCCAGAGGGCAGGTAAAAATCAACCACATTACTGTGGGTCTGGAATCACATGTAGGCCAGACCAGGCAAGTGTGGCAGTTTCCTTCCCTAAAGGTATTAGTGACCCAGATGGGTTTTTACAACAATCCACAATGGATTCATGGTCACCGTTAGACTCTTAATTCCAGATTTTTATTGAAATCACATTCCACCATCTGCCGTGGTGGGATTCGAACCCAAGTCCCAGAGCATTACCTGTCTGTGGGTTAATAATCTAGTGATAATCCCATTGGGCCATCACCCCCACATGTGTGACAGTAAATGCAGATACTGACGGAGGTGAAACTGTTGGATTGTGGGACAGTCAAGAACACATTGACATTGCTCTCGGACCATCCTGTCTCACTGTCCACTTTCTGGCTGGGTAGGTAGGCTACGGAGAAGGTGTTCCTCGGGGAACAGAGGGACAAGGAAGGGGTGAGAATGGAAAGGACTAACCTGTAAACGCCCCATGTCTGTGCAGGTGGGGAAGGTTTCTGAGAATTCCCAAAGCCTACCCATGAGTGAGAGTTTTCAGGAGTAGCTGGCAGGTCAGGGATTTTAAAAAAAAGGATTTAATGGGAATGGGATTCCCTGAATGACAACCACAGCTGCTTGGTACTGAGGCTCAGTCGTGTGAGGCAACTCTGTGTGTTATTTATAACTCATGTTCTCTGTGTTTCAGGTTAAGTGGACGATCACCCTTCACTGCACCAGATCCAACAGAACTCGAGAGCAAGATTAAATCAGCACAGTTTGACCTCACAAAGTGCTATCCCAATGCATCGCAGAATGCTGCACTCTTTCTTAAACGGGTCCTCTGCATGTTCCCAGCGTGAGTAACCAACCCCATGGCAACAAACTAATACTGTCTGGACACAGGAATCTCTTGTCTCTTTCTGTGCTATACTCTTTTGGAATTTAGACGAATGAAGGGGGATCTTATAGAAATATAAAAAATTATGAAGGGAATAAATGTGATAGAAGCAGGAAAGTGGTTTCCACTGGCAAGTGAAATAAGAACAAGAGGGCATAGCCTCAAAATTAAGGGGAGCAGATTTGGGACTAAGTTGAGGAGGAACATCTTCACCCTAAGGATTATGAATCAGTGGAATTCCCTGCCCAGTGAAGCAGTTGAGGCTACCTCGCTGAATGTTTTTAAGGCAAAGATGGATTTTTGAACAGTAAAGAAATTAAGGGTTACGGTAAGTGGAGCTGAGTGCACAAAAAGATCAGCCATGATCTTATTGAATGGCGGAGCAGACTCGAGGGGCCAAATGGCCTACTCCTGCTCCTTGTTCTTATGTTTCCGGTTTTATCCCAGTAGATGCCAATCCTAGCTACAGCAAAAGTATTCTGTGTAGTTCTGGTATTCACGTTATTGGAGGGTTGGGATAGCACGAGAAAGGGGGCAGAAGAGATTTACCAGGATATTGCCTGGGCTGGAGAGTTCCAGTGATGAAGAGAGATTAGACAGACTGGGACTGTTTCCCTCCGAGCAGAGGAGATTGAGAGGGCACATGATTGAGGTGTATAAAATTATGAGGGGCATAGACAGGAAGAAACTGCACTTGTGATGCCAAGTCTATGGGCCAAGTGCTGAGAAATGGGGTTAGAATAGTTAGCTGGTTGTTTGGGCTAAAGGTCTTTTTCTATGCTTTATCGGTGGAGAAACTGTGGCCTGCAGATTCTAGAGTGTCCGAGTCGAAAGTGTAGTGCTGGAAAAAGCACAGCAGGTTAGGATGAAGGGCTTTTGCCCAAAATGTTGACTCGCATGCTGCCTGACTTGCTGTGCTTTTCCAGCGCCACACTTTCGACTCTGCTTTATCGATGACCCATCCTGGTCCAAGCTATGACCTGCAACTGAGAGGTAAAGCCACAAAGTAAAGCTCCCTCTACACTGTCCCCCATCAAACACTCCTAGGACAGGGACAGCATGGGGTTAGGTACAGGATAAAGCTCCCTCTACACTGTCCTCATCAAACATTCCCAGGACAGGGACAGCACGGGGTTAGATACAGGATAAAGCTCCTTCTACACTGTCCCCATCAAACACTCCCAGGACAGGGACAGCACGGGGTTAGATACAGGATAAAGCGCCCTCTACATTGTCCCCCATCAAACATTCCTAGGACAGGGACAGCACGGGGTGAGATACAGGTAAAGCTTACTCTGCACTGTTTGGAATTACACTGGACATCTCCCCAAGTGCAAAACCTCACATTTTCCACATTATATTCCATCTACCATGTTCCTGCCCATTCGCTAACTCTATCCAAATCCTCCAGAAGCCACTGTACATTCTCCTCACAATACACATTCCCATTTAGCTTTGTATCATCCACAAAGTTGGAAATAATTCATTTGGTTCCTATCTCCAAATCACTGAGGTCTATTATGAACAGCTGGGGCCCAAATACATATCTTTTTGATATTCTAGTCATCACAGTCTGCAATTGTGAGAATAATCCATTTATTCCTACACTCTGTTTTCTGTCTGTTAGTCAACCATTAAGGTGTTAATACATTACCTCCTATCCCATGTCCTTTAATTGTCCATAGTTGCCCCTTGAGAAGTTGGGGTGAGCTGCCTTCTTGAACCAGTCCATTGTAGATAGACCCACAATACCCTTAGGGAGGGAATTACAGGATTCTGACCCAGCGACAGTGAAGGAACGGTGATATATTTCCAAGTCAGCAAGGTGAGTGGCTCGGATGGGGACTTGCAGGGGGTGTGTTCCTGTGTATCTGCTGCCCTTATTGTCGAGTCATAGAATCACACAGCACGGAAACAGACCCTTTGATCCAACCAGTCCATGCCGAACATAATCTCTGATCCTGGCCCATATCCTTCTAAACCCTTCCTATTCATATACCCATCCAGATGCCTTTTAAATGCTGTAATTGTACCAGCCTCCACCACTTCCTCTGGCAGCTCATTCCATACATGTACCATCGTCTGCGTGAAAAAGTTGTCCCTTAGGTCCCTTTTAAATCTTTCACCTCTCACCCTAAACCTATGCCCGCTAGTTCTGGATTTCCCCACCCCAGGGAAAAGACTTTGTTCATCCTATTCATACCCTGCATGATATTATAAACCTCTATAACCTCAGCCTCTGACGCTCCAGGGAAAACAGCCCCATCCTATTCAGCCTCTCCCTATAGCTCAAATCTGCCAACCCTGGCAATGTCCTTGTAAAACTTTTCTGAACATTTTCAAGTTTCACAACATCCTACCTACAGGAGGGAGACCAGAATTGCACGCAGTATTCCAAAAGTGGCCTAACCAATGTCCTATTCAGTTGCAATGTGCCCTCCCAACTATACTCAATGCTCTGACCAATAAAGGAAAACATACCAAACGCCTTTGTCACTATCCTGTCTAGTTGTGACTCCACTTTCAAGGAGCAATGAACCTGCACTCCAAGGTCTCTTTGTTCAGCAGCACTCCCCAGAACCTTACCGTGAAGTGTGTAAGTCCTGCTCTGATTTGATTTTCCAAAATGCAGCACTTCACATTTGTCTAAATTAAACTTCATCTGCCCCTCCTCGGCCCATTGGCCCATCTGATCAAGATCCCATTGTACTTCAAGGTAACCTTCTTCGCTGTCCACTTAAGGTGGAAATTGATTATGGTTTGGTAGGTGAAGGAATTAAGGGTCAAAATCTTGAATTCTCATTCTTAACAAGCCCCATGTCCTGTGAATGAGCTTTTCGGAAGGTTCACAGAATCGAATCAGATTTTAGATACAGCTCAATCACGGTGTCATTGAATGATAGAATTGGTTTGATGGGCCAAAGAGCCTCCTGGTGACCATTCTGTTGGGGATGTAATTATTTCTGGGTCTTTGGGATGAGGGACCACCTTCTCAACGAGAATAAGGAACTGATTGTTTCAGACTGGGATGAGGAGAAAGATCTTCCCTCAGAAGGTGGGGAATGTTTGGAATTGCCGATCCCAGAGAGCTGTGGATGCTCCGTGGTTGAATCTACTTTCAGCTGGAACAGACAGGGTTTTTCGGGAAATCAAGGTCCTTATACAGAATGCAGACCCAAGATCGTCTTTGACTGTATTGAATGTAGAAGTCAAAAAGAGTGGTGCTGGAAAAGCACAGTCAGGCAGCATTTGACGAGCAGGAGAGTCGACGTTTCAGGCATAAGCTCTTCATTGGAAATGTGGGGGAGGCCCAAGGAGGCTGAGAGATAAATGGGAGGGGGTTGGGGGAAGGCAATCAGTGGATGGAAGTGGAGGTGATGGTGATAGGTCGGAAAAGAGGGTGGAGCGGATAAGTGGGATGGAAGATGGGGGGGGGTAGGACA
>NC_057716.1:106209977-106214542 GCF_004010195.1 Chiloscyllium plagiosum
GAAAGATGTTGTGAAACTTGAAAGGGTTCAGAAAAGATTTACAAGGATGTTGCCAGGGTTGGAGGATTTGAGCTACAGGGAGAGGCTGAATAGGCTGGGGCTGTTTTTCCTGGAGCATCGGAGGTTGAGGGGTGACCCTATAGAGGTTAACAAAATTATGAGGGGCATGGATAGGATAAATAGACAAAGCCTTTTCCCTGGAGTCGGGGAGTCCAGAACTAGAGGGCATAGGTTTAGGGTGAGAGGGGAAAGATATAAAAGAGACTTAAGGGGCAACTTTTTCACTCAGAGGGTGGTACGTGTATGGAATGAGCTGCCAGAGGAAGTGGTGGAGGCTGGTACAATTGCAACATTTAGGAGGCATTTGGATGGGTATATGAATAGGAAGAATTTGGAGGGATATGGGCGGGGTGCTGGCAGGTGGGGCTAGATTGGGTTGGGATTTCTGGTTGGCATGGACAAGTTGGACCAAAGGATCTGTTTCCGTGCTGTACATCTCTATGACTCTATGTTCTCTGAAACGTTCCCCAAGTTGCGTCCTGTCTCCCCAGTGTAGAGGAGACCACACCGATACAGTAGATGACATGTGTGGAAGTACAGGTAAATTTCTGGTGGATGTAGAGCGATCCTTTGGGGCCTTGGATGGAGGTGAGGGAGGAGATGTGGGCGCAGGTTTTGCACTTCTTGCAGTGGCAAGGGAAGGTGCCAGGAGGAGAAGGTGGGTTGGTGGGGGGCGTGGACCTAACACGAGAGTCTGGAACACAGATAGGGTTGGGGAGGGAAACCTATCCCTGTTGCTGGGGTCTGTTTGTACGTGGCAGAAATGGCGGAGGATGATGCATTGTATTTGGAGGTTGGTGGGATAGAAGGTGAGGACCATGGGGGGTTCTGTCCTTGTTGCGATTGGAGAGGTGGGGTTCAAAAGCAGAGGTGCGGGAAGTGGAGGAGATGTGCTGGAGGCCATCATCAACCACGTGGGAGGGGCAATTGCGGTCCTTGAAGTAGGAGGCCATTGGTAGGGTGGAAGGTGAGGACCGGTAGGGAGGGCTCTATCCTTGTTGCGGTTGGAGGGGTGGGGTTCAAGGGAGGAGGTGTGGGAAGTGGAGGAATTGCACTGGAATGTAGAAGCAGGTTAGATGGGCTGAGTAGCCTATTCTTGCTGTTTTTAATTCCTCTTTATCTCGGCCTGCTCCAGGACACGACCGACGGTGAAGGAATGTCATGCTAACCCCTGGCTCCAGGATAACTACCTGATGAAGCTCCGTCGACAGACGCTTACCTTCACTACCACCCGACTGAAGGAGTTCCTGGTCCACCACCAGAAGAAGCGATCTGAGACCCTCACTCGGCACCGAGTTCTCCTGCGGTCCTACAGCAACACCACCAGCCAGCCCGGGAGCCCTGGCGTCCCTCCGGCAACCCAGTGACCCCTCACCCCCACCCCGAGGAGCTGGGGGAGCGGGGAGGCAATGAGAAATCTGAGGGCAACATTCCAGTCAACACCTGCATTGCAAACACTTGAACCCATCCTGCCGAGGGACAGAGGGGACAGCCATTCCCCACATCTCGACACCAACGATCAAACCATTAAGGGACAGACACCTAGCACTGACAGTTTTCTTTTCTCTATTTATTTAAGACAGTAACCAAGGACGTGAGGTTGTGCATCTTGTGTCCAAATGGTTTTTAGCAAAAGGCTTTGTCTCCGAATCCAAGGGAGGGAATGGGGGGAGCGAGCAGTGCATAGGTTAGTGACTGGAACCAACTTCATTGTGACCCACTGGGGGCAGAGTGGAGACCTGCTTCATAAGAGAATGGACAAAAACCAGCCTTACTGTCGATTTTCCCTTTGAGTATGTGTGCATCCCAGCCCCTTCCCAAACCCTTGCCCCGAATCTCCGGGACTCCAATCTTCTCAATACTTTGCAGAGAGGGAGACAGAGAGATGGCCCCCTCTCTCATCTGATTTTCCTTTGTACATCGAGAGATGTGAGCAGTCTCTTTACACAGGGATTCACTTAAGTTTCAATTCTCTCTCAATGAAGTGCAATTTGGTTCTGCAGGACTCCCTGGTCCTCCGAGCCCATCAAGCAGACTCTGAAGTTTCGGTTCCATACATGACTGAATTTCCAGGGACTAAGAAGATCCCGATCTTGCTCCCACCTTCCCCCAACTCCTTTCTCACCAACCTCCTGGAGATTACCTGCACCACCACAGAATTAAGCAGGGATTGGCATCTCTGGGCTGTCAGGTCACACTGGAGAGAGCCATCTCCCTGTCCCTGGAAAGGCTCCTCTCAACTACCAGCCTCTGAAAATCTATCAGCTCCAACTGAGGGCCCAGGGCAGGGAACTGGTCTAATCTGGTGTCCCTGCTCTCTAGTTTGGGGATATCTTTGGGCGAGTAAAATGGATGTAAATAGAAATTATGTTGCAAGGCCTTCCTGAAAGACATTTGTAAGATTTTACTTGATGAGTATTGGGCTGAGGGTTGGCCTGTGTATTTTGCCACACAGTGGAGGGAGGTTGGGAAATGAGGCAGGGAGATTCCTGCATATATTTTCATACTTGTGTGTTTGCAATAGGATGAAGTGTGCGTGTATGCACACACACACACATACGTACACACACTCATACACACTCTTACACAGAGACATTTGCACAGACTCTCACACTCACACAGTTTCTCATACACACACACACACACATTCTCTCTCTCGCGCGCGCACACACACACACACCCATAGCCATGTACATGCAGTCACAGCCTAACACACACTTGCACGCATTCACGCATGGTCACACATGCGTGCACATCCACACTGGTGCACACATGCAATGTGTGCGAAGACACATGTAGTAGTGTGCACAGATCTGGTGCGTGAACATCTGTGCACCAACACATGCACATGTGTGCTTATCCATGTGCACGGACACATGTGTAAAGATCCGTGCACACTGAGACAGACTTGTGACTGGTTTGATTATGACACATGGCCTACTTTAAATAATTAATTGCACACAGCACAAGAAGATTTCACAAGCAAAAAAAAGGGGAATGTAATTTCCCTTGAATTGATATTTTTAGGGATATTTTGAGCTCCAGCGATTATTCATGCGACTAAAATCTCTTGCAAGGCAAGTGTGCGAGGTTGCGCTGGAAGTGTAAATCACAATAGCTTGCATCCATCACTTTGGGAATTTGGGGACTGTCCTGTTGAATGGACGCCCTTGCTGCTATCTTTAGGAACAAAAGGAAAGCTGGGGTGGGGGTGTTTCCCATGGTCAGGAAACAGCGTCAGAACCCAGCAGCCACAGCTGTCATCACCCACCTCTACCCAGCATTGACCATCAACCGCTTTCCTGCCCGTCATAGATGGCTGGCTCATACCAACTAGCACAGCTCAATGCTGAGATCAGGCAAAAATAGCTTACATTTATATGGCGCCTTTAACATGGCAAACGCAGGTGCAATTGTGGGTGGAAACATTTATACCAAGACAGAGAAGGCAGTGACAAAGCAGATGTTCAAAGTTTGGCGAGAGGGAGAAAGGTCAGTTTTAACTGCGTCGTAAAGTGGGGACAGAGACAGGGAGGGAATTCCGCAACTCGGAACCCAAGCAGCTGAAGGTACAGTCCCTGAGACAGAGCAAAGGAGGTTGCCCAGAACTAGAAAGTTCATGGAGATGTGACATGATTGGGAGCTGTAGGATGTTAGAGAGGGTGAGAGCAAGGGGAGATTTGAGAGAAGCTGTCTTCTGAGAAATAGCTAGCTCCAAGTCATGATGGTTCTGACAATCCCAGCCACACTGGGTCATCCTATACTGAGGGGATTTGATGGAATCACTCAGGCCAATTCATCAGCCTGTGTTTGCTGAGAGAACGTTTCCCATCTAATACCTTAGGCAGCTGGCTTCATATCCACTGGCAGTTTAGAGAAGAGAAAGGCAACTTGATTGAAACACAGAAAACAGTGAGGGGTCTTAACTGGGTGGTGAGGGAGAGGATGGTTCCTCTTGTAGAAGGATTTAGAGTTCCAGGTGACTGTTTAAAAATCAGGGCTTATCCATTTTAGACAAAGATGAGAAAAATATTTTCTGAGTCCTGGATCTTTGGAACTCTCTTCCTCAAAAGGTGGTGGAAATGAATCTTTGAATATTTTTATGACAGCTGGGTAGATTCTTGTTGAATGGGGTGAAAGGTTACCAGGAATAGTTGGGGATGTAATCAGAACAGCCACCATCTTACTGAGGGGCAGAGTGACCACCACCTAGGTTTTGAATGTTCATATGTTGAGTTTTTCCAGCACTGTCTGAGTTAATCCTTTGCTTTTGCTCATCCTGACCTTACCATGGATTCTCTGTCTTTATGTGTCTTTGTCCCTCGGTTTTTGTCTATCTCTCTTTTTGTCCCACACCCGTTCTTTCACATTATATCCCTGACCCCTTATTACTCTCAGGCTCCACTTCACACCCTCTGTCCCCCTCTCACTCCCTCTATCCCACTCACTCTCTGTTCTTCACTCTCCCTCTTTCCCTCACACTCTCCTTCTGTCCCTCACTCATT
>NC_057716.1:106214833-106232291 GCF_004010195.1 Chiloscyllium plagiosum
CCCGGCCCATATCCCTCCAAACCCTTCCTATTCATATACCCATCCAAATGCCTCTTAAATGTTGCAATTGTGCCAGCCTCCACTACTTCCTCTGGCAGCTTATTCCATACCCGTACCACTCTCTGTGTGAAAAAGTTGCCCCTTAGGTCTCTTTTATGTCTTTCCCCTCTCACCCTAAACCTATGCCCTCTAGTTCTGGACTCCCCGACGCAGGGAAAAGACTTTGCCCATTTATCCTATCCATGCCCCTCATAATTTTGTAAACCTCTATAAGGTCACCCCTCAGTCTCCAACGCTTCAGGGAAAACAGCCCTAGCCTGTTCAGCCTCTCCCTATAGCTCAAATCGTCCAACCTTGGCAACATCCTTGTATATCTTTTTTGAACTCGTTCAAGTTTTACAACATCTTTCCGATAGGACCAGAATTGCACGCAATATTCCAACAGTGGCCTCACCAATGTCCTGTAGACCCGCAACATGACCTCCCAACTCCTGTACTCAATACTCTGACCAATAAAGAAAAGCATACCAAACACCTTCTTCACTGTCCTATGCACCTGCGACTCCACTTTCAAGGAGCTATGAACCTGTACTCCAAGGTCTCTTTGTTCAGCAACACTCCTTAGGACCTTACCATTAAGTGTATAAGTCCTGCTAAGATTTGCTTTCCCAAAATGCAGCACTTCGCATTTATCTGAATTAAACTCCATCTGCCACTTCTCGGCCCATCTGGTCAAGATTCTGTTGTAATCTGAGGTAACCCTCTTTGCTGTCCACTACACCTCCAATTTTGGTGTCATCTGCAAACTTACTAACTGTACCTCTTATGCTCACATCTAAATCATTTATGTAAAAGTAGAGGACCCAGCACCGATCCTTGTGGCACTCCAATGGTCACAAGCCTCCAGTCTGAAAAACAACCCTCCACCACCACCCTCTGACTTCTGTCTTTGAGCCAGTTCTGTATCCAAATGGCTACTTCTCCCTGTATTCCATGAGATCTAACCTTGCTAATCAGTCTCCCATGGGGAACCTTATCGAACACCTTATTGAAGTCCATGTAGATCACATCTACTGCTCTGCCCTCATCAATCTTCTTTGTTACTTCAAAATACACTCAATCAAGTTTGTGAGACATGATTTCCAATGAACAAAGCCATGATGACTATCACTGATCAGTTCTTGCCTTTCCAAATACATGTACATCCTGTCCCTCAGGATTCCCTCCAACAACTTGCCCACCACTAACATCAGGCTCACCGGTCTATAGTTCCTTGGCTTTACCACCCTTCTTAAACAGTGGCACCATGTTTGCCAACCTCCAGTCTTCCGGCACCTCACCTGTGACTATCAATGATACAAATATCTCAGCAAGAGGCCCAGCAATCACTTCTCTAGTTTCCCACAGAGTCCCACATGTTGGACTCCCTGAGACCTTCAGGGTTTCTTTTGACTGGGACACTCCCAGTAAGCTCCCATTTATCTTCAACTCCTGTGGAATCACAGCAGAGTTGAACTGAGGGGGAGTTAGCCTGTTGTGCCCAGTGCATTTTCCCTTATGCTCCTGTAAATGCTTCTTTTCCAGTGTTTGTCTGGTTTGTTCCTATTGGATCAGTACCATTCTCCTCTTCTAACTTGATCCCAGTCCAGCTGTTGTATAGGAATTTACATCCCCTCACACGCAACTTCATTATCAATGTTTCCCTAGCTAAACACTGTGATCCAATCTCCTGGTAATATTCTCTGAGGAGACTGTACCAGCGTTTCTCTGGGCTATCTCTGAGGTCCAAATTGATCAAACCTAGTCTGATGCTGATCTATCCTTTCAGTAACCTCCTGCCAAACCATGCATTCTGCCCCTGGGTCCCATGTCCTGGATTCGACTCGATCCTCCAGCAGGATTAAAGCTCATGTGAACTGATTTGTTTGCCACCAATATCCATGTGCAACAATCTGATTAATTAGGAGAAGGTTATTTGGCCCCTCGGATCTGCTGAGCCATTCAATAAGTCCACATTTCCAACCCCAACACCCCATGACCTTTGACTCCCTTCCCCAGCTCATTCTCACCATTGCTTCTCTGTCTCTCTCCCTCCTGTATGGGGAGGAGCCGGTATGGGCCTGGGGTGGACAAAGTTAAAAATCACACAACAGGTTATAGTCCAACAGGTTTATTGGAAGTACAAGCATTCAGAGTGATGCACCTTCAGGTAGTTGTAGAACAGGATCATGACACAGAATTTATAGCAAAAGATTACAGTGTCATGCAACAAATTATATATTGAACAAACCTAGATTGTTGTTAACTCTAAACATTTTAACCCATTCTATCCATTCTAAGAGATGAAAGAGAACAACAGTCTAGGTTTGTTCAATATACCATTTCAGCTGCCTGACACTTAATCTTTTGCTATAAATTGTGTCTTATGATGTTGCTCCACAACAACCTGATGAAGGAGCAGCGCTCTGAAAGCTAGTGCTTCCAAATAAACTTGTTGGACTATAGCCTGGTGTTGTGTGATTTTTAGCTTTGTCCCTCCTGCAGTTCACCTTCACCCATGTTACCTCTCTCACGACGTGTCTTGGTTTCTCTCAGTCTCCCAATGTGTTTCCACCCTCTCCAGTGTCTTCCATCTCTCCTACAGACTCACTCTCTCTCCTCCACTTCAGTTCTCTGTTCCTCACACTCAGTTTTCCAGAACCAATGCACACTCCTCACTGGCCTCTTTCCTCTTGACTGATGGTGGTGAACTCCCAGTCCAGAGAGCTGAACACTGACACACAGTAGGCTCAGTCTCAGCAATGAAGATGGGGATAGTTAGCAGGACATGTGTGATCCCACCTCCTTGTACACAGAGTAAAGCTGTCAGTGGGTTTCTTTGGTGTCATTAATAACCATTAATCAATGGTTTTAAGTAAAAAAAAAGTGGATATGATGTAAAGCTGCTTAAACTGCCAGTAATTTAAGATTATGATGTAGAATGCTATGAGCGTATTTGTGTATATGCAGTATGAAGATGCCAGACTGATTTAGAATACCTTGAAAATAATTGTGTACACTTATTTATAAAGCCATACTGTGATCTAGAACACGTGCACATTGTAGTATTAAGAATGCTAACGTCTGGTTTAGAACCTAATTGATGGTATTGTGTACAAGTCATGTTTCTAATGCTGGACTGGTCAAGGACAGTTTAAATTATCTATGTGTACATGTGGTCTTTCCAATGCCCTGGCTGTAATGTGATGACAGGGATGCACTATCAATTTTTTGAAAGGACTCCAGATGGTTTTTCACTGAGTATCTAATCGATGCGAATGACTGAAACTGATGTAGTATCTTTGGGTTTGACGGTTGCTGTTTGTTCTGGTGTGCAGCAGAGGCATGACAGCTGAGCTAAATAAAGATAGACAGAAACCTGACTGCAGTCATCGTCCACATTCAATCTATTGACAGCAACTACATTGGGTAACTACCCAGAGATTCCTGATAGATCCCATAAATGATAAACCCCACCCCGAACCCCTCAATTAGATTCCTGCCTAACTCAATCCTTGTATCTTATACTATATATACACCACTCCAAACGCCTCGAATAGATTCCAGTCTGTGACTCACTCTTGGGTATCTTATTCTATATACAGACCACCTAAACCCCTTGATTAGATTCCAGTCTGGAACTCCCACCTGGGTATGTGTTATATATATAAACCACACCGAACCCCTCGATTAGATTTCAGTCTGTAACTCATTCCCAGGTATCTGTTATTCTATATATACACCACCCCGAACCCCTGGATTAGATTCTAGTCTGTAACACCCTCCCGGATATCATATAAATAAACCACACCGAATGCCTTGTTTAGATTCCAGTCTGTAATTCACTCACGGGTATCTGTTATTCAAATATTAACCACCCCAAGCCCGTCAATTAGATTCCAGTCTGTAACTCAGTACTGGGTAACTGTTACATATAAACCACACCGAACACCTCGATTAGATTTCAGTCTGTAACTCACTCCCAGGTATCTGTTATATATATATAAACCACCACAAACCTTGTAATTAGACTCAAATCTGTAACTCACTCCCGGGTATTTGTTATTCTATATATAAACCACATCGAATGCCTCAAGTTAGATTCCAGTCTGTAACTCACTCCTGGGTATCTGTTGTATATATAAATCACCGTGAATGCCTTGATTAGATTCCAGTCTGAAACTCACTTCCGGGTATCTGTTATTCTATGTACAAACCATCCCGAACCCCTCGATTAGATTCCAGTCTGTAACTCACTTACATGCTTCTGTTATTCTACATATAAAGCACCCTGAACCCCTCAATGAGACTTCTGTGTGTAACTCCCTCCCGGGTATCTGTTGTTCTATATATAGACCCTGAACTCCCTGATTAGATTCCAGTCTCTAACTTACTCTTCGGTGTCTGTTATTCAATATTTAAATCACCCCTCGATTACATTCCTGTCTGCAACTCATTCCCAGGTATCTATTATTCAATATATAAACGACCCCAAACCCTTTAATTAGATTCTAGTCTGTAACTCCCTCCCGGGTATATGTTATTCTGTATAGAAACCACCCAAACCCCTCGATTAGATTCCAGTGTGTAACTCACTCACAGATATCTGTTATTCTGTACATAAACCACCTTGAGCCCCTTGGTTAGATTCCCATCTGTAACTCACTCTTCTACACAAACTCCCCAAATCCTTCTATTAAATTCGCTCCTGAAGTCTATTATTCTCGACATAAATCTCTTTGAGATTCCAGTCTTTAACTAATGCCCAGGTATCTGGTCTTTCATACATAAATCTCGGACTCCTTTTACTAGATTCCAGCCTCCAATTCACTCCCGGGGATCTGTTATTCTATATGTAAACTACCCCAAACCCCTCAATTAGATTCCAGTCTGTCATTCACTCCCAGATATCGGTTATCTGCCAACCCCTACATGTAAACTGCACCTCCTCCAGTCCCTACACCCACTCCCTATCTCTGTAACCCTCTCCAGCCCCTACACCCCCTCCCTATCTCTGTCACCCCCTCCAGCCCCGACACCCCCTCTGCATCTCTGTAACCCTCTCCAGTCCCCTACAATCCACCCTTTCTCTGAAACTTCCTCCAGCCCCTACATCCTCTCCCTATCTCTGTCCCCTCCTCCAGTTCCTACACCCCCTCTCTATCTCTGTCACCTCCTATATCCTTCTGTGGCTGTGAATGTAAAACATCTTCCCTGGTTTTAATTGTTCATTTCTTCATCCTGTCAAATCTTCTTACCTTTGTGTCGTGTCTGGCTCTGTCTTCTACATTTTAGATTTGCCCTTTTATCATCTCCGATCCATGATCTTCCTGATGCTGTAATCTTGCTGGAGATTTATTCCTTGGTCCTTGCCTTTTCCCCTGTAGCCATTCCTCATGCTGTGTGGTGGCTGTAGAACAATCCTCTGTGTGAGTAGCAAGTGCTCCCGTTTTTGTCCCTGTTTGTTTCTGCCTGGTCCTGGATGTGTCTAGTGTAGTTTTCCTTTCTCTGCAGGTACCTTTCATGTGCCTAAGCTCTCAGCCCAAGCTCTGACTCTACAGACTCTCGAAAGACTCCAAACGCATGAGGGGTATCTCAGTGATTGGTCTTGTGCTATTCCGCACCCTCATTCTCCCTCTGCTCACCACCCTTGGTGTCAAGACAGCAACTTGGACCTGTGCCCTGTTGTTCCCTGCAGACTGTGCCCCCCCCCCCCACCCCCCCCACCAACCATGTCCCAGCCCTTACACTTACTGACCATGCCTGTATCTTCTTAAATGTTCTGAAAATGCTGGACTCCCTGGCTTTCTCAAAAACAGATTCTCCTCAAACGAATATCTCGAGGGATTTCAGTTAAGAATCCACCCCTCCTCCCGCTGCTCACCGTGGTGTATAATCCATGGCTTCCATCCATTACCCTTTCTATACTTTCTCAACATCACGTTCACCAATCGTTAGCGAGCCCCTGATGGAGCACTGCCACAAAAATACAAGCAAACCCTTTTACAGGAAGCTTACAAAAACATGAATGGAGATATACTCGACCCAAGTAGCGTTCTCAGGGGATGATGGACCCCTGGGTGGGGGTTGTAACTGCGAAGGAGGGGCAGGAAGTCTGGCACTATAACCCCCAGTGATGGACCTTGCCTACATGGGGTGTCCATAGACAAGGAGCAGGGGCTGAAGTGCAACACACTGAATTCCTCCTTTCTACACAGAGTTGATGGACCTGTTTGAATCACTGTAGCTCCAGGATGAACCACTCATGTGTCTTCTCATTAAAGAAGAGGTTGAACTGGACCCTTTCCTATGCCCTGAAATCCACACTCAGGCAGTAGTCACAGGGAAGTGCTGAGGAACATGGATCCCAGCTGCCTTTCTGTGTCCAGGGGGTTGTGTCTTCACCCCTGTGTCAGAGCAATGTGGGTTCGAGTCTTGGTCTAGAGGCTAAAACACACCCTCCCAAGTACTGTACTGAGGGAGTGCTGCACTGTCTGTTAATAGGATCCCTACACTGTGAAAGCAGGCCATTCAGCTCATCCAGCCCACACCAATCCTCTGAATCACATTGCAGCCAGATCCACCTCCCCCCCACCCCCCATCCTAACTCTGACTTTCCCATTGCCAATCCACTCCAACCTGCACATCCCTGAACACTATGGGGCAATTTAGCATGGCCAGTTCACCTAACCACATCTTTGGACTGTGGGAGGAAACTGATGCATCCGGATGAAACCCACGCAGAGACAAGGAGAATGTGCAAACTCCACACAGACAGTCGCCCGAGACTGGAATCAAACCCTGGTCCCTGGCACTGTGAGGCAGCAGTGCTAACCACTGAGCCACCGTGACACCCCTGCTGCCTGTTGGATGAGGCCTTAAACTCAGGCCTTGTCTGGCCTTTCGGGTGAATGTGAAAGATTCCACAGCATTGCTCGAGAAACAATGGGATCTATTTAGTTCTAATGTCCTGGGCCAATAATAATCTCATGTCACTAAAAGAGATGGTTCTCACAAGAACCAGAACTCGAGGGCATAGGTTTAGGGTGAGAGGGGAAAGATATAAAAGAGACCTAAGGGGCAACTTTTTCACGCAGAGGGTGGTGCGTGCATGGAATGAGCTTGCAGAGGATGTGGTGGAGGCTGGTACAATTGCAACATTTAAGAGGCATTTGGATGGGTATATGAATAGGAAGGGTTTGGAGGGATATGGGCCGGGTGCTGGCAGGTGGGACTAGATTGGGTTGGGATATCTGGTCGGCATGGACGGATTGGACCAAAGGGTCTGTTTCCATGCTGTACGTCTCTGTGACTCTATAATTCTATAATTACTGTTGTGGAATCTTGTTTCCACATTAATAGTTAAATATTGGCATTGTCTGATGTTCTGAAAGGTACTATATAAAGGCAATTTATTTAGTTTGGAGTGGAGATAATCGTGAGGTGATAGACTCACTGGACTGGTAATCTGATGAAGGGCTCCTGCCCGAAACATCGATTTTCCTGCTCCTCAGATGCTGCCTGACCTGCTGTGCTTTTCCAGCACCACTCTAATGTTGTGGGGACGCAGGTTCAAATCCCACCACATCTGCTGGTGGGATTTAAATCTGATTAATAAATCTAGAATTGACAGCTAGTCTGAAAACTAACAGTAATTATTGTAAAAACCTATTGGGTTCACTAACATCCCTGGGAGAAAGATTAATAATACATAGAACGTTACAGCGCAGTACAGGCCCTTCAGCCTCAATGTTGCGCCAACCTGTGAAATTAATCTGATGACCATCTAACCTACACTATTCCATTATTATCCGTATGTATGTCCAAAGCTTATTTAAATGCCCTTAACGTCAGCAAGTCTATTACTGTAGCAAGCAAGCCATTTCATGCTTCTATTATTCTCTGAGTAAGGAAACTACCCCTGATATCTGTCCTAAATCCATCACCCCTCAATTTAAACCCCCTCATGTTAGCCTTCACCATCCAAGGAAAAAAACTCTCACTGTCCACCCTATCTAACCCTCTGATTATCTTATACATCTCGATTAAGTCACCTCTCAACCGTCTTCTCTCCAATGAAAACAGTCTCAGTTCCCTCAGCTTTTCCTCATAAGACCTTCCCTCCATACCAGGCAATATCCTAGTAAATCTCCTCTGATCCCTTTCCAAAGCTTCCACATCCATCTTATAATGTGGTGACCAGAACTGTACGCAATACTCCAGGTGCAGCTGCATCAGAGTTTTGTACAGCTGAAGCATGACCTCATGACTCCGAAACTCAATTCCTCTACCAATAAAAGCTAACACATCATATAGGCGAAAGTGAGGACTGCAGATGCTGGAGATTAGAGTCAAGCTTAGAGTGGTGCTGGAAAAGCACAGCACGTCCAGCAGCATCCGTCGAGCAGGAAAATCGACGTTTCAGGAAGAGCCCTTCATCAGGGGGCTCCTGCCTGAAACTTCAATTTTCCTGCTCCTCGGATGCTGTCTAACCTGCTGTGCTTTTCCAGCACTGCTCTAATCTTGCCAACACACTATATGCCTTTTTAACAACCTATCAACCTGGGTGGCAACTTTCAGGGATTTATGCACCTGGTCACCGAAATCTCTCTGTTCATCTACACTGCCAAGAATTTTACCATTAGCCCAGTACTCTGCATTCCTGTTACTTCTTTCGAAGTGAACTACCTCACACTTTTCTGCATTAAATTCCATTTGCCACTTCTCAGCCCAGCTCTGCATCTTATCTATGTTCCTCTGTAACCCACAACATCCTTCAGCACTGTCCACAACTCTGCCTACCTTCGCGTCATCTGCAAATTTACTAACCCATCCTTCCACGCCCACCTCCAGATCATTTATAAAAATGACAAACAGCAGTGGCTCCAAAACAGATCCTTGTGACACACCACTGGTAACCGAGCTCCATGATGAATATTTCCCATCAACCACCACTCTGTCTTCTTTCAGCTAGCCAATTTCTGACCCAACTGAAAAGTTCTGATTGACAACCCTCTGTCATAGAATCCAGAGACCTATAGCAGGGAGACAGGCCTATCCGCCAAAAATGGTCCATGCCGACCAAAATGTCCAGCCACGCTAACCCCATTTCCCTACAGTTGGCACATACCTAATTGAAGAAATTAAGGAGAAAAATCAGTAAAATTGATGAACAAGAGGCACTGGTAAGAACACCATGTGTACATCTTAGAGTAATAGAGATGTACAGCACGGAAACAGACCCTTCGGTCCAACCCGTCCATGCCGACCAGATATCCCAACCCAATCTAGTCCCACCTGCCAGAACCCGGCCCATATCCCTCCAAACCCTTCCTATTCATATACCCATCCAAATGCCTCTTAAATGTTGCAATTGTGCCAGCCTCCACCACATCCTCTGGCAACTCATTCCATACATTTGAAGTGGAGCTGTCAGATGTTCAGATCCAAGTGTTCCCGTTTCTCCCTCACCTCAGTCCAAATGGTCACAGAGCCTGTGACCTGTGTATTTTATATTGCCCAGCCAGAGGGAAAGAGCCTGTCAGTGTCAAACCCAAAACAATTTGATGTGCTTCAGTCCTGACACCAACTGGGGCCACTACGTCCCTGCCCAAGGTGGCCGATTGCTCAGGAGATTATTTTAATGACCTGCTGTGCAGTGGAATCAGCCAGCCATTACTGCTGCAGCCTTCCTGAAATGGAAACCTCGGCAGCTAATCCCAGCCTGGAGAGAGAAATCTCGGAATGAAGGGAATCTGACTCAAGGATGCTGCACTGACAATGACGGAGTCCCAGAGGAGGAGGATTGGCTGCAGCCATGGTAACAGCAGCCATGACAGGACAGGACAAGACCTGGCTCCGATTACTGTCTCCTCAGCTCACAGTCTGTCCCGAAATGGGGAGAGGGACTAGTATAAGAACGCGCAGAATTAGAGGGCATAGGTTTAGGGTGAGAAGGGAAAGATATAAAAGAGACCTAAGGGGCAACTTTTTCACACAGAGGGTGGTACGTGTATGGAATCAGCTGCCAGAGGAAGTGGTAGAGGCTGGTACAATTACAGCGTTTAAAAGGCATCTGGAAGGGTATATGAATAGGAAGGGTTTAGAGGGATATGGGCCAAGTGCTAGTAAATAGATAAGGTTAGGATATCTGGTTGGCATGGAAGGGTTGGGCCGAAGGGTCTATTTCTGTGCTGTACATTGCTATGACACTATGACTGTAGGGTAGGAACCAACAAAAGAGTCCTCTTATTTCCTGGGATGTGGGGCATCGCTGGCTAGGCCAGCATTTTATTGGGCAGAAATGCGTACTGCAGATGCTGGAGATTAGAACCTGATGAAGGGCTTTTGCCCGAAACATCGATTCTCATGCTCCTTGGTTGCTGCCTGACCTGCTGTGCTTTTTCAGCACCACTCTAATCTTGACTCAGCATTTTATTATCCATCTCTAATTGACCCCAGTACTTGCTCAGCCATTGCAAAGGGCAGTTAAGAACCTACCAGATTGCTGTGTGTCTGGAGTCACATGTAGGCCCGACCTGCTAAGGATGGCAGATAAAGGGCATCAGTAAAGCAAATGGGCTTTTACAAAAAAATTAAAGAATGGTCACCATCACTGAGACCAGGTTTCAATTCCAGATTTTATTTTCATATCAACCTGCTCAGAAATGTTCTAAGCAAGGTAGGACTTAAAACCAGGGCTCCTAGCTCAGAGGTAAGGACACTACACTGCACCACAAGTGCCCACACCATTCCAGATGTTAATTTTTTTACATCCACAGTGCTCTTACACACAACAGAACAATGTTAAAAGAAAATGGACTCATTAACGATAGCATGGTTTTGTGTGGGGGGAGGTTGTGTCTCCCTAACCTGATCAAGCTTTTTGAGGAGGTGACGAAGATGATTGATGAGGGAAAAGTGGTTGATGTTGTCTACATGGACTTCAGTAAAGCCTTTGACAAGGTCCCTCATGGCAGACTGGTATGAAAGGTGAAGTCACATGGTATCAGGGTGAGCTGGCAAATTGGATACAGAACTGGCTTAGTCATAGGAGACAGGGTAGCGGTGGAAGGATGCTTTTCAGAATGGAGGTTTGTAACTAGTGGTGTTCCACAGGGATCAGTGCTGGGACCTCTGCTATTTGTGGTCTACATAAATGATTTGGAGGCAAAGGTAGCTGGTCTAATTAGTAAGTTTGTGGATGATACAAAGATGGTTGAGTTGTGGATAGTGAGGAGGATTGTCAGAGAATACAGCAGGATATAGATCAGTTGGGAGCATGGGCAGAAAAATGGCAGATGGAGTTAAAACTGGACAAATGTGAGGTGGTGCATTTTGGAAAGTCAAGTACAGTGAATGGCAGAACCCTCAGGAGTATTGATATGCAGAGAGATCTGGGTCTGCAGGTTCACAGATCACTGAAGGGGGCAGCACAGGTAGGTAAGGTAGTAAAAAGGTCTATGGCATGTTTACCTTCATTGGCAGGGGTATTGAGTATAAGGATAGACTAGTTATGCTGCAGCTTTATAGAACTTTAGTGAGGCCACACTTGGAATATTGTGTACAGTTCTGGTCACCACACTATCAGAAGGATGTGGATGCTTTGGAGAGGGTACAGAAAAGGTTAACCAGGATGTTGCCTGGTCTGGGGGATTTTAGCTTTGAAAAGGCTGGATAGGCTTTTTCCCAGGGTGAAGGGGTCAAACACTAGAGGACGCAGATTCAAGGTGCAGAGTGGAGGGAAGTTTTAAAGAGTGGAGAGTTTGGCGCTGGAAAAGCACAGCAAATCAGTTTATGGGCGGCACGGTGGCACAGTGGTTAGCACTGCTGCCTCACAGCGCCTGAGACCCGGGTTCAATTCCCGCCTCAGGCGACTGACTGTGTGGAGTTTGCACGTTCTCCCCGTGTCTGCGTGGGTTTCCTCCGGGTGCTCCGGTTTCCTCCCACAGTCCAAAGATGTGCAGGTCAGGTGAATTGGCCATGCTAAATTGCCCGTAGTGTTAGGTAAGGAGTAAATGTAGGGGTATGGGTGGTTGCGCTTCGGCAGGTCGGTGTGGATTTGTTGGGCCGAAGGGCCTGTTTCCACACTGTAATGTAATGTAATCTAATCTAATCTAATCAGGCAACATCCGAGAAGCAGGAGAATCAATGTTTCTGTCAAGAGCCCTTCATCAGGAATGAGCTAGTCATTTTTGGTATGGAAGAGCAAAATGTGTCGGTGCAGGCTTGGAAGGCCAAAGGGCCTGTTTGTGTGCTGTAGTGTTCATTGTTCTTGTTCTCTTCCTCCATCACCAAGTCACCCACAGTAATATTTCCACTGATTAACCACCACGAGAGTAGGTCAGACTTTCAGAAAGGAATTCCAGGATTCTGACCCAGTGACACTGAAGGTACAGCGATATAGTTCCAAGTCAGGATGATGAGTGGCTTGGAGGAGAATTTGCAGAGGGTGGTGTTCCTGTGTAACTGTTGCTCTTGACCTTCTAGATGGAGGTGGTTGTGGGTTTGGAAGGTGCTGTCTGAGGAACTTTGGTGAATTTCTTCAGTGCATCCTGTAAATGTTACACACTGCTACTACTGAGCGTCAGTGGTGGAGGGAGTGGATGTTTGTGGGTGTGGTGCCAATCAAGCGGTTACTTTGTCCTGGGTGGTGTTGAGCTTCTTGAGTGTTGTTGGAGCTGCCCCCATCCAGGCAAGTGGGGAGTATTCCATCACACTCCTGACTTGTGCCTTGTAGATGGTGGACAGGCTTTGGGGAGTCAGGAGGGGAGTTACTTGCTGCAGTATTCCCAGCCTCTGACCTGCTGTTGTAGCCAATGCATTTATATGGTGAGTCCAGTTGAGTTTCTGGTCAATGGTAGCCCCCAGGATATTGATAGTGGGGGATTCAGGGATGGTAACACCATTGAATGTCAAGGGGCGGTGGTTAGATTATCTCGTAAGGAGATGGTCATTGCCTGGCATTTGTGTGGCGTTGATGTTACTTGCCACTTGTAATGATCAGCAAACATTCCCACTTCAGGCCTTGATGCTGTAAGACACAGGCAGGGTCTCTAATTGTAATATCAGCCGAGTTACGGTGCTATGAGAACATTAACCAGCTGTTGCGATGTCACTGGGGACATTTTAAGTTTCTCTCCGTATTAATTAAGCGCTCCTCAGTTATTTGATTACACAGCATGGATTCCACATTTAGGCCCAGAGTCCCCCGCGAGACCCCCAGACTGAGCACTATATAAGGGATGAGAAAGATCTGACTGTAAGTCAGTGGGGAGTTCACAATATGAGTGCTCAAGGTGCACAGAGACCTGCTCCAAAGAAGGTTAATTGCTGTCTAGGAATGTGGAAGGGGAGGGCAATCACTCTCTGGCTCTACCTCCCTCTGTTCCCCCCTCCCACACTGTCCCTCTCCCCGCCCACACCCTCCCCCAGCCCAACACGGGTTTATAAGGTGACCGCTCCCTTTCTCAATCGGTTGTCGATCTCGCTGCTACTTTTCAAGAATATAAAATATTCTCCTTTCTAATAAATAAGAAGGAGGAAGTGGCTGCCTGAGGGAGGACTCAGTGATTCACCAGGGTAAGTGACAGAATGGAAATTCTCTCCACCAACTCAAAACCAACATTGTGTAGTATTTACTGAGGGGTGGGGTGATGTGTGGGAAGGGGCAATCAGGTCTAGCCTGGCGATAAGTTAACGTCAGCAACCTGCCAGGCTGTGAGGAGGTAGTGGTGTGTCACACGGGTGAATTGCTTGTTCCTTAGGGATAGAGAACTTTGCCTGTTCCCACCGCAATCAGTGAGGAAGGGTGAGGGATCCTCTCCACATTGCTCTCTGTTACCACCTGGACTTCCATGAACGATCCAGCTGTGGTACTCTAATGGGTAGCAGCACATCAAGGATTCCCAGGATCGGGGAGAAATCAGGAAAACAAAACAAAAGGGAAACTTAAACTGTTCCCGATGTGCGGAGAGAAAGTTCTGGGAGAACGAATGAGAATAAAGGCTGGCAGTTTCCTCTCCAGCTGACGGCCTCCATCCTGGGAGTGGTTACATTGATTGGAATCTTCCCAAAGCTCCCTGGATTCTGGAAGGGTCTCAGGAGTTGGAAAAGCATAAATGTAACATCTCAGTTCAAGAAAGGAGGGAGAGTGAAAATGGGCAACTTCAGAGCAGTCAGTCTAAACTCTGATGTGGTGGTGCCTGGATTTGACTGGAGTTGGACAAGGTCAGAAGTCACATAACACCAGGTTCGAGTCCAACACCAGGTTAAAATCCAACACCAGGTTAGAGTCCAAACCAGGTTAGAGTCCAACACCAGGTTAGAGTCCAACACCAGGTTAAAATCCAACACCAGGTTAGAGTCCAACACCAGGTTAGAGTCTAACACCAGGTTAGAGTCCAACACCAGGTTAGAGTCCAACACCAGGTTAAAATCCAACACCAGGTTAGAGTCTAACACCAGGTTAGAGTCCAACTCCAGATTAGAGTCCAACTCCAGGTTAGAGTCCAAATCTAGGTTATTGTCCAACACCAGGTTAGAGTCCAACACCAGGTTAAAATCCAACACCAGGTTAGAGTCTAACACCAGGTTAAAATCCAACGCCAGGTTAGAGTCCAACACCAGGTTAAAATCCAACACCAGGTTAGAGTCCAACACCAGGTTAAAATCCAACACCAGGTTAGAGTCCACCACCAGGTTAGAGTCCAACTCCAGATTAGAGTCCAACTCCAGGTTAGAGTCCAAATCTAGGTTATTGTCCAACACCAGGTTAGAGTCAGTGATGAAGGGGCTACGCTTGTGATTTCAAATAAACCTGTTGGACTATAACCTGATCACAGAGTCACAGAGTCCTACAGCACAGAGACAGGCCCTTTGCCCCAAACTAGTCCATGCTGACCAAAATACCCATCCACACTAACCCCATTTCCCTGCTCTTGGCCCATATCCTTCTAATCCTTTCCTATCCATGTATTTGTCCAAATGCCTTTTAAATGTTGTTAATGTACCCGCCTCAACCACTTCCGCTGGCAGCTCATTTCACATGCATAGCAGCCTCTGTGAAAAAAGGTTGCCCCTCAGGTTCCCTTTTATTCTTTCCCCTCTAACCTTAAACTGATATCCTCTAGTCCTTGATTTCCCAACCTGGAAAAAAAGACTGAGCGCATTCACCCAATCCATGCCTCTCATGATCTTATGTACTGGTAGGGATTTTTGAGATGATTTATAGCTCAGGTTGATGATATGGATGTAAGTGTGCTCACTGAGCTGGAAGGTTTGTTTTCAGATGTTTCGTTACCATGACTAGGTCATATCATCAGTGAGAGTCTCCAGTGTTGTATGACTTTGAGCTTAAACTCTGTCACTGGGAAAATACTGGAATCCATTAATAAAGCTGCAGTAACAGGACATTTAGAAAATCATAACGCAATTTGTTTGTGAAAGGTAAGTTGTGCTCGACTAATGTAAAGAGCTTGAAAATGTGTTGCTGGAAAAGCGCAGCAGGTCAGGCAGCATCCAAGAAACAGGAGAATCGACGTTTCGGGCATAAGTCCTTCTTCAGGAATGAGGAAAGTGTGCCCAGCAGACTAAGATAAAAGCAGCTTTTCATTGTCACTAAAGTTTCGAAAGACACAAAGGTGGGCAGAAAGCAAGCTCTGAGGGCGATTTCACGAGTCTGCAAAGAGACATCAACAGGTTAAATGAAAGAATTGGCATTTCAAATGTGAGAAAATACAAGGTGATGCATTTTAGCAGGAAAAGTCAAAATGCAAAGTGTTATTGAAATGGAGAGAGATTGCAGAACACTGAGGTACAGAGGGATCTGGGTATCCCTGTACATGAATCACAAACGGAGTGAGGTACAGAGGGATCTGGGTATCCCTGTACATGAATCACAAATGGCTTACTGCAGGTACAGGAAGTGATTAGGAAGACAAATGTAAGGTTGACCTGTACCTAGAAATAGGAGAGGAATAGAGTGTGAGGGCCGAAGGAAAAGCAGGAGAATGGCACAAAGTAAGGATGTTTTGTTTGAAGAGCTGATGCAGGTGCCTCCTTTTAAGCAATGACAATTCTGTGATTATATCAAAGAGGTGAAGTATTAAGAAAAGGAAATCTTGCTGCGACTGGACTGGGTATAGCTGAGAACTGACCTGGAGGACTGTGTGCATTGTGGGACTCCTGACCAAAGGAGGGACATGTGTGTAGTGGAGTGTGTAGTGGAGTCAGCTTAGAGGAGGTTCACTTGGCCGATTCCTGCGATGATGGGGCTGTCACACAAGGCAGGGCTGAGGAGGTTGGGCCTATCCTCATTGGCATTTGGGAGAACGAGAGGTGAGTTTATTGAAGGGGTAGGTATGGAGAGCTTGTTTCCCCTCTTGGGAGAGATTTGAAGAAGGGGTCACCGTTCGCAAATAGGGGGCTTCTCGTTTCGGACAGAGATGAGGAGAATTTATTTTTTCTCAGACGGTCATTAGTCCATGGAATTATCATCTCCAGAAAATAATGGAGGAAGATTCACTGAAGCTAGATCCTTGATTAGGAAGGGGGTCAAAGGTTATCAGGGATAAGTGAGACAGAGGGCCATGGCCATCATTTGTTTGGCTGTGATCTTGTCGATTGGCGGAGCACGTTCAAGGGGCTGAATGGCCTCCTCCTGTTCCTGACTCGGATGTTCCAGGTTCCTGTCATGTGGAACACCGAGCTACTTGGAGAGGGTGGTCCCTTCATTCATTGAAAGGGAGAGTTGTTACCATCCTCACATTGGGTTCCGGTTGTGGGACAGGAACAGACAGTGCTGGAGAAACTCAGCAGGTCTTGTAGCATCTGCAGAGAGAAAGAAACAGAGTTAACGGTTAGAGTCTGGTGTGACTCTGCTTTCAGGTTGTGATGGTTTGTTATGGAGAGCGTTGTATTCCCTATCCAACACCCGAAATACTCTCTGTCTTCCCCATTGCTGCTTCCTTAGGGATTGGAGTCTGTCAGATCATTGGGAATGTCTTGGAAGCAGGGAAGATGCAGGAGGTGGAAAAAATCCTGGAGCCAGAGCTAATGGCAGTGAGCTATTCTAACATTGACATGGTGGCTGAATGGCCTCTTTCAGTACTATACCCAGCCTGTGATTCGCTGAGTGAGACCAATATCTTGGTTTTAAGATAATCTGGGGGTTCCACAGTGACTGGTCCTGAGAGGAGGTTTTTATTCTGGTTTGATTGAAGTAACTGAGATAATGTCCCCGCGGTGGGATTTGAACCACTGTCAGTGGGATTACTCGCTGGGTGGAAGACTTTCTCTCCTGTTTCATCTTTACACTGACCGCACCACATCCATCACTCGGCCCCCCCTTCCCTGCTCCTCCCAGAGGGTGTAGGGACATGATGGTGAAGGAGCAGGCAGTGTTGTGGTCAATCCTTAG
>NC_057716.1:106232791-106236844 GCF_004010195.1 Chiloscyllium plagiosum
AATTGGTAGAAATGATGAGCAGGGAGATGGGGTAAAGGCAGAAGATTGGTGCTGGGGGATAGAACCAATACAAGCACAATGGACTGAATGGCCTCCTGGATTGATTTTGTCTCAGTCTACAGAATGTTCCAGTTATAGACCACATTTAAGGTGCTCTAATCCGTCAATTTTTATATCATTTACTTATTAATTCATTGTGAATTTTAAAAATACCATAGAGTCATACAGGACGGAAGTAGACCCTTCAGCCCAACTTGTCCATGCCAATCCTGTTTCCTAAACTGACCTAGTCCCATTTGCCAGCATTTGGCCCATATCCCTCTCAACCTTTCCTACTCATGCATCTTCCAGATGCCTTTTAAATGCTGTAATTGTACCAGCCTCCACCACTTCCTCTCATTCATACACACACCACCCTCTGAGTGAAAAAGTTGTCCCTTAGATCCCTTTTAAATCTTTTCCATCTCACCTTAAACCTATGCCACCTAGTTTTGGACTCTACTACCCTGGGGAAAAGACCTTGGCTATTCACCGTATCCATGTCCCTTCCTGATTTTATAAAACCCTATAAGGGCACCCCTCACTGGGGTTGTAGTTAAGAGGCAGGGAACGTTGGGTTGTGACAGGATAGTGTCCTGTTTGGGGTTTCACCATCTGCTTCGGATTAGGTGAACACAACTGCAGCAAGATTACCTTCCTGTTTTGCTCCATATCGTCTCTAAGAAATGATTACATCCCAATTGCCTTCCTCATCGTTGCCCGCACTGATATATTAGCATTCTGGTGGGAGCAATGAGACATGCAATATATTTTGGGAGGTGCTTAGGAAAAGAAAGGTGCTGTGCATATGCCAATGCAGTGTCTTTCTTTAGGCGAGTGTCACATGGCCAGTGCAATGTCCTACCTTGAGGCATAGGTGTTCCAGTGATGATACATTTCAGAAGGACTGACGCCCCCACAGTGACCACAGAGTCGGTGATGCTAATCTCAAATACTGGTGGCTCTAACGGATCTTCACCGGCCGAGACATAGGAATCATCCGAGGATTCTGCCAAACACAAAGAGGCCACATTTTGTTCATTCAGACCATCGTAAGTTTGGGACTGTAGGGAATGATTCCACAAAAGCACCTTGTCCTGTAGATCTTTGAAGCACTGAATGTCAAAATGGAATTGAGACAAAGCAAGCAGCTAACTGTGAATATTGTGAATTGTCTTCCTCGACAGACTTCGTCACCACCCTCCCCTCCCTCTCGTGACAGCCATTGTCAACTTGTCAGCTTCCCTCCATTGGCTTCTCTCAGAGTCAGTAGCACTCAGTCCCCAACTTAGCCCCTGACCCTCCTCATGGGCAACTTTACACATTTCAGACAGGGCTGGGGAGGAATTTCTTCTCTCAGACGGGAGTGAATCTGTGGAATTCCTTACCACACAGGGCATTCAGGGCTGGGCCACGAAGTATATTCAAGGCTGAGATAGACAGATGTTTAATTAGAAAGGGAATCAAGGGATATGGGGAAAAGGCATGAAACTCCAGTTGAGGATAATCAGATCTGACATAATCTCATTGAATGACAGAGCAGATTTGATGGGCTGAATGGCTTACTTCTGCTCCCAGCGATTATAGTCTTATGATCCAACTTATAACCACCCCTTTGGGCAAACTGTCAATTTCTTGTATATTTACCCCTGTCTCCCTTGGATCGCCTGTATATTTACCCACTGTCCCCATGTCCATCTCCTGTATATTTAACCCCCATCTCCCTGTGGATTGCCGGTATATTTACCCACCGTCCCCCTGTCCATCTCCTGTATATTTACCCCGTCTCCCTGTGGATTGCCGGTATATTTACCCACCGTCCCCCTGTCCATCTCCTGTATATTTACCCTGTCTCCCTGTCCATCTCCTGTATATTTACCCTGTCTCCCTGTTCATCTCCTGTATATTTAACCCCCATCTCCCTGTGGATTGCCGGTATATTTACCCACCGTCCCCCTGTCCATCTCCTGTATATTTACCCTGTCTCCCTGTGGATTGCCGGTATATTTACCCACCGTCCCCCTGTCCATCTCCTGTATATTTACCCTGTCTCCCTGTTCATCTCCTGTATATTTACCCTGTCTCCCTGTGGATCTCCTGTATATTTACCCCTGTCTCCCTGTGGATCTCCTGTATATTTACCCTGTCTCCCTGTCCATCTCCTGAATATTTACCCCTGTCTCCCTGTGGATCTCCTGTATATTTACCCCATCTCCCTGTGGATTGCCTGTATATTTACCCACTGTCCACCTCCTGTATATTTACCCCATCTCGCTGTGGATTGCCTGTATATTTACCCACTGTCCACCTCCTGTATATTTACCCTGTCTCCCTGTCCATCTCCTGAATATTTACCCCTGTCTCCCTGTGGATCTCCTGTATATTTACCCTGTCTCCCTGTAGATCTCCTGTATATTTACCCCCATCTCCCTGTCCATCTCCTGTATATTTACCCCTCCTCCCTGTCCATCTCCTGTATATTTACCCCTGTCTCCCTGTGGATCTCCTGTATATTTACCCTGTCTCCCTGTAGATCTCCTGTATATTTACCCCTGTCTCCCTGTTCATCTCCTGTATATTTACCCTGTCTCCCTGTGGATCTCCTGTATATTTACCCTGTCTCCCTGTAGATCTCCCGTATATTTACCCCTGTCTCCCTGCCCATCTCCTGTATATTTACCCCTGTCTCCCTATCCATCTCCTGTATATTTACCCCGTCTTCCTACAGATCTCCTGTATATTTACCCCATCTCCCGGTTCATCTCGTGTATATTTACTCCTGTCTCCCTATGGATCTCCTGTATATTTACCCCATCTCCCTGTCCATCTCCTGTATATTTACCCCATCTCCCTATGGATCTCCTGTATATGGACCCCGTCTCCCTGTCCATCTCCTGTATATTTACCCCGTCTCCCTGTCCATCTCCTGTATATTTACCCCCGGACAGGGAGACGGGGTAAATATACAGGAGATGGACAGGGAGACGGGGTAAATATACAGGAGATGGAGATGGGGACGGGTAAATATACAGGAGATGGACAAGGAGACAGGGGTAAATAACAGGAGATGGACAGGGACATGGGGTAAATATACAGGATATTTACCCCTGTCTCCCTGTCCATCTCCTGTATATTTACCCCCTGTCTCCCTGTCCATCTCCTGTATATTTATCCCTGTCTCCCTGTGGATCTCCTGTATATTTACCCCTGTCCAACTCTGATGAATGGCTTTTGCCCAAAATGTCGATTTTTCCTGCTCCTCAGATGTTGCCTGACCTGCTGTGCTTTTCCAGCACCACTCTAATCTCGACTCTGATTTCCAGCATCTCTGTGGGAAGCTACAGAAGTGATTACTGGGCCTCTTGCAGAGATATTTGTATCATCGATAGTCACAGGTGAGGTGCCGGAAGACTGGAGGTTGGCTAACGTGGTGCCACTGTTTAAGAAGGGTTGTAAGGACAAGCCAAGGAACTATAGACCGGTGAGTCTGACCTTGGTGGTGGGCAAGTTGTTGGAGGGAATCCTGACGGACAGTACGTACATGTATTTTGAAAGGCAAGGACTTATTAGGGATAGTCAACATGGCTTTGTGCATGGGAAATCATGTCTTACAAACTTGATTAAGATTTTTGAGGAAGTAACAAAGAGGATTGATGAGGGCAGAGCGTTAGATGTGATCTATATGGACTTCAGAAAGGTGTTTGACAAGGTTCCCCATGGGAGACAGATTAGCAAGGTTAGATCTCATGGAATACAGGGAGAAGTAGCCATTTGGATACAGAACTGGCTCAAAGGTAGAAGACAGAGGGTGGTGGTGGAGGGTTGTTTTCCAGACAGGAGGCCTGTGACCAGTGGAGTGCCACAAGGATCGGTGCTGGGCCCTCTACTTTTTGTCATTTACATAAATGATTTGGATGCGAGCATAAGAGGTACAGTTAGTAAGTTTGCAGAAGACACCAAAATTGGAGGTGTAGTGGACAGCGAAGAAGGTTACCTCAGATTACAACAGGATCT
>NC_057716.1:106237050-106250572 GCF_004010195.1 Chiloscyllium plagiosum
CAGGGTTGGAGGATTTGAGCTATAGGGAGAGGTTGAACAGGCTGGGGCTGTTTTCCATGGAGCATCGGAGGCTGAGGGGTGACCTTATAGAGATTTATAAAATCATGAGGGGTATGGATAGGATAAATAGACAAAATCTTTTCCCTGGGGTGGGGGAGTCCAGAACTAGAGGGCATAGGTTTAGAGTGAGAGGGGAAAGATATAAAAGAGACCTAAGGGGCAACGTTTTCACACAGAGGGTGGTACGTGTATGGAATGAGCTACCAGAGGAAGTGGTCTGTTTCCTTGCTGTACATCTCTATGACTCTCTGACTCTATCTGCAGTCCACACTTTCACCTTGTATTCTCCATGGTCTGCGTGACAGCCATGATATCTCGCTGTTCAGATTGGACAACAACGCTCCAGTTCATCTCTTTGTCTGCTCTCCTTACCCAACTCCGGTGAAGTGGGACGAGATTTCCTGGATTTCCCTCTGGGAGTTTTCCGGCCTGATTTATCCCGAACCTGGGTGGTGGTGTCTTCTTTCAGATCCGCGGAGCTTGCCTCCATGTCCTCAGGCCTGATGCTCTTCACTCCCGTGTCGGCCACACTACTGGGGGCTATGGGGGGGGCGGTACAGGCCGGGCTGAGGGGGGCCAGACCTAATCTCGGAGCACCGTCTCCCAACTCCGCTCTGCCACCGAGGCTCAGGCTCTCCGGCCTACTCCTGAGCCAGTCAGGGCTCTCCTTGTGAAAGGGCGGCGAGGGTTTGACATCCTGCCTGGAGAGTGAGGGCAGATCGGGGGCGATAACCGGGGCCCGGCCTTCGGAGGTGGACCTCACCTTCAGGACAGTTTCCACGACAGGCTGGGGGCGGCTGGGAGGCTGAGATTGGGCGTGCTGGCTGACGGTTGCCAGGTTTGTTGCTCCTGCCTCAGCCTGGTCTGGGTAGTTGACGGCAGACTCCCATGCTCTGGCCTTGCCTGACTCCAGATCCTCTGGCTCACCGCTAAACGTGGCTAGGCTTCGCTGCAGTGGTTTACGTGGACTATCCAACCATGACCCCTCTGGGCTCCGCGGTGCCTCTGCCGGGGGGGTCACCGCCCTGGCGGCTTTCCGTGATGATAGCTCGCGGTTAACGGCACGCTCCAGCACTGGGGACCGCAGCACGGGCCTGCTCACTGTCGAGCTCATGGCCGTCTTCTTGATCCTGCTCAGCTCCTCCGAGATCTTCAGCTCGACGTCGCGGGCCCTCGTGGCATAGCGGCCGCGCTCGTCGAAGGAAGCCGCTTTCTGCCGGAAGAGCGAGCGTTTCAGCTCGGCCCCTGCCCCACCCTCCGGCCTTAGGCCCCCCCGCCCCTCGCCGTCCAGCAGTTCGGACAGGGAAGGCCGCAGCCTGCCCTCCCGCTGCTCCGTGTGGTCGAAGGAACGCCACTTCCTGAATCCGGGCCACGGCTGCCCGTCCGCCAACTCGAAGCTCCGCCGCCGCTCTGGGAATGTCTCCAGGTACCTCATCCTGTCCGAGGCCCGGGATCCAGAGCGGGAATGAGCCGGAGAGGAAGCATCGCCCGAACTGGCCCTCCTCACCACCGGGGGAGGGCTGTCCCCTCCCCCTGCCACCTTCGGGGGTTTCTGGGCCTTGTCCTGGAACTCAGCCGGCACGGTGTCGTGGTACTCCATTGGCGTGCTGAGCTTCCGGCGAGGGGTCAGCGGTGTTGTGGGCTGGCCCAGGTTCATCCGTGAGGCTTTGGGACTGGCCGGCCTGGTTTTCAGGGCCGTTGGTGGTAGGCCGGAGGCTCTGGAAGCTCCTTGGTTCTGGGCCATGGCATCCCACCTGAGGCTGGGCTCCATGGGGTGATCCAGTGAGCTCCTACCCAACGTGTTCTCACAGAGGTCCCTGCAGGGGAAAAGAGACAAATTTCACCAAAATGCCACTTGGAGGAAACGGAGAGGGGGGTTTCAAAGTCCTCATTAACAATGAGCTGCTCCTTGTTCCCACATTCTATCTGTTTCCAGGATTGAGCTGTGTGTAATCCAGGCCTAAAATGCTGGAACACAGTGATCAATCACTTTTTTTCATTTAATATGTTTTGATTCTGAACAGAAATGGTGGAGGACTGTTTCCAAAGCTGAGGGTTGTTAAAGGATTGCTACGCTTTCTGAAAGCTTTTTGCAAGCGCTGTTTACACAGCTATTGGTGTAGGCAGTGGAGGGGGGAGGGGGGCTTTGCCAGGTTTGCGGATGAACTGGAGCCAGGGCAGGTATACGATTGGAGATTCTGCTGGTAACAAGTCGCTGATTGGTCTGGGAAATGGTGACCACAGCTTGCCAACAGCCATGTAATTGGCTCCTGGACAGCTTAACAGCTTGTGGGTGAGAATGTTTGTATCAGAAGCCTTTAGAAGGGCTGTTTTTGCTTTGCATTAAAAAGCCTGTCCAGCCTTGAAGAGAATCATTTTATCTTCCCTCACCTGTTCCTTTTAATAAGTCAGAGACTTTTATCTATGTGAATCAGTCACCCTGTGCCTCCTGTATCTGGAGAAGGAAGATGGAGAAGCAGTATTCTGATCAGCCAAAGGATTATCCCAGGGATTCCTGGGGACAGGGACCACTAACTATCTTCCCAGTCTTTCCCTCTGCCCACAACACCAATGTTTTGTTTGTGCATGTTTGTAGAGAAGGAGTTCTATAAGGAGGTTAGAGTTTTAACTGGTGGAGAAATGGTTCATTATGGTTTCTTTGTAGTGGAGGGAAGCACACAGCTTGTGATTTCAAACAAATCTGTTGGACTCTAACCTGGTGTCGTGTGACCTTTTGTGCTTTCTGTCAGATTGGATTTAAAGAATGGTGTTTGGTAAAACAATCAACTTTTCTGATGATGTTGGGTATAATTGATCTTTATTTCCAGTCAGGGGCGACAATTGGTCAACCCCCCCCCCACCCCAGATCATCAACATTCTCTGAGCTGCGCTCCTTGTGTTGAGCCTACTCCCACTGAGCCATGCTATCTCCCGACCAATCAATCCCATTAGGCCCACACCACATGGCCAGAAAATCCAGGCTTTAGTGTGATGGTGCTGTTACTTTAAAAAGGTTGTTTTGTCCTGGGTTTTTTTTAAAAGAGGTTGTAAAGGCAGTCTGGATGAACTAGCTGCTGAAGATGGTTTAAGTAAACAGCTTAGAAGGCATTTGGGTTTTGTTTAAAAGCTGGAACAATAGAAGCAGCTTGAATGCGAATGGCCAGCTCTCTCTCACCTGGTTTTTTTCAGCTGTCAGAAGCTATTTGGGGTCTCGGAAGATTTGGAATCTTCAGTGAATGATTCCGAGCTGCTACATTCTCTAGAATTTCTCTTGATTTTATTCCTTTTGGATTGGAGAACTGCACATCAGAATCTGTGTCTGAATTTGCCTTTTTGCTGAGGGGAATGTTTATGAGATATTATTGAAACAGTTAATTAGTAATGGGTGCTGTATCTATTATTCAGTTAAGTTTTCCATTAGTTAAGTTATTCTAAATTCCTCTTTCTTTTGTTTGTATTTTAAATACTTAAATACATTGTATTTTGTTTAAAGTGGTGTGACCAGTTGCATCACATCTGGACGACAGCACTTTCCATCTACATTTACAATCAGAAAACTTCAGAGTCTAGGCTACCTTCTTAATACATTGTGAGGGGGTCTGCTCTGGTCCAGAACGGGAGGCAATTCCCAATTTGAAAAGATTCCTGTTGAATCCCATGCCCTTTCAGGCAGCACCTTCCAGGTTACAACCACTCGCTAAGTGAGAGCAGACCCTTCCTGTCTCCTTCAACTGCCTGGCATGGTCAGTGCCCCATGGAGACCCTAGCTCCTCACCCGCACTATCAAAATCCCTTGAGATTTTTGAGCCCCTCTCTTAAATCTCCCTTTGAACACCCTTTGCTTTGAGGAGGTGAATGCCAAACTGTCTTCACTGGACTACACTGGTCTCTCACCGTATTAACTAGAATTGTCTCTGTTATCCAACCCCCATGTAACAATCCCACTGACAGTGGGTCAAAATGCCTAAGGTTAAAGTCTTCCTCAAACCCTGTGTATTTAAAGGTTTGAATTAGAAAGCTACAGGGTCTTCCAGGCAGTGAACTATTTTATGTTTAAAGCAAGTCACTTGTTGTGGGGCAAGGAATGTATCTGTGTGTAAAAAGTTCCAACAGACAGGATGGGAAAATGACTGGGAGAATAAATATTGACCTGGATGCTGGGAAGAATTTCCCTGCTCTTTTCCTGAGGTAGTGACTCCAATTCCAGTCAAGACCCTATGCTGCAGTTTCCTACACCCACCTGCTGGAAGGTAATATAATGTTCCATATGATGGATGATACATCCGACGGTGTGGCATTCCCTCAGTCCTACACTGTAATTGTATGTCCTCGGCTGTCCGGTGTGGGAGCTGACACATGGTGGGGTTCTGATTCTGAGGCAGGAGGACCACTACTCAGCGAATCACAGTTCTCACTGCCACCCTGTTGGATTTGATCTGGGATCCTTTCAATCACACTGCCATCCTGCAGTGTTTGATTAATGACACATGGAGTGTTTAATTGTTCCATGTTGATTATGTGAGAATGTTTACTATTGATGCTCACTGCACTTGACTGGCTAGGTCTGGGGTGGAGAAAGATAGAAACTGCAGAAAGTGCTGGAAGCCAGAGCTGTGGCCAAATTCTGTGACACACATAGAGAGCAGCAACAGCTCAGCCCAGATATAACATTGAAACATGGAGCAAGCATTGTCAGTGAGACTTGAGTGAAGAATGACATTACACACTCACTCTCACTCTCATGTACACTCTTACACACACACACACAACAGATACACACAGACAGGTACACACACACTCACATTTTCACACACATTATTTCCCTCTCTCACACACACATAGATACACACACAAACATACATATACATACACTTTCTCTCTCTCACACACACACACTAATATCAGGTTAGTGAAGTCATGCGGGAGCTGGGGTTGAAAGGCCTGAGGGACAGAAACAAAAATCAAAATGTAACAAAAGGGGACTTCAGGGTGCCAGTGGACTCTGTTAACCATCCGATCCCTCAATTTCCTTCACATTGATTGGCTATTATCTCACACCCAGCTCCCAGTACAGACCCTGCTCCCTTTCAGACACAATCATAGTCTGACACAACACTGGAGGCCATTCAGCCTGCCATGCCTCTGTGATAAAGCTAGCCCATTTGTCTTACTCTTAAGCTCTTGCCCCATAGCCCTGCAAATCTTTCCCCTTCAAAACAAAGAGAATAGGAACAGGAGTAGGCCATTCAGCCCTTTGAGCCTGAAGCACCATTCAACATGATTAGGGCTGATCATCCAACCCAGTCCCCTGTTCCTGCTGTCCCCTTTGATCTCTTTAGCCCTGAGAACTGTATCTAACGTCATCTTGAAAACATTCAATGTTTTGGCCTCAACCACTTCCTGTGGCAGAGAATTCGAGATCTCACGTTTTTACCCAGTTGTGTTTTGAAGGTTCGTATTGAATCTGTTCCCATCTCTCGTTAAGGCAGATCATTCTAGATCACAACAGCTCAATACACACAACAAACACTGCCTCATCTCACCTCGGCCTCTTTTTGCCCCTTCTCTTCAATCTGTAGGTCTTACCAAAATTTACTGAACCCCCTAACTGGGTTTTGAACACCTCGATTAACTCTCCCATCAACTTTCTCTGCTCTAAGGAGAACAACTCCAGTCTCACTGACCTCTGTCAGTCCCATTACTGATCCAGCTCCCTCTCCAAGACCCTGAGAATCTTTCCTAAACCTCCCAGTGCCCGGAATAATTCAGCTGAGTCCAAATCTGTGTTGTTTTTAAATTCACTCAAGGGATATGGTGTTGCTGGCTGGGTCAGCATTTATTGCCCATCCCTAATTGCCCAGAGGGCAGTTATGAGTCACCCACATTGGCAATCTGGAGTCACATGTTGGCCAGATCACGTAAGGATGACAGATTTCCTTCCCTAATGGATGTTAGTGACCCCCATGGGTTTTCTTGACAATCAACCCAGTATTCATGCTCATCATTAGATTCTTAATTAAATTAAAAGTCCACCATCTGCTCTGTGAGATTTGAAGCTGGGTTCTCCAGAATATTAGGTGAAAGTGAGGACTGCAGATACTGGAGATTAGAGTGAAGATTAGAGTGGTGCTGGAAAAGCACAGCACGTCAGGCAGCATCCGAGGAGCAGGAAAATCAACGTTTCAGGCTGGAGCCCTTCATTAGGAATGAGACAGGGAGCCTCCAGGGTGGAGAGATAAATGGGAGGGGGGTGAGGCTGGGGGAAGGGAGTAAGAGTACGGGGGAGGGGAAATGAGGAAACTAGTGAAGACCACATTGATGCCCTGGGGATGAAGTGTTCCGAGGCGGAAGATGAGGCATTCTTCTTCCAGGCGTCGGGTGGTGAGGGAGCGGTGGTGGAGGAGGCCCAGGACCTGCATGTCCTCGGCAGAGTGGGAGGGGGAGTTGAAATGTTCGGCCACAGGGCGGTGGGATTGATTGGTGCAGGTGTCCCAGAGATGGTCCCTAAAACGCTCTGCTAGGAGGCGTCCAGTCTCCCCAGTGTAGAGGAGACTGCATCGGGAGCAACGGATACAATAAATGATATTGGTGGATATGCAGATAAAACTTTGATGGATGTGGAAGCCTCCTTTGGGGCCTTGGATGGAGGTGAGGGAGGAGGTGTGGGCGCAGGTTTTGCAATTCCTGCGGTGGCAGGGGAAGGTGCCAGGACGGAAGGGTGGGTTGTTGGGGGGCGTGGACCTGACCAGGTAGGCACGGAGGGAACGGTCTTTGCGGAAGGCGGAAAGGGGTGGGGAGGGAAATATATCCCTGGTGGTGGGGTCCATTGAAGGATCCACTGGAATCCCCTGGAATATTAGCTGAGTTTCTGGATTAATGATCTTGCGATAATACCACTGGGCCATTGTCTCCCTGTAGTATAGCTTCCTTTCTTCTGTAAAAACAAAATATTCTAGATACTGGAAATCTGAAGTAAAAGCAGAGAGTGCTGGAGAATCTCAGTGGGTCTGGCAGCTTCTGTGGAGACAGAAACCGAGTTAATGTTTCGAGTGCAGTGACCCTTCCTCAGAGCTAAAAGGGGTTGGAAACATAATGGTTTATGACACAACACACACACTCTGTCCAGGGTCTGCTGCATTTGTAGAGACTCAGAGAGTTTTTCCAGTCCATTGTATCTGCACTGGTCACCAAATATCCATCTATTCAAATCCCATTCCCAGCCTTGCATGCTATTGTGTTTCAAGTGATTCTTTAATAGGCTGAGGGGTGGCAGATGGAGTTTAATTTGAATAAAAGTGAGGTGTTGCATTTTGGTAAAACAAACAAGGGCAGGACTTATACTTATAACGGGCCCTGGGGAGTGTTACTGAACAGAGAGACCCAGGGTTCAGGAACATAATTCTTTGTAAGTTGCGTCGCATATAAACAGGGTGGTTAAGAAATTGTTTAGCACACTTGCCTTCATTGCTCAGACCTTTGTGTGTAGGAGTTGGGACATCATGCTGAAGTTGTACAGGACATTGGTGAGGTCCCTTATGGAATACTGTGTCCAGTTAGGGGAGGCAATGGAAATGGTATTATCACTGGACTCTTAACCCAGAGACACAGGTAATGTTCTAGGCCATGGATTTGAATCCTACCACAGCAGATTGTGGAATTTGAATTCAATAAAAATCTGGAATTAAGAGTCTAATGATGACCATGAATCCATTGTTAATTGTCGGAAAACCTCATCTGGGTCACTAATGTCCTTCAGGGAAGGAAACTGCCATCCTTACCTGGTCTGACCTACACATGACTCCAGACCCACAGTCAATGTTGGTGACTCTTAATTGCCCTCTGGGTAATTAGGCTTAGGCAATAAATGCTGGCCGATGCAATGACGCCCTCACTCTGTGAATGAATAATAACAAAGTTCAGGTCGCCCTGTGATAGGAAGGATATTAAACTGGAGAGGGTCCAGAAAAGATTTCCCTGGATTTTGCCAGGAATGGAGGGTTTGAGATATAGAAATAGACTGGAAACGTTGGGACTTTTGTCCCTGAAGTGTAGGAGGCTGAGGGCTGACACACCTTATTGGGGTTTATAAAATCATGAGGGACATAGGAGTGAATAGGAAGGGTCTTTTCCCTCGGGTAGGAGAGTTCAAAACTAGGGGGCATACCTTTAAGGTGAGAGGAGAAAGATTTAAAAAGGACATAAGGGTAACATTTTTACACAGACAGTGGTCTGTGTGCCAGAGGAAGTGATGAATGTGGGTAAAGACATTTGAATAAGTCCATGAATAGGAAAGGTTGAGGTTGATTTAGTGGTTTGGATCAGAAATTGGCTTGCTGTAAGAAGACAGGTGGTTGATGGGAAATGTTCATCCTGGAGTTCAGTTACTAGTAGGGTACCTCAAGGATCTGTTTTGGGGCCACTGCTGTTTGTCATTTTTATAAATGACGTGGATGAGGGTGTAGAAGGATGAGTTAGTAAATATGCGGATGACACTAAGGTTGGTGGAGCTGTGGATAGTGCTGAAGGGTGTTGTAGGTTACAGAAGGATATAGATAAGCTGCAAAGCTGGGCTGAGAGGTGTTTTTGTGGAAAAGTGTGGGGAGATTCACTTTGGTAGAAGCAACAGGAATGCAGAGTACTGGGCTAATGGTAAGACTCTTGGTAATGGAGATGAACAGAGAGATCTCAGTGTCTATGTGCATAGATCCCTGAAAATTACCACCCAAGTTGATAGAGTTGTTAAGAAGGCATACAGTGTGTTAGCTTTTATTGGTAGAGGGATTGAGTTTCGGAGCCATGAGGTCATGCTGTAGCTGTACAAAACTCTGGTGCAGCCGCACTTGGAGTATTACATACAATTCTGGTCACCGCAATATAGGAAGAATGTGGAAGCTTTGGAAAGGGTTCAGAGAAGATTTACTAGGATGTTGCCTGGTACGGAGGGAAGGTCTTATGAGGAAAGGCTGAGGGACTTGAGCTGTTTTCATTGGGTAGAAGAAGGTTGAGAGGTGACTTAATTGAGACATAGAAGATAACCAGAGGGTTAAATAAGGTGGACAGTGAGAGCCTTTTTCCTCGGATGGTGATGGCTAGCATGAGGGGACCTAGCTTTAAATTGAGGGGTAATAGATATAGGACCGATGTCAGAGGTAGTTTCTTTACTCAGAGAGTAGTAGGGGCAGGGAGCGCACTGCCTGCAACAGTAGTAGACTCGCCAACTCTAAGGGCATTTAAATGGTCATTGGATAGGCATATGGATGAGAACGGAATAGTGTAGGTTAGATGGGCTTCAGATTGGTTTCACAGGTCGGCACAACATTGAGAGCTGAAGGGCCTGTACTGCGCAGTAATGTTCTATGTTTGGAGGCATATGGGCCAAGCGCAGGCAGGGGGGACTAGTTTGTTTGGGAGCATGGTCAGCATTGATTGGTTGGACTGTGCTGTGTGACTCTATAAATGTCATACAATGTCTGTCCCATCCTTTCACACAGAGGGTTCCAGATACTGACACTCTTGAGTGAAAACTCTTTCCTCAAATCCCCTCGAAACCTCCTGCTCCTTACCTTACTGTGCCCCCCTGTGAGAAATGACCTGAGGTTACCAGCCTCTCCATCGCTGAATGGTTCCAGCATAGGGAAGCTCCTGGTGAATCTCCTCAAGGTTCCAGTGAAGTCAACACAAACTCAACCAACAGACGTTTTGGGACTCAATACTGAGTTCAGCAACTTCAGACCATGAACTCTGCCCTCCATTTTGATTTTGATTCCATCCCTATCCTCCCCTCCACCCCTTATAAAACTGTTCAGCTTTGCTCTCAATAACAGCTGACTTTTTTTTTGCCCTTAACACCTGTCATTAACACCTATATCACTTCTCTACTGTCATTAGCAAACCCTTCACCTTTTGTTCTGGGCATCTTCACTATCTGTTCTGCTAAGTCCTCCTTCTCTCTCCCACCTCCCCAACATAAAAACCCACCATTTTCTAACCCCTTTCAGTTCTGAGGAAGAGTCAGACTGGACTGGAAACATTAACTCTGTTTTCTCTCCACAGACCCTGCCAGACCCGTTGGGTTTCTCTCGGTTTTTACTCCTTGTTTTGTACTCGGTGAAATAAAAGCTAGGATCCCACCTATTATTTTAAAAGCCTTGACATGCCACCATTTTGCACACATATGCACGGTGGCTCAGTGAGTTAGCACTGCTGCCTCACAGCTGTAGGGACCTGGGTTCAATCCCACCCTCGGGCAACTGTCTGTGTGGAGTTTGCACATTCTCCCCATGTCTGCGTGAGTTTTCTCCCACAGTCCAAAGATGTGTAGGTTAAAGTGAATTGGCCAGGCTAAATTGCCCATAGTGTCCAGGGACATGCAGGCTAATAAATTCATGATTACAGAGATAGGGGTGGTCTGGGAGGGCCTGATGGGCTGAATGGCCTCTTTCTGCATTGTAGGAATTCTACAATACCCAAGGTCTCTCTGTTCCTGCACCCACTTTCGAATCCAGTCAATCAGCTTCTCCTCACAATTCCAATTCAAATTTTTTGCAGTTAAATTTCATCCAAGTTCACTTCTTCCTTCATGAGGATGCGGGGGTCACTGGCCAGGCCAACATACGTTGCATGGCCCTAATTTCCCCTTGAACTGAATGTCTTACTGGACTATTTCAGAGTCAGCCACATTGCGGTGGGTCTGGAGTCACATGTAGACCAGACTAGGTAAGGATGGCAGATTTCCTTCCCTAAGGGACATTAGTGAACCAGGTGGGTTTTGACAATAATCGATGCTTGTTCATAGTCATCATCACTGCAAATAGCTTCCAATTCCAGACTTATGAATTGAATTTAAATTCCACCAGCAGCCCTGTTTGGAATTGAACCCATTTCCTCAGAGCTTTAGCCTGGGCCTCTGGATTACTGACGCAGTGACATTACCATAACTTACATTGTGTCTTGGTTCGCCAGTTTACTGACATCCTCCTGAAATCCTATCCTCATTCTACTTCAGAGCTTTGTACCTTTTATAGACCTTGTAATGTATGCCATATCTGTCATTGGACCCGAAACATTAACTCTGATTTATCTCCACAGATGCTGCCAGACCTGCTGAGTTTTTCCAGCAATTTCTAATTTCCAACGTCCGCAGTTCTTTCAGGTTTGGGTTTTGACTCCCATATTCCCAAATCCAGTCGTGTTAATCGATGTTTGAAACTGCAAGACTGACCCTCTCCCCCCTGCAATTCCAACTGTGTCCCTGCACCCCATCATCAAAAGGTAACCCCTTGCTGTATGCTCCCTGTGTTTGTTCCTTGTTCAGTGATGGCTTCCAACTGCCACTCTCCTGTCCATATTAACCTGGTTACCAGGACTGACGTGGTAACTTCACACCCAGCTCCCAGCCTGAGTTCAAATCCTACCACAGCAAATGGTGGAATTTGAATTCAGTAAAAATCTGGAATTAAGAGTTTAATGATGACCGTGAATCCAGGGTGGCACAGTGGTTAGCACTGCTGCCTCACAGCGTTAGAGACCCAGGTTCAATTCCTGCCTCAGACAACTGTCTGTGTGGAGTTTGCACATTCTCCCTGTGTCTGCATGGGTTTCCTCCCACAATCCAAAGATGTGCAGGGTTAGGTGAATTGGCCACGCTAAATTGCCCGTAGTGTTAGGTGAAGGGGTAAATGTAGGGGAATGGGTCTGGGTGGGTTGATCTTCGGAGGGTTGGTGTGGACTTGTTGGGCTGAAGGGCCTGTTTCCACACCGTAAGTAATCTAATCAATCCATTGTTGGGAAAATCCCCATCTGAAGGAAACTGCCATCCTTTTGACTCCAGACCCACAGCAATGTGGTTGGCTCTGAGCTGCCCTCTGGGTAATTAGGGACGGGCAATAAATGCTAGCCCAGCCAGCAACTCCCTCATCCTGTGAATGAATAAAAAGTAACAATCCCACCAAGTAACTGAGTTCCTCAAATAGCTAACGTGTCCAGAAGTCCAAGAAAGTGATTTAAAAAAAGGGGGGGATTGAGAGAAAAATCATATGCAGAAGACAACAGGAAAAGGGAATCGCTGTAAATTGGAGTGTCGGGATAGAGCGGGGATGATTTCAGAGAGAGAGAACAAATGGCAAGGAATGGACTCAATCCCCCAAAAATGAAAACAGGTCGTCTTCTGGATGGAGATGTTTGGAGGGATGGAGCTGACTCCAGAAGGAGTGTGTTGTACTTACACGGGTATTGATAAGGTTTTGCCTCTGTACAGACTGAACATGCTCCCGTACACATCACTAGAGACAGACAGGCTGTCCTCTGAACCCCAGCTACTATAAGCCAGATTAGAACGAGATGCCCGTATCAGTGGCTCCACCCCCAGGTGCCTGATCCGAGCATCGGGTGACTGCGGTGTGTCAGCTTGCCTGGCGACCTCCCAGGGTAGGCACCCGTGGGTGAGGCTGACACTGAGTTCCTCCTCCTCCCTGTCCTCTCCTCCTCCAGCCAGCGCTCTCTGGCTCTCCACTGGTGATTGACCTGCGCTCGGGGGTTCGGATGGTGCCAGCTGTTCGAGGGCAGTCCGCAGCGAGGACGGTGTGCTGTCCAGGCTCGTGTTGGTCAAATTCTCCAATTCACCTTCTTCGGGAAAGAGAAGGAAAGGACTGTTAGCCGCGCCTGTTCCCGAAACCGAACCCTGGGAGAGGCTGGAGAACGCTGAGGCTTCAATGCATTTCCGTAGCATCTATTTACCTCCCAGGAACATCCCAAAATGTGTCAGAGAGAATAAAGTACTTTTGAAATGTGGCTATTAAATAAGATAATCAGAGGGTGAGATCGGGTGGACCGCGAGAGCTTTGTTCCTTGAACAGCGATGACTAGCATGAGGGCACATAGCTTTAAATTGAGGGGTGATAGATGTAGGACAGATGTCAATAGTCTGACCAGGGAAGGAGCCATATTGGACCTGGTACTGGGGAACGATCCAGGCCAAGTGGTAGAAGTTGCGGTGAGGGATTTCTTTGGGAACAGTGACCACAATTCTGTAAGTTTTACAATACTCGTAGTTAAAGATGAGAGTGGTCCTAAGGGAAGAGTACTAAACTGGGCCAAATTATATCAAAATTAGGCAGGAGTTGGGAAATGTGGATTGGACACAGCTATTTGCAGGGAAGTTCATATTTGAGATGTGGGAGGCTTTCAAAGATAGGTTGAAGGTAGTGCAGGATAGGCATGTCCAGTTGAAAGCAAAAGATAGGAAGGGCAAGATTTGTGAACCGTGGATGACAGGAGAAATTGTACAACTAGCCAAGAGGAAAAGGGAAGCATACATAAGGTCCAGGTAGCTAAGAACAGAACGGGCCCTGGAAGAATATTGGAAGAGTAGGACAATTCTTAAACGAGGAATCAAGCGGGCTAAAAGGGGTCATGAAATAGCTTTAGCGTGCAGAATTAAAGAGAATCCCAAAGCATTTTATTC
>NC_057716.1:106251072-106256448 GCF_004010195.1 Chiloscyllium plagiosum
TCTTGGGACTGTCCTGGGGCAGGGAGAGACTCATCTGGAGAGCAGAGAGTAAGACTGGGGACTCAGGTGGGAGAGGTGAAGGGGGAGGGAGGGTTCCCTTCACTCCCTCATAGGCTGGCAATTTGTTGGAAGTCCCTATCTATTTTACCAATGTCCTTGAGGGAAGGAAATCTGCCGACCTTACCTGGTCTGGAATGTATGTGACTCCAGACCGACTGCCGTCCCTTCACTGCTCTGTGAAATGTCCTGAAAAACACCATTTCAAAGGGGCAGTTGGGGATGGCAGTGAGTGTAGGTGCCATCAGCAAGACCCATGTCCCAAAGAAATGACAGAAACCACGTAGAGGGTTACAGTTAAATGTCGGAGATTGGCATTAAGTGCAAATGCTCACAGAGCTAGCACAAGCTGTGGGCTGAATGGCCTTCTTCTTTATTGTAATGACCTTGTGATCCCGAATACTATCCCCTAAAAGAATATGAACCTGTGAGTTATTGTAGTTCACTTTTGTAACTAAATACGAAATGAAGTTAAAAGTATGTGTGGAGCAAAAGTTCTGTTTGTAAAGCTAATCACTAACATTTATTCTGTTAGATAATAGAACACAATAGGTTTGGGCCGTTATGGAGAACGGGGGCCTTCGTGAATGTGGCTGACAACCGCTTGATTGAACAGGTTTTGCGTCAGGAAGGAAAGTATCCCGAGAGGCTGGTGGGGAGTATCTGGGCAGAGCAACGAAAGGTGCAGGGACTGGCAAATGGTATCATTACTGCGTAAGTCATCCTGAACCTCACTATCATGAAATGTAAGCAGAAAACGCTGGAGAAACTCAGAGGGTCTGACAGCAACCATAAGCGATGACAGAATAAGCTCAGTTCCAGAACAGGGTGACCAGACTCGAAACTTATAGAGGTTTACAAAATTATGAGGGGCATGGATAGGGTAAATAGACAAAGTCTTTTCCCTGGTGTCGGGGAGTCCAGAACTAGAGGGCATAGGTTTAGGGTGAGAGGGGAAAGATATAAAAGAGACCTAAGGGGCAACTTTTTCATGCAGAGGGTGGTACATGTATGAAATGAGCTGCCAGAGGAAGTGATGGAGGCTGGTACAGTTACAGCATTTAAATGGATGGGTATATGAGCGGGAGGGGTTTGGAGGGATATGGGCCGGGTGCTGGCAGGTGGGACTAGATTGGGTTGGGATATCTGGTCAGCATGGACGGGTTGGACCGAAGGGTCTGTTTCCATGCTGTACATCTTCATGACTCTATGACGTTGACTCTGCTTTCTCTCCGCACAGATGCAGCCAGACCTGCTGAATTTCTCCAGAAATGTCTATGTTTTGCTTCTGTTCTACAGATTTAGCGGTTGTTTGTTTTCTGTCAGTGGGAATGAGCTACACAGAGCTGGTAAAGTAAATATTGCTGAGTAATTAAGGCTGTTGTTACCAAGAAGCATTTGGCAAGTACAGAGTTTGGTTTGTGTGAATGTGTGGGCCATTGGGTGGGGCAACTTATTATAAAAGATTAAATTCATTATGTTAAGGTCGTGCCAAACTAACTTCACATATCTGGTTCCCTTATCTCATGAAGATCATATCTAGTTTCTCAAATGCACGCACAGATACACACACATCTACACGCACACCTGGGGGTTGAGGGGGTGGGGGTTGCATGGATGGGATCATGACAAAGGCTGGGGACATGAGGGGAGAGGGTAGAAGGACTCCCCATTGCTGCATAACCCCTCCTGCCATTTCCCAGTGGCTGAGAAGAGCTCGCACCGGGTGGTGGGGGTGGGGTTGGGGGAGGGTGTGCAGCTCTTTCACCCTGAGACTAATTGAAGGACTGTTTTGGCCACCATTGGCCGTTCAGCAGTGACAGGTGAGCCATCTACTGCAAGGGCAAAACAGCCCGTCCCTCCCCATGCACACCTTCCCTGTGAGCTCTAGCTGTGGGGCTGGGGGAGTGCAGTCATTGGTAGTCACCTGGCTGGCCCACCTCACTGTCCCTGGCACAGCGCCCCAATAGACCTCCATGAAAACGTACCTTGGGCCCTTCAGGTGGCTGAAGGGGGAGGGAGCTCTCCACCAGCCCACTGAGATGAGGAGAAATGTCTTCCCCCAGAGAGTGGGGAGAATGTGGTTGAAGCCAAAACATTGAATGTTTTCAAGAAGGAGTCAGATACAGTTCTTGGGCCTAAAGGATACGGGGAGAAAGTTGGAAAAAGGGACTGAGTTGGACAATCAATCAAGGTCATATTGAATGGCAGAGCTGGCTCAAGGGGCTGGATGGCCACTCCTATTTTCTATGTTTTTAATGCAAGTTCCTCGCCTGCCTGCTACCTGTTATAAGATAACACACTAGGCAGAGTGTGGAAGAAGCTCTTTTCTGGATCTATCCCCTTGAGAACAGGATAATTAGGGCACTGAGGAATGAGTTAAGAGATGTTTGAGAAGTAGATTGTTATTCTCACATGGACTCGGAGGAACAGGATTGCTTTGGTAGTAAAAACAACAAGGTTCCTTTAAGGCATGGAAAATGACAGATGCTGGCGATCACAGTGGGTCAGACAGCATCCAAGGAGAGTTAAAAATCACACAACACCAGGTTATGGTCCAACAGGTTTAATTGGAAGCACTATCTTCTGGAGTGCTCTCCTTCATCAGGTGGTTATGGGGTGTACCACCAAAAGCTAGTGCTTCCAGATAAACCTGTTGGACTATAACCTGGTGTTATAACCTGGTTAACTTTATACAACCCAGTCAAACACCAGCTCCTCCACATCATGGCTTTTAACTCTCTATGGATGTTGTCTGACCCGTTGTGATCTCCACAAGCCAGGGGGCAGCACCAGGAGGTGCAGAAGTCGATGTTTCGGGTGTAACCCTTCCTCAGGACTGGTTTCTGCCTGGCTTGCTGTGTTCTTCCAGCCTCCTGCCCTGTCTACCTTGGATTCCAATATCTGCAGTTTTTTTCTGTCTCTAACCAAGTTTGTTCCACTGTGACGTCTCCACTTTGAAGAAGTTCTCTGCCTCCCTCAGGCGCGCACTCAGTGAGTCCCTTTCTCACTGCCACAGCACTATCACCTCCTCAGCCTTGCAGGACATTGCTTAGGCCACGCTGGGAATATTGTGTGCAATTCTGGTCTCACTGCTATAGGAATGACGTTGTGTGACTTGAAAGGGTTCCGAAAAGATTTACAAGAATGTTGCTAGGGTTGGAGAGTTTGAGCTACAGGGACAGGCTGAACAGGCTGGGGCTGTTTTCCCTGGAGCGTCGGAGGCTGAGGGTCACTTTATAGAGGTTTATAAAATTAGGAGGAGCATGGATAGGATAAATAGACAAGGTCTTTTCCCTGGGAGTCCGAAACTAGAGGGCGCAGGTTTAGGGTGAGAGGGGAATGATATAAAAGAGACCTAAGGGGGCAACTTTTTCACACAGAGGGTGGTACGTGTATGGACTGAGCTGCCAGAGGATGTGGTGGAGGCTGATACAACTGCAACATTTAAAAGGCATTTGGATGGGTATATGAATAGGAAGGGTTTGGAGGGATATGGGCCAAGTGCTGGCAGGTGGGACTAGATTAGGTTGGGATATCTGGTCGGCATGGACGGGTTGGACCGAAGGGTCTGTTCCTGTGCTGTGCCTCTCTGTGGCTCTATGTTATGATCAGAAAAACAAAGTACTTCGGATTGTTGGAATCAGAAACAAAATTAGAAGTTGCTGGAAAAACTCAGCACGTCTGGCAGCATCTGTGAGCAGAAAGCTGAGTTAATGTTTCAGGTGTAATGATCCTTCTTCAGTTCTGAACCGTCACCCTCAATAAACCAGGGCAAAAATTATCTACTTCCAATACCGTGATGTTTACTGCATTCTTCTGTCCAATTATTACATTTTGTAAGAATTTATTTACCTCGGTATAAATAAACCTGTTCAGTCGAATGGTTACACAAAATATCGACAGTTAATTTAATTTCGAGTCAATTTCTCCTCAAATACCATGACCTACTGTCATATCCTGGTAATCCCAATGGGGGTGTGAGTGAGAAAGCACTCTTCTGCTAAGTTCTATTTAAGACAAAATTGCAATGTTATGTGAGTGATTGATGCTGTAAATAAACTATAACAGTGATATATATACCCCCTTGCATTGTGTGTCCATAACGTAGTGTGTGATTTTACATTAATTGTATGGAAGCCTCTTGATTATTCAGAATATTTGATCAATCAGCACAGTCCTGGTCGTTTAGGTGCTGGATAATGAAAGGTTTACTGTATTGTGAAGGAGAGTGATGAGAGAGGACAGAGGCTGCTGGAATGGGCAAACACTTTGCAGATGAGATTTAATGTTGAGAATTACAAAATGATTAATTTCGGTTGGCAGGGCGATACTAGCTGGCAGATACAGTTGTAAAGTGGGTGGAGGAGCAGAAATCCCCTGGGATGTTTATTCAGACAAACAAATGTGGCTAACAGGGTGAAAAGTAGACAGGCAGGAGGCTGGGGGAACACAGCAAGGCAGGCAGCATCAGGAGGGACAGGCAGGAGGCTGGGGGAACACAGCAAGGCAGGCAGCATCAGGAGGGACAGACAGGAGGCTGGCGGAACACAGCAAGCCAGGCAGCATCAGGAGGGACAGGCAGGAGGCTGGGGGAACACAGCAAGGCAGGCAGCATCAGGAGGTGGGGAAGATGACGTTTTGGCTGTAACCCTTTATGATGCTGCCTGGCTTGCTGTGTTCCCCCAGCCTCCTGCCTGTCCCTCCTGATGCTGCCTGCCTTGCTGTGTTCCACCAGCCTCCTGCCTGTCTACTTTGGATTCCAGAATCTGCAGTTTTTTGGCTCTAACTAAATCAGGGCGAAAAGGAAGTTAAAAAGGCACATGGGATTCTGGACATTATAAACAGGGCTACAGTGTTACAGAAGCAAGGAACCTTTATAAAACATTGATTCAGCCTTAACTGGAGAATCAAGCCCAATATCTCTGGAAAGATGTGAATGCCTGAGAGGACGTGATGATCATTTATGAGATTATTACCAGGAAAGAAGGATTTGCCTTCATTAGGAAAAGCCAGGGCTCTCTTCCATGGTGAGCGAGTTAGTGGAGATGTTGGGGAATGATGAGGGGCCTAGACAGTATAGCCAGGGGAATATGTCCCCATGAGCAGAAGGATTGACAATCACTTGTCATTGATTTAAGGTGATTGGCAAAACAAGCATTGGGAACATTTCGCAAAGTGAAAGATTAGTGTTTGGAGCACACTGTCTGAGAGTGTGGGGGGAGGGAGGTTCACTCGAAGGGTTAGGGTCTGGGGTGTACTGTCTGAGAGTGTGGGGGGAGGCAGGTTCACTCGAGGGGTTAGGGTCTGGGGTGTACT
>NC_057716.1:106257034-106271108 GCF_004010195.1 Chiloscyllium plagiosum
GTTAGGGTCTGGAGTGTACTGTCTGAGAGTGTGGGGGAGGAGGGAGGTTCACTCGAGGGGTTAGGGTCTGGAGTGTACTGTCTGAGAGTGTGGGGGGAGGGGGAGGTTCACTCGAGGTGTTAGAGTCTGGAGTGTACTGTCTGAGAGTGTGGGGGAGGAGGGAGGTTCACTCGAGGGGTTAGGGTCTGGAGAGTGTGGGGGGAGGGAGGTTCAATGACAGATTTCAGAAAGGTGTTGTAATAACCACCACAATAGAAAGGTGATGTTTTTCAAGGCCGTGGCTGGGGAGAGGGAACTACATTTGTTCTGTTGCACAGAGCGAGCACAGAGACGGCAGGCGTAACAATCTCTCTCTGGGTCGGAACTATTTTCTGATTCTGGAATAATGGGTTTTAGAATAATCAAACCTCCAAATGAGCAGGGTATAGGTCTTCAACTGCAAATAAGTGATGGTTATAATGAAATTCTTACTCCAAAATACAGTACTTATATTTTACATCTTTTTTAGCTCTAAATACATCTTTTAAAATACATCTTTTTTTTTAGCTCTAACTCCCTCTTAAATACATCTGTGCTATTTAATGTGATCATTTTGTAGTCATGAATTTTCTTTACTTTCTGACTAAATGTGTGACTCCTGACTTTCACACTGGATTTTATTTGTGACTAACTTACATTTACTGCTCTCTGTTTCAGGGCTCTCCCTCAAACGGAAACATTCTCCCCGCTTTCACTCAATTAAACACCTTGAGAAGTTTAAAGATGTCTATCAGATCAGAGTTCCAACCTCTTCAGTCTTTCTAAGAGTTCATACCTTTTAATAACGTTTCCAGTGTCTCGGTGATCCTTTTATACCATGGAATCCAGAGCTGTGCAGAATAACTCTGAGTCTGGTCTAAACAAGATTCTACATCAGGTTAAAGCCCAGTCCTTAATTTGCTGATTTTTTTTTTCTATCTTACTAACTTGTGTCCCCACTTTTAGCGATTTGTGAATCTTTTTCTCTGAAGAGGTTATGGTCTAGTACTATCATCTTAAAAACCCAGGGAATGTTCTGGGGACCCACCCCAGCAGATGATGGAATTTGAATTCAATAACAATTTGAGATTAAGAGTCTAATGATGACCATGAATCCATTGTCAATTGTCGGAAAAGCCTATCTGGGTCACTAATGCCCGTTAGGGAAGGAAACCGCCATCCTTACCTGGTCTGGCCTACACGTGACTCCAGACCCACAACCAATGTGGTTAACTCTTAACCGCCCTCTGGATAATTGGCAATAAATACTGGCCTGGACAGTGATATCCTCGTCCTGTCATTTAAAAATTGATCAGGTTTATTAAAATTTTAATTTGCAAAGAGCAACATTGCACCTAAATAAGACCATAAGGGATGGAAGCAGAGCAAGACCATTCAGCCCATTGAATCTGCTCTACCATTCAATGAGATCATAGAATCCCTACAGTGTGGACGCAGGCCATTTGGACCATCAAGTCCATACCGACCCTCTGAAGAGCATCCCACCCACCTTCTACCCTATCCCTGCATTTCCCATGGTTAATCCACCAAGCCTGCACATCACAGACAATTATCCCATGGCCAATCAACCTAACATGCACACCTTTGGACTGTGGGAGGAAACCAGAGTACCCGGAGGAAACCCACAAAGAGAATGTGCAAACTCCCCACAGACAGTTGCCTGAGGCTGGAATCGAACCCAGGTCCCTGATGCTGTGAGGCAGTAGTGCTAACCACTGAGCTATCAGCTCAGGTCACGGTACACCTGATAATCCTCAACTCCACTTTCCTGCCTTTTCCCCCTAACCCTTTGATTCCCCTTCCTGATTAAATATCTGGCTGTCACAGCCTTGAATATACTTAATGACCATAACGTGTTGTAATGCTTTGTTGATTCCATCATGTTAAGAAGCAGCTGTGAACCAATCAATGATCTCCTTAAGTCTCCCTGGTCTTTCGCCCCCTCAGGGAGGGTGAGGAATGGTACAGACTGCGGACCTTGCTCAATGAAAAGATGCTGAAGCCACAGGATGCTCTGCTGTATCAGGGCGTTATCAATGAGGTGTTAACTGATTTTATTGACCGAATCCAGAGACTGCGCTTGGCGAGTGAATCTGGGGTCACGGTGCACAACATTACAACGGAACTGCAGAAGTACACCTTTGAAGGTGAGGCCACTGCTGGGTTATCAGACCGTGATGTTGTTAGGGGCAGGTTGGGGGAGGGTGGAATGAGGCTAGGGGCTGTTTTCCCACGAATCCAACTGAGTTATTTTCAGGGCAGGGAGAAACTATCTTGTTGATAGTTTACATCCTGAGTGATTGGGATGATAGTGGATGTAGGATTGTTCGCTGAGCTGGAAGGTTCATTACCAGACGTTTTGTTACCCTCCTAGGTAACATCTTCACTGGGCCTCAGACGAAGCAATGCTGAAAATTCCTGCTTTCTATTTATATGTTTGGGTTTCTTTGGGTTTGTGATGTCATTTCCTGCGGTGATATTATTTCCTGTGGAGAAGTCACTTCCTCTTCCTTTTCTCAGGGGGTGGTAGATGAGGTCTAGCCTTTGTGTTTGTTGATAGAGTTCCGGTTGGAATGCCATGCTTCTAGGAATTCTCGTGCGTGTCTTTGTTTAGCCTGTCCTAGAATGGATGTGTTGTCCCAGTCAAAGTGGTGTTCTTCCTCCTCCATATGTGAGGATACTAGTGAGAGAGGGTCATGTCGTTTTGTGGCTAGTTGATGTTTATGTATCCTGGTGGCTAGTTTTCTGCCTTTTTTTTGTCCAATGTAGTGTTTGTTACAGTGTAAGAAAAGGAACAGGAAGTGACTTCACCACAGGAAATAACATCACCACAGGAAATGACATCACCAACCCAAAGAAACCCAAACACATAAATAGAAAGCAGGAATTTTCAGTATTGCTTCGCCTGAGGCCCACTGAAGATGTTACCTAGTAGGGTAATGAAATGTCTGGAAATGAACCTTCCAGCTCAGCGAACAAACCTACATCCACTGTGGGTGGCACAGTGGTTAGCACTGCTGCCTCACAGCGCCAGAGACCCGGGTTCAATTCCCGCCTCAGGCGACTGGCATATGGGTAATGGACACAAAGGTCCCAATCTAATATTCTGAGTTCGAAGGGAATCAAGAGTTCTGGGGAATGGCAGGAAAATGGAGTTGAGGATTATCAGATCAGACATCAAAGCGCTGAATGAAAGAGCAGACTAAATGGGCTGAATGGCCTACTTCTGCTCCTATGTCTTAATGGGTTGTTTGTTGGGTGTTCCCCCTCTCTTTAATGTAAGGTAATGTGTCAATTTAATCAACTATCTAGTGAGGCAGTGGCTGGTTCTTGGTGAGAGCTAATAGTGATGCTTCTCTTGTTGAACAGCGATTGCTGCCATCTTGCTTGAGATCCGCATGGGCTGTCTGCAGGAGAAGATTCCAGAAGAAACACAGAAATTCATCGCTGCTGTCACAACAATGTTCCGTTCGCTGGTCTACTGCGAATATTTACCAAGGTGGACAAGGAACTGGCTGCCATTTTGGAAGCAGTACCTTCAGGCCTGGGATGACATGTTTGACTTTGGTACGAGGAATCTCTTTGCATCTCAGAAATCCATTGTTGGTGACATCAGATGCAGAAATATCTCATTTTAAAACTCATACCCTCATTTTCATAACCCTCATGGTCTAGTCATAGCATTTTAAAGGGCCAAAGGAGGCCGTTCAAACCATCGAGTCTGTACCAGCGCCTGAAAGAGCTAACCTCCCAGCTAGTCCCATTCTCTGTAACCCCCTCAAAAGCTTTCTCTATTGAAGCCTTCCCCACTCTCCCAGGCAGCGCATTCCAAATCCTAGCAACGCTCTCCGAGGAAAGGAGTTTCTCCTCAGAGGGTGGTAAGTGTATGGAATGAGCTGCTAGAGGATGTGGTGGAGGCTGGTACAATTGCAACATTTAAGAGGCATTTGGATGGGTATATCAATAGGAAGGGTTTGGAGGGATATGGGCCGGGTGCTGGCAGGTGGGACTAGATTGGGTTGGGATATCTGGTCGGCATGGACGGGTTGGACCGAAGGGTCTGTTTCCGTGCTGTACATCTCTATGACTCTATGACTCTACCTCACTCCGAGTTCTTGCTGACAATCTTGAAAGTGTGACCCCTAGTTACTGACATACCGACTAGTGGAAATAGAATACCCTTCTTTACTCTGTCAAAACTGTTCATCATTTTGAACACCTTTCTAAGGTCATCATGATCTTCTCTGCTCCAAGGAGAATAAGCCCAATCTCTCTGATCTTTCCCTGTATCTCAAGTCCTTCTTTACTGGGATCATTCCAGGAAATCCCCTTTGTACTCTCTCCAGGGCTTTACCATCCTTCCTTAAATAAAGTGCCCAGATCTGAACACGCTGCTCCAAACGTGGCCTGACCAAAAATGTGGCATCACTTCCTTGCTTTTACATTCAATGCCTCTATTTATAAACACAAGCGTCCCTGCCATTTCCTACTGCCTCAGGCTCAGTTAACACTCCTTGTGTTCCTCTCCTCTGCCCTCGAGACTGTTAAAAACCATACAACACCAGGTTATGGTCCAACAGGTTTAATTGGAAGCACACTAGCTTTCGGAGCGACGCTCCTTCATCAGGTGGTTGTGGAGGGCTCGATCCTAACACACAGAATTTATAGCAAAAATTTACAGAGTGATGTAACTGAAATTAATCACAATGCAACTGTCCCTCTGGCTGCCTGGGCTGTAAGCTCTTGCATTCCCTCTGTTAACCTTGCCACCTCACTCTGCTTTTTAATATGCTCCTTAAAACCGATCTCTTTGACCCAGCTGGGGACTACTTGTTCTAATATCTCAAGTGCATTGTCTTGGGGGTGATGTTGCTCCAGGTCTGTTTGCAGACACCAACAAACTAATGGCAGCACATGTTTAGATCAGAGTGGTGCTGGAAAAGCACAGCAGGTCAGTCAGCATCCGAGGAGCAGGAAAATCAATGTTTTGGGCAAAAGCCCGTGGGGGAAGGTAGCAAAGAGTACAATGGGTGAATGGGGGTGGGGATGGAAGTGATAGGTCAGAGGGGAGGGTGGGGCGGATAGATGGGAAGGGAGGTTGACAGGTAGGACAGGTCATGAGGACAGTGCTGAGCTGATGACAGCACATGCTCATTCTCAATTATCCAACTGCACAGAATTGACCCCCAACATCTATAACCAGAACCAACCTCTATGGTTGCTCTGACTGCAACCTCATCATCTGTTTAAATTAATCTCACCAGTTACTCTCATATTCTGTAAATTTCCCTTTTTATCAACCTTTGATAGCCCTTCACTGGTTTCTAAAATATTCCCAATCCTCAGGTTTACCACTATTCTTTGCAACTTTAAAATCTCTACATTAATTTAATGCAAACCTGAATACGTAACAAATATATCTTTCTTGCTGAACTTTTGCCTTTTAATGGAATGTATTTGTGTGGAATATTTTAAATTGTTTTTTCAAATGCTTCCCACTCTTTATTTATTTCCATACCTAAAGTTTGTTTTCCAATCTCCCCTCCATACTGACAATATGGTTCATTTACCATTTTTGTTTGTGACTGAAATATGAAAATTTCAATCTTAATGTGGTATTACTTTGTGTTATGAAGACTATTTAGGGGTGGCACGGTTGCTCAGTGGTTAGCACTGCTGCCTCACAGCGCCAGGGACCCGGGTTCAATTCAAGCTTCGGGCGTCTGTCTGTGTGGAGTTTGCACATTCTCCCCGTGTCTGCGTGGGTTTGCACATTCTCCCCATGTCTGCGTGGGTTTCCTCCGGGTGCTCGGTTTCCTCCCACAATCCAAAAGATGTGTAGGTTAGGTGAATTGGCCAAGCTAAATTGCCCGTAGTGATAGGTATGTTAGCTGAGGTAAACATAGGCTAGGGGAATGGGTCTGGGTGGGTTACTCTTCGGAGTGTCGGTGTGGACTAGTTGGGCCAAAGGGCCTGTTTCCATACTGTAGGGAATCTAATCTAATCTAATCTAGTATTTCCTAGTGGAGGTTTACTATGAGGTTGCTAATTATTACACAACACTCTATCTAAAATAGCTTTATTCTTGCCTTGTTGACAATATATTGTTGCAGGAAACTTAACAGTACAGCCATGATGGGCCAAAGGGTTTCCTCTCTGCTGCTATGAATTCTACAAAGTTATCTTCCACCACCCTCGCCAATTTTACCTGTGCAGAGTTTTTGAACATTAGCTGTTCCCTTTACTAATACATTACCTTTGGTACAAGCTCTGATAATGTCTTGTTCAATGGAGAAATTTAGCAAGTCTGGCAGCATCTGTGGAGAGAAAGCAAAGCTAATGTTTAAGGTCCAGAGACCCTTGTTCTGAAGAAGGATTGTTGGACTTGAAACATTAACTCTGCTTTCTCTCCACAGAGTCTAGATTAGAGTGGTGCTGGAAAAGCACAGCAGGTCAGGCAGCATCCGAGGAGCAGGGATAGGTCAGAGTGGAGGATGGGGGAAGGTAGCAAAGAGTACAATAGGTGAATGGGGGTGGGGATGGAGGTGATAGGTCAGAGGGGAGGGTGGAGTGAATAGATGGGAAGGGAGATTGGCCAGTAAGACCGCTCATGGGGACAGTGCTGAGCTGGAACTTCTCTCCATAGACACTGCAGACCTGCTGTTTCTCCAGGAATTTCTCTTTTTGTTTTAGATTTCCAACATCTGCAAATGTTTTATTTTACTGCCTTGTTCAATGTTGTGTCCAGGAGTATAACTAAAGTTAGAGGGCCAGTTGCTTTTCCTAATCTCCATCCATATTGTTAATACTTCCTTACATCCTAAGCCAAGATCATTTCTCACTTATGTAACTTGACATCATACTTAATTATCAGGGCTACCTTCAGCTTGTTACATTCAGCTTGTCTTTTCAATGTTTATTTAGCAACCTCGGACACATTATAACCAGGTCTCTGTGATGGCAATTGGATCTGAAGCATTCATCTCATTTTGTGTTACTAGTTCATTTAGGGTATTGTGGATGTTACTTATTTTCTAACAATATGATGCTGGAGATCTGAAATGTGGCTCTTTAGAAGAATATTGAATTCTGTTTTTCTCTCTCCACACGTGCTGACAGACCTGCTGAGTTGTTCCAGCATTTCTGCTTTTATTTCAGTCTCACTCTGTGCTGCACTGATCATGTTAAACTCTCTTCCTGTACCATTCAGCTTGACTTTATCTGCAATTTAATTGAATTTATTGTCACGTGTCCCGAGGCACAGTTAAAAGCTTTGTCTTGTGAGCAATACAGGCGGATCACAGAGTTAAGTCACATAGATAGTAAATAATAGGTAAACAGCAGCAAAAACAAAAACACAGATACAGGTGAATGTTAAGAGTTTGTGAGTCCATTCAGTATTCTAACAACATTAGGGTAGAAAACGTTACGAAACCGGCTGGTGCGTGTGTTCAGGCTTCTGTACCTTCTCCCCGATGGTAGAGGTTGTAGAAAAACATTGCCAGGGTGGGATGGATCTTTGAGAATGCTGGCGGCCTTTCCTTGACAGTGGGCCTGGTAGGTGGATTCTATAGATGGGAGGTTGGCCTCTGTGATTGTCTGGGCCGAGTTCACCCCATCTCCGATCTTGAATGGTACAGTTACCATACCAGGTAGTGACACATCCAGACAAGACCACTTTACCTAAACTTTTACCTTTGTAAATCTTCTTTCACCCCTAAACCTCCTTCCCCTTAGTTAGTGTAAAGCTATTTTCCCTGACTTACTAGTTCACACCTACGTTTGTATGTTCTGTCCCTTTCTGTCTCCCTCAGGGTATTGTTACCCATGTCACTGCCTTGTACTATTGCCTTATCCTTTCTCTTTGACTTTCCAGATTTTCTCTCATGCACACCCTTCCAATCATTAATTAATTTAAATTCGTCTCCACAGCTAGTTGTGAGATTTACCAGAATACTGGATGGCACGGTGACTCAGTGGTTAACACTGCTGCCTCACAGCACCAGGGACCTGGCTTCAATTCCAGCGTCAGGTGACTATCTATGTGGCATTTGCACATTTTCCCTGTGTCTGTGTGGATTTCCTCCCACAGTCTAAAGATGTGCAGGTTAGGTAGGTTGGCCAAGCTAAATCACCCAATAATGTCCAGGGATGAGTAACCTAGGTGGATTAGCCTTGGGAAATGCAGGGAAAGGTTGGGTTCAATTCCACCCTCGGGCGACTGCCTGTGTGGAGTTTGCACATTCTCCCTGTGTCTGCGTGGAAATCCTCCCACAAACCAAAGATGTGCAGGTTAGGTGAATCAGCCATGCTAAATTGCTCATAGTGTCCAGAGATGTGTAGGTTAGGTGCATTAGTCAGGGGTAAATGTAGAGTTATAGCGTAGGGGAGTAGATTTGGGTGGGATACACCTCAGAGGGTCGGTGTGGACTTGTTGGGCTGAAGGGCCTGTTTCCACACTGTAGGGATTCTACCACTCTACTGGTCCTACTTTCATCTGTATTGGTATCTGTGATGTTTTCTAACAAACAATTTCATCACTGTCAATAGATGTGGAGGTGGAAGAGCACAGCAGGTCAGGCAGCATCCGAGGAGCAGGAAAATCAACGTTTCAGATCGAAACCTTATCACTTATATTCATCTGTCCACTCACACAAACATGAATACAGCTAGTGGTTGAAGTGAATACCAATATCCTGGGGGGAATGTTTCTGAATGCTCTTCGGGAGGGTTTAAACTAATTCAGCAGAGGGGTGGGAGCCTAAATTGTATTTCCAATGTCCAGGAGGTTGAGAGTAGTGAGGTCAGAAATAAGGTTTCAAGGTGGCAAGAAGGCATTGGTAAGCAGGAAGTTGGTTTTAAGTGTCTCTACTTCAATGCCAGGAGCATCCAAAATAAGGTGGGTGAACTTGCAGCATGGGTTGGTACCTGGGACTTTGATGTTGTGGCCATTTCAGAGAAATGGATAGAGCAGGGACAGGAATGGTTGTTGCAGGTTCCAGGATTTAGATGTTTCAGTTAGAACAGAGAAGATGGTAAAAGAGGGGGAGGTGTGGCATTGTTGGTCAAGGACAGTATTACGGTGGCAGAAAGGACGTTTGAGGACTCATCTACTGGGGTAGTGTGAACTGAGTTTAGAAACAGGAAAGGAGAGGTCACCCTGTTGGGAGTTTTCTATCGGCCTCCGAATTGTTCCAGGGCTGTAGAGGAAAGGATAGCAAAGATGATTCTCGACAGGAGCGAGAGTAAAAGGGCAAATGTTAAGGGAGACTTTAACTTTTCAAATATTGACTGGAAATACAATAGTTCGAGTACTTTAGATGGGTCAGTTTTTGTCCAATGTGTGCAGGAGGGTTTCCTGACACAGTATGTAGACAGGCCAACAAGGGACGAGGCCACTTTGGATTTGGTATTGGGTAATGAACCCAGTTAGGTGTTAAATTTGGAGGTAGGTGAGCACTTTGGTGATAGTGACCACAATTCAGTTATGTTTACTTTAGCGATGCAAAGGGATAGGTATATACACCAGAGGGCAAGAGCTGCAGCTGGGGAAAGGTGATTACGATGTGATTAGGCAAGATTTAGGATGCATAGGATGGGGAAGGAAACTGCAGGAGATGGGCGCCATTGAAATGTGGAGATTATTCAAGGAATAGCTACTGCATGTCCTTGATAAGTATGTACCTGTCAGGCAGGGAGGAAATGGTCGAGCGAGAGAAGTTGAATCTCTTGTCATGAGGAAGAAGATGGCTTATGTTAGGATGAGACATGAAGGCTCAGTTAGGGTGCTTGAAAGTTACAAGTTAGCCAGGAAAGACCTAAAGAAAGAGCTAAGAAGAGCCAGGAGGGGACATGAGAAGTCATTGGCGGATAGGATCAGGATAAACCCTAATGCTTTCTATGGGTATATTAGGGATAAAAGCATGATTATAGTAAGGTTAGGGCCAGTCAAGGACAGTATGGAAAGTTGTGCATGGAGTTCAAGGAGATAAGAGAAGCGCTAAATGAATATTTTTTCTCTGTATTCACATTGGAAAAAGATAATGTTGTCAAGGAGAATACTGAGGTACAGGCGACTAGACTAGGCAGGATTGAGGTTCACAAGGGCGAGGTGTTAATAATTCTGAAAAGTGTGAAAGTAGATAAGTCCCCTGGGCCAGATGGGATTTATCCTGGGATTCTCTGGGAAGCCAGGGAGGAGATTGCAGAGCCTTTGGCTTTGATCTTCATGTCATCATTGTCAACAGGCATAGTACTAGAACACTGGAGGATAGCAAATGTTGCCCCTTGATCAAGGAGAGTGGAGACAACCCTGGTAATTGTAGACCAGTGAGCCTTACTTCAGTTGTGGGTAAAGTGTTGGAGAGGTTTACAAGAGATAGGATTTATAATCATCTAGAAAAGAATAAGTTGATTAGAGATAGTCAACACGGTTTGTGAAGGGTATGTCGTGCCTCACAAACCTTATTGAGTTCTTGAGAAGGTGACCAAACAGGTGGATGAGGGTAAAGCGGTTGATGTGGTGTATATGGACTTCAGTAAGGTGCTTGATAAGGTTCCCCACGGTAGGCTATTGTACAAATATAGAGGCATGGGATTGAGTGGTTTGGATCAGAAATTGGCGAGAAGACAGAGGTTGATAGTTAATGGGAAGTGTTCATCCTGGAGTTCAGTTCCTAGTGTGGAACCGCAAGGATCTGTTTTGGGGCCACTGCTGTTTGTCATTTTTATAAATGACCTGTATGAGGGCGTAGAAGGCTGGGTTAATAAATTTGCAGATGACATTAAGGTCAGTGGAGTTGAGGATAGTGCTGAAGGATGTTGTAGGTTACAGAGGGCCATAGATAAGCTGCAGAGCTGGGCTGAGAGGTGGCAAATGGAGTTTAATGTGGAAAAGTGTGAGGTGATTCACTTTGGAAGGAGCGACAGGAATGCAGAGTATTGGGCTAATGGTAAGATTCTTGGTAGGGTAGATGAGCAGAGAGATCTCGGTGTCCATGTACATAGATCCCTGAAAGTTGCCATCCAGGTTGATAAGATTGTTAAGAAAGCATATGGTGTGTTAGCTTTTATTGGTAGAGAGATTGAGTTTCGGAGCCAGGAGGTCGTATTGCAGCTGTACAAAACTCTGGTGCGGCCGCACTTGGAGTATTACGTACAGTTCTGGTCACCACATTGTAGGAAGGGTGGGGAAGCTTTGAAAAGGGCGCAGAGGAGATTTACTAGGATGTTGCTGGTATGGAGGGAAGGTCTTATGAGGAAAGGCTGAGGGACCTCAGGCTGTTTTTGTTAGAGAGAAGAAGGTTGAGAGGTGATTTAGTTGAGACATATAAAATAATCAGAGGGCCCAAGACAACCATATGGTGGACAGTGAGAACCATGTTTCCTCAGATAGTGATGGCGAGCACGCGGGGACGTGGATTTAAGTTGAGGGTTGATAGATATAGGACAGATGTCAGAGATAGGTCTTTACTCAGAGAGTAGTAGAGGCATGGAATGCCCTGCCTGCAACTTTAGTAAACTCGCCAACTTTCAGGGCATTTCAATGGTTATTGGATAAACATATGGATGAGAATGGAATAGTGTAGGTTAGATGGGCTTCAGATTGGTTTCACAGGTCGGCGCAACATCGAGGGCCTGTACTGCGCTGCGCTGTAATGTTCTATATTCTATGAACTGAGGAGTGTGTGCTCGCTATTGGAGATGTTTCGAGACAAAAAAAATCTCCAGATGCTGGAATCCAAAGTAGACAAACAGGATGTTTGGAGAACAGAAGATGGTGGCTCAGTGGGTATGGAACTGGTCTGGCTTAGTCTAATACTGTACGGGGAATGGATTCAACTACTGCCATAGCAGCCGTTGGAATTTCAATTCCCCTAATATGTCTTGAGAGCTAATGATGATGACTGTATCAGCTATCATTGATTCATATTTAAAAAGATATAGAAAGGTGTAATTTCAGAGATTTAACACAGAACATTTCCTGCACTTATGAACTGTGCCTTTATATCCTGCATTGTGTATAAATCGACTTGCAAACAGAACTCCTTCACAACATGGGGACTCCCCTAGCTTACGCTTCAGGCTCACTGCCTTTATTCCTGATGAAGGGCTTTTGCCCGAAACGTCGATTTTGCTGCTCCCTGGATGCTGCCTGAACTGCTGTGCTCTTCCAGCACCACTAATCCACAACGTGGGGACTGCCTATGTAATTTACTAATGTCCTTCAGTAACAGCAATCTGCCATCTCTTCCCTGGCCTGGCCTATAGGTGACTCCAGACTACAACAATGTGCTTGAATCCTGCCACAGCTAGTGCTTCCAATTAAACTGTTGGACTATAACCTGGTGCTGTGTGATTTTTAACTGAATCCGACTGGATAAACTGAAAACGAAGAATTGTGGATGCTGGAAATCTGATACAAAAACAGATCTGTAGCAACTGGTAGTGGGAGAGGCTGTGGCCTAGTGGTATTATTGTGGGACTGTTAATCCAGAAACCCCCAGGTAAATGTTCTGGGGCCCCAGGTCCTGCCATGGCAGATGGTGTAATTTGAACTCAGTAAAATCTGGAAGTAAGAGTCTGATGATGACTGTGATTCCATTGTCGATTGTTAGAAAAACCCATCTGGGTCACTAGTGTCCTTTAGGGAAGGGAATCTGCCATCCTTACCCAGTCTGGTCTACATGTGACTCCAGACAATGTGTGGTTGACTCTTAACTGCCCCCTGGGCAATTAGGGATGGCTTAGCCAGTTACACCCTCATCTTGTGAGTGAATTAACAAAAAACATCTGTGCAGAGAAAAGTTCTGTTCTGAAGCAGGGATCACCGGACCCGAACTTGAACTCTGTCTCTCTCTCTCTCTCTCTCTCTCCCCACAGATGCTTCCAGAGTTTTTCCAGCAATTTCTGTTTCTGTTGTGGTTGACGCTTAACAGCCCCTGTCGACTAGTCATGAGGAAACTCAGCTCAAGGGCAATTAGGGATGGGCAATAAATGCTGGCCTTGCCCAGTGATGCCCACATTTCATGAAAGCAGAAGGAATATTTCTGATTGTGTCTTCTGCTTTTTTTCTCGCCAGCGAGGAAAGCTGTGGACAAGAAGATAGTGCAGATTCGAGAACTGATGGAGGCTGGGCACTCAGTGGAGGGGCAGTATCTGACCCACCTGCTGACCAGTGAGATGAACCAGTCTGAGATGTACAGCAGCCTTACTGAACTCCTTTTGGGTGGAGTGGACACGGTCAGTGATCATCAGAACATTTCGGTTGTTCCCTGGGAGTGGGCTGTGATGTGGAATCTCAGTGAATGGTTGGAAATAGGATTGCATATGGAGTTAGTGAATGGACCCCTGTGCCCTCCACTGCTGGCCTCTTGCTCATCAATCCACCCCTGGTTGCTGTGCATTTACCTGCTTCAGAATTGAGAAATCTCTCGTTCCTCTCCTCCTTCCGCATGGGGCACTAATAGCCGAATGAAATTATCTCAAGACCAGTAAACTGGAAATCCAGGTAATGTTCAGGGGAGCCGGGTTCAAATTCCACAAAGGCAGATGGTGGATCTAGAAGCAAATAAAAGGTCTAATGATGGCCTTGAATCCATTGTCAATTGTAAACACCGATCGGGGACACTGATGTCCTTTCGGGAAGGAAACTGCCATCCTTACCTGGTCTGGCCTACATGTGACTCTAGACCCAGCAATGGGATTGATTCCAAACTGCTCTCTGGGCAATAAATGCTGACCTAGTCAGTGATGCCCATATCCTGCGAACACATTTTTAAAAAAGCACTACTGTTGCTTATCCCAAATGAGCTGGGCAGAGGTATAGAGACATAGAGTCATAGAGATGTACAGCATGGAAACAGACCCTTCAGTCCAACCCGTCCATGCCGACCAGATATCCCAACCCAATCTAGTCCCACCTGCCAGCACCCGGCCCATATCCCTCCAAACCCTTCCTATTCATATACCCATCCAAATGCCTCTTAAATACTGTAATTGTACCAGCCTCCACCACTTCCTCTGGCAGCTCATT
>NC_057716.1:106272142-106277266 GCF_004010195.1 Chiloscyllium plagiosum
GGGATTTATCCACCTTTACCCATTTCAAGACATCCAGCACTTCCTCCTCTGTAATTTGGACATTTTGCAAGATGTCACCATCTATTTCCCTACAGTCTATATCTTCCATATCCTTTTCCACAATAAATACTGATGCAAAATACTCATTTAGTATCTCCCCCATTTTCTGCGGCTCCACACAAAGGCCGCCTTGCTGATCTTTGAGGAGTCCAGTCTCCCCAATGTAGAAGAGAATGCATCGGGTGCAACGAATACAACAAATGATATTAGTGGATGTGCAGGTAAAACTTTGATGGATGTGGAAAGCTCCTTTAGGGCCTTGGATAGAGGTGAGGGAGGAGGTGTGGGCGCAGGTTTTACAGTTCCTGCAGTGGCAGGGGAAGGTGCCAGGATGGGAGGGTGGGTTGTGGGGGGGCGTGGACCTGACCAGGTGGTCACAGAGGGAACAGTCTTTGCGGAAATGGGTGGTGGGGTCTGTTTGGAGGTGGCGGAAATGTCGGCGGATGGTGCGGTTTATGCGGAAGTTGGTCGGTTGGAAAGTGAGCACCAGGGGCGTTCTGTCCTTGTTATAGTTGGAGGGGTGGGGTTTGAGGACGGAGGTTGATTCAATACTTAATTAAGCAATTTTTGGTTAGGTGGCTGTTAAAGTTGACCCAAGTTATTATTTCTAGAAGCTTCTAAACTGCTGAGGTTACATTGACTTTACTCTATAAAGTTCCAAAGCCAGAATTTCACAATGAACCAAATAAGGAGAGATTGGAGCAGATGATGAGGAGGTAGATTTTATAAGATCGTCAGATAAAAGAGCAGGAGTAGGCCATTCAGCCCCTTGACCCTGCCCCAACTTTCAATAGGATCATGGCTGACCTGGCATTCCTCATGCCATGATGTGGAGACGCCGGGGTTGGACTGAGGTGGACAAAGTTAAAAATCACACCACATCAGGTTACAGTCCAACAGGTTTAAACCTATTGGACTATAACCTGGTGTTGTGTGATGTTTAACTTTGTACTTTCCTCATGTCCACCTTCCTGTAACCCTTTATTCACCAGCCTGACAAAAACCACTTCCTCCACATCCAGTTGTAGAAGGAAGTTTGCAATCCGAATGTAACATTCAGTGTACCCTCAGTTCAAGAGTTAGGGACACTACCACTGCATTCCTGTTCCAACATAACGTTTATTGGTGTTTGTTCAAATCCATGGAACCTCATGGCTTTATTCTCTTAGCAAGTCCCTGCATCTCACCTTTTTTGACTTAAAAATAAAGTTACCTGATCCCTCAGAACAGTGGCTCAGTGGTTAGCAGTGCTGCCTCACAGCACCAGGGACCTGGCTTCAATTCGTTGGGTAACTTGTGTAGAGTTTGCATCTGTGTCCGTGTGCCTGTTTCCACACTGTAGGGATTCTGTGATATGATTCTAACCAAGTCAGAAGAGTATAAAGGAAGTAGGAGTATACTTAAGAGGGAAATCAGGAGGGCAAAAAGGGGACATTAGATAGCTTTGGCAAATAGAATTAAGGAGAATCCGAAGAGTTTTTACAAAACATTAAGGACAAAAGGGAAACTAGGGAGAGAATAGGGCCCCCCAAAGACAGAACCCCACTGGTCCTCACCTACCACCCCACCAATCTCCATGTACAGCGCATCATCCGCCGTCATTTCCGCCACCTCCAAACGGACCCCACCACCAAGGATAAACTCCTCTATATTGGGGAGACAGGCCGGCTACTTGCGGAGTGTTTCAGAGAACACCTCTGGGACACCCGGATCAACCAACCCAACCACCCTGTAGCTCAACATTTCAATTCCCCCTCCCACTCCACCAAGGATATGCAGGTCTTTGGACTCCTCCATCGTCAGACCACAGCGAAACGACGGTTGGAGGAAGAACGCCTCATCTTCCGGCTAGGAACCCTCCAACCACAAGGGATGAACTCGGATTTCACCAGTTTCCTCATTTCCCCTCCCCCCAGCCTGTCTCAGTCAAATCCATCAAATTCAGCACCGCCTTCCTAACCTGCAATCTTCTTCCCGACCTCTCCGCCCCCACCCCAGTCTGACCTATCACCCTCACCTTGACTCTTTCCACCTATCACATTTCCGACGCCCCTCCCCCAAGTCCCTCCTCCCTACCTTTTATCTTAGCCTGCTGGACAAACTGTCCTCATTCCTGAAGAAGGGCTAATGCCCGAAACGTCGATTCTCCTGTTCCCTGGATGCTGCCTGACCTGCTGCGCTTTTCCAGCAAAACATTTCCATCTCTGATCTCCAGCATCTGCAGACCTCACTTTCTCCCCTCAAAGATCAGCAAGGCGGCCTTTGTGTGGAGCCGCAGAAAATGGGGGAGATACTAAATGAGTATTTTGCATCAGTATTTATCATGGAAAAGGATATGGAAGATATAGACCGTAGGGAAATAGATGGTGACATCTTGCAGATTACAGAGGAGGAAGTGCTGGATGTCTTGAAATGGGTGAAGGTGGATAAATCCCCAGGACCTGATCAGGTGTACCAGAGAACCCCGTGGGAAGCTAGAGAAGTGATTACTGGGCCTCTTGCTGAGATATTTGTATCATTGAGATATTTGTATCATTGATAGTCACAGGTGAGGTGCCGGAAGACTGGAGGTTGGCAAATGTGGTGCGAGGCGGAAGATGAGGCGTATTTCCTCCAGGCATCTGGTGGTGAGGGAGCGGCAGTGAAGGAGGCTCAGAACCTCCATGTCCTCGGCAGAGTGGGAGGGGGATTAGAGATGGGCAATAAATACTGATTCCATCCAGTCATTCCCAGATCCTATGAATGAATGATTAAAAATGTACCTGACCTGGAATTGACTGAATGAAAGCCTTTTATATTGCAGACAGCAAACACACTGACCTGGGCCCTCTACTGCCTTGCCAAAAATCCAGAAGTTCAAGAGTGTGTCTTCAGGGAAATATGGAGCAGCTGTCCGGGAGAGCAGGTTCCAACAGCTCAGGACTTCAGCAAAATGCCCCTGCTGAGAGCTGTCATCAAAGAGACATTGAGGTGAAAGAGGAATTTCTGAAGGTGTCATAATACAGGGAGGGTCTGTGTATCACAGAGTTAACACAGGAGATAAGAGCAGGCTTGAGCATGATCTTAAAGGACAAAGATGAAGCGGTGTAAAGGATTTGGGAGGAAATTTCAGTTTGCACTGGGTGGAACTAGCTCAGTTGGGAGAGTGTTGGACTGAAAATGTAAGGGTCCCTGGTCCAAAATCAGGTTCGGAGGTGCATTCCCAACAATTGTGCTAGCCAGGGTAAATGCAGAGTTATGGGGATAGGGTCAGGGGCCAAGTCTGGGTGTGATGGTCTTTGACAGGTCAGTGTGTACTCAATGGGCTGAATGGCCTCTTTCTGCGCTGTGGAGATTCTATGAGCGTAGAAACTATCCAGCTGAAAGGTCATCTGCTAATGAGGGATTGGGAGATTCACAAGAGGCCAGAATTGAAATGGTTTGAGACAGAGAAACGCAAAATCACAAGAGGATGCAAAACCAAGAACGTGAACCGTAATATCACAGCAGTACTGGCTGAGGAACCAATATAGGTCACTGGGAAGGGGAGGATGGTGCTGAGGTTCTAGGTAGGCTATGGACAGCAATGCACTGATTGAACTTAAGTTTACAGGGGGCGGCAGGGTGACTGAGTGGCCTACTTCCACACTGTAGGGATTTTCGGGTCTTACAGAGGATTGATGGCCAGGAAACAGTGAATTCTGGAGCTAACAATCCAGATGAGGGATTCAGCACCATATGTAAGCGAGGCGATGGCCGAGTGGTATTATTGCTGGGGGCTGTTAATTTAGAGACAAGGAAATGTTCTGGGGGTCCAGGGTTCAAATCCTACCACAGCAGATGGGGGAATTTGAATTTAATAAAAATCTGGAATTAAGAGTCTAATGTTGAATCCAATCCATCTGGTTAGGAAAGTAAACTGTTGTCCTTACCTGCTCTGGGCCTACGTATGAGCCCAGACCCATAGCAATGCGGTTGACACTTAACTAGGGATGGTCAATAAATACTGGCCTAGCCCACATCCAATGAATAAAACAAAATGAAATCAAGAAGGGACATGCAAGGATGATATAGTCATAGAGCTGTCCAGCACAGAAACAGATCCTGCAGTCCAATGCATCCATGCTGACCAGTTATCCTAAATTAATCTAATCCCATTTGCCAGCACTTGGCCCCTATTCCTCTAAACCCTTCCTATTCAGGTACCCATCCAGATGCCTTTTAAATGCTGTAATTGTACCAGCCTCCATCACTTCCTCTGGCAGCTCATTCCATATACGTACCACCCTCTGCGTGAAAACGTTGGCCCTATGGACTTCAGTAAGGCATTTGACAAGGTTCCCCGTGGGAGACTGGTTAGCAAGGTTAGATCAATGGAATACTGGGAGAACTAGCCATTTGGATACAGAACTGGCTCAAAGGTAGAAGACAGAGGGTGGTGGTGGAGAGTTGCTTTTCAGACTGGAGGCCTGTAACCAGTGGAGTGCCACAAGGATCGGTGCTGGGTCCACTGCTTTTCGTCATTAATATAAATTATTTGGATGTGAACATAGGAGGTATAGTTAGTAAGTTTGCAGAAGATGCCAAAATTAGAAATGTAGTGGATAGCGAAGAAGGTTACATCAGATTACAACAGGATCTTGATCAGATGGGCCAATGGGATGAGGAGTGGCAGATGGAGTTTAATTTAGATAAATGTGAGGTGCTGCACTTTGGGAAAGCAAATCTTAGCAGGACTTATACACTTAATGGTAAGGTCCTAGGGAGCGTTGCTGAACAAAGAGACCTTGGAGTGCAGGTTCATAGCTCCTTGAAAGTGGAGTCACAGGTAGATAGGATATTGAAGAAGGCATTTGGTATACTTTCCTTTATGGTCAGAGTATTGAGTACAGGAGTTGGGAGGTCATGTTGTGGCTGTACAGGACATTGGTTAGGCCACTGTTGGAATATTGCGTGCAATTCTGGTCTCCTTCCTATCGGAAAGATGTTGTGAAACTTGAAAGGGTTGAGAAAAGATTTACAAGGATGTTGCCAGGGTTGGAGGATCTGAGCTATAGGGAGAGGCTGAACAGGCTGGAGCTGTTT
>NC_057716.1:106277676-106284040 GCF_004010195.1 Chiloscyllium plagiosum
ATGAATGGGAGGGGGGTGGGGCTGGGGAGAAAGTAGCAAAGAGTACAATAGGTGGATGGGGGTGGGGATGGAGGTGATAGGTCAGAGGGGAGGGTGGAGCGGATAGATGGGAAGGGAGATTGGCAGGTAGGACAGGTCATGGGGACAGTGCTGAGCTGGAAGGTTGGAACTGGGGTCAGGTGGGGGGAGGGGGGAGGGGAAATGAAGAAACTGGTGAAGTCCACATTGATGCCCTGGGGTTGAAGTGTTTTGCTGACTTTGACTATTCACCCTATCAATGCTCCTCATGATTTTATAAACCTCTGTACGGTGTGACATTGCTGTGGTGAAGGGTGCTTTTGGTGACTGAGAGAAAATGGTGCCAGAAACTCACGGCAGAACTAAGTGGGCTGAGCTTGTGGTGGGAACTCTGGTGCAATGTTTGGGACAAGGATGGTACTGGACGGTGAGCAAGTGAAGTGGAAGGCCCAGTGACTACAATGAGAAGTGATCTCACTGTAAAATTCCTCATTGGGGTCAGCAGGCAGGTGCTGGGAAGCTGTTCCCTCTCGAGAGGGTGAACAGTCTCTCTCTTTCTCTCTCTCTCGGCAGCTCGCTGTCTCAGGATAAGGTTTTTGTCATTTCAGACTGAGATGGAGAGAGCGTTGTGAATCTTCATCATTGCCTATCCCTGAGGGCTGTGGATGCTGATATCATCTTCAGTTCTTTGTCCATAGATAGTTATGAACTACAGTAGCACCATCTTCACGAGAGGCAAGCCAGAACAGAGACCAAGTTGCACACTGTTGGCACAAATCTAACCCACACGATTTATCAGTCCAAAGGGGGAATGGATTCAGAGTTACTGTAGTAATGTGTACTTTTCCATCTATTGAAGCCTGGAGCTATGGAGACTGATGGCTCAGGCTTCAACTGTCTTTCCATCAGGGAATCTCTCCCACTCTCAGCCGCTATCGCTGGTGTGTGTTGGAGGGATTTACACATTGATATTCAGCCAGTTTCAGCCTTGGTGCATAGACACTGTCCTTGACCATCACATCCTTGAACTTCTGGCCCAGAGGCAGGGACACTACCCACTGAATGTGGTGGGAACTCTGGTGCAATGTTTGGGACAAGAATGGTACTGGACGGTGAGCAAATGAAGTCTGTGGAAGGCCCAGTGACTGCAATGAGAAGTGATCTCACTGTAAAATTCCTCATTGGGGTCAGCAGGCAGGTGCTGGGAAGCTGTTCCCTCCCTGCTTAAAACAAAATAGATAAGAACTTTTTACAACAACAGGTATGGGACGAGCTAGGAAAGTGGGGGTCAATCAGTCCTGAAGTCACTGAATGGCAGATCAGAAACCTGTGCTAATTGTCCTGTTCCTGATGTGGACTGGGGTGGACAAAGTTAAAAACCACACAACACCAGGTTATAGTCCAACAGGTTTAATTGGAAGCAGGTGCCCAGTGGTGTTCCACAGGGGTCAGTTCTGGGGCCACTGTTGTTTGTAATATACATAGATGATCTGGAAGAGGGCATTTATGGTATGATCAGCAAGCTTGCAGATGACATGAAGATTGGTGAAGTAGCAGAAAGCATAAGGGACTGTCAGAGAATACAGGAAGATATAGATAGACTGGAGAGTTGGGTGGAAAAGTGGCAGATGGTTTCAGTCCAGACAAATGTGAGGTGATGCATTGAGGCAAGACTAATTCTAGAGCGAATTATACAATGAATGGAAGAGCCTTGGGAAACGTTGATTGGCAGAGAGATTTGTGAGTGCAGGTCCATTGTACCCTGAAGGTTGCTGCACAGGTGGATAGAGTGGTCAAGAAGGCATATAGTATGCTTGCCTTCATTTGACAGGGTGTTGAGTATAAGACCTGGCAAGTGATGTTAAAATTGTACAAGATATTGGTTCGGCCGCATTCAGAATACTGTGTACAGTTCTGGTCGCCACATTACCAAAAGGATATGGACGCTTTGGAGAGGGTGCAGAGAAGGTTTATGAGGATATTGCCTGGTATGGAAGGTGCTAGCTATGAAGCGAGGTTGAGTAGGTTAGGATTGTTTTCATTAGAAAAAAGGAGATTATGGGGAGATCTGATTGAGGTTTACAAAATCGTGAAGGGTATAGACAGGATGGATAGAGACAAGCTTTTTCCCAGAGTGAAGGATTCATTAACGAGAGGTCACGCGTTCAAGATGAGAGGTGGAAGGTTTAAGGGGAATACACGTTGCAAGTACTTCACACAGAGGGTGGTAGGTGCCTGGAACGCGATGCCAGCAGAGGTGGTAGAGGCAGGCATGGTAGATTCATTTAAGATGTGTCTGGACAGATGCATGAGTAGATGGGGAGCAGAGGGATACAGATGCTTAGGAATTGACCAACAGGTTTAGACAGTACATTTGGTTCGGCTTAGGCTTGGAGGGCCGAAGGGCCTGGCCCTGGGCTGTAAATTTTCTTTGTTGTTTGTCAGAGATAGGTTCTTTACTCAGAGAGTAGTAGGGGTGTGAATACACTGCCTGCAATAGTAGTAGACTTGCCAACTTTAAGGGCATTTAAATGGTCATTGGCTAAACATATGGATGAGAATGGAATAGTGTAGGTTAGGTGGGCTTCAGATTGGTTCCACAGGTCGGCACAACATTGAGGGCCGAAGGGCTTGTACTGTGCTGTAATATTCTATGTTCACTGTTGTAAGGTGGGGAATGTGACAGACAATTTGTGATCAGCAATATCCTGCAAACAGCAATGTAAGAATGAGCAGACTGTCTGCTAGGGATTGAGGGATAAGCTTTGGCCAACTCTCTGGACAGAGTTCCCCTGGTCTTCTTAGAAATACAGCTCACGGGATCTTTTCAGCCATGTGAGGGGACAGTTTAACCAGAGGGATGTAGTCACATTGGAGGCAGCTCTGAGGAGGTTCACTCGATTAATTCCAGAGATGAGGGCTTTGTTAAATGAAGAGAGTTTGAGCAGTTTAGACAGATACTCTCTGGAGTTGAGAAGAATGACAGGAGATCGAATTGGGGTCGAGAAGATGCTATAGGGGACTGACCGTAGAGAGAGAGAGAGGATGCTGCCTCATGTGGGACAGTCGAGGTCGAGGGATCATTGCTTTAAGATGGGGAGCAGATTAAAACAGAGATTGGGAGAAATTACTTCTCTCAAAGTGTCATGAATCTTTTATTTCCTCATAGGAAAAGCATATCTCTGGCTGGGCCAATATTTATTGCCCAGAGGGCAATTAAGAACCATTGTTGTGGGTTGGAGTCACATGTAGGCTACACTAGGTAAGGACGGTAGTTTCCTTCTCTAAAGGACATTAGTGACCCAGATGGGTGTTTCTGACAATCAACAATGGATTCATGGTCATCATTATTGCTCAGTGTTCAGGGATGTGTAGGTTGGGTGCATTAGTAAGGGTTAATATGTAGAGTAATAGGGTAGGGAAATGGGTTACTCTTCAGAGGGTCGGTGTGGACTTGTTTCTATACTGTAGGGATTCTATGGTTAGATTTTTAATTCCAGATATCTATTCAATTGAAATTCCACCATCTGCCGTGGCAAGATTCGAATCTGGGTCCCCAGGACATTGCCTCGCTCTCTGGATTAATACCTTGCAATATCACTATAGAAAACGAAAATGTTGGCGCGGAAGATACAGAGATACTTACATCTAGACTAGAAGAGATTGAGGTTCACAAGGAAGAAGTATTAGAAATACTGCAGAGCGTGAAAATAGACAAGTCCCCTGGGCCGGATGGGATCTATCCTAGGATTCTCTGGGAAGCAAGGGAAGAGATTGCCGATCTTTGGCATTGATCTTCATATCGTCATTATCTACAGGAATAGTGCCTGAGGACTGGAGGATAGCAAATGTGGTTCCCTTGTTCAAAAAGGGTAGTAGAGACAACCCTGGTAATTACAGACCAGTGAGTCTCACTTCAGTTGTTGGTAAAGTGTTGGAAAAGGTTATAAGAGCTAGGATTTATAACCATCTAGAAAAGAATAATCTGATGAGGGACAGTCAGCACGGTTTTGTGAAGGGTAGGTCGTGCTTAACGAATCTTATTGAGTTTTTTGACAAAGTGACCAAACAGGTAGATAAGAGTAAACCAGTTGATGTGGTGTATATGGATTTCAACAAGGCGTTCAATAAGGTTCCCCACAGTAGGCTATTATACAAAATGCGGAGGAATGGGATTGTGGGAGACATAGCAGTTTGGATCAGTAATTGGCTTGCTGAAAGAAAACAGGGTTGTAGTTGATGGAACATGTTCATCTTGGTGTCCAGTTACTAGCAGCATACCGCAAGGGTCGGTGTTGGGTCCACTGCTGCTCGTCATTTTTATAAATGATCTGGATGAGGGCTTAGAAGGTCGGGTTAGTAAATTTGCAGACGACATTAAGGTCGGTGGAGTTGTGGATAGTGACAAAGGATGTGGTAGGTTGCAGAGAGACATAGATAAGATGCAGAGCTGGGCTGAGAGGTAGCAAATGGAGTTTAATGTGGACAAGTGTGAGGTGATACACTTTGGACGGAGTAACCGGAATGCAAAGTACTGGGCTAATGGTAAGATTCTTGGGAGTGCAGATGAGCAGAGAGATCTTGGTGTCCATGTACACAGATCCCTGAAAGTTGCCACCCAGATTGATAGGGTTGTTAAGAAGGCATACAGTGTCTTGGCCTTTATTAACAGAGGGATTGAGTTCCGGAACCAGGAGGTTATGCTGCAGCTGTACAAAACTCTGGTACAGCCACACTTGGCGTATTGTGAACAGTTCTGGTCACCGCATTATAAGAAGGATGTGGAAGCTTTGGAAAGGGTGCAGAGATTTACTAGGATGTTGCCTGGTATGGAAGGAATGTCTTACGAGGAAAGGCTAAGGGCCTTGAGGCTGTTTTCGTCAAAGAAGGTTGAGAGGTGACTTAATAGAGACATACAAGATAATCAGAGGGTTAGATATGGTGGACAGGGAGAGCCTTTTTCCAAGTATAGGGACGGCAAACACGAGGGGACACAACTTTAAAGTGAGGGGAGATAGGTATAAGACAGATGTCAGAGGTAGTTTCTTTACTCAGAGAGTAGTAAGGGTATGGAATGCTTTGCCTGCAACGGTAGTAGATTCGCCAAGTTTAAGTGCATTTAAGTCGTCATTGAACAAGCATATGGATGTACATGGTGTTGGTGGGATGGGCTTCAGATTGGTATGAGGGCGGCGCAACATAGAGGGCTGAAGGGCCTGTACTGCACTGTAATGTTCTATGTTCTATATTACTGCGAGGGCCATTGCCTTCCCATCTACAGAACTCCATGCCCAGAATGCAGTGGATGCTGAGACATTGAATAAATTGAAGAAGGAGCTAGACAGATTTTTATTTGGTAAAGTGTTACGGAGAGTGGACAGGAACATGGAGTTGACGATTGTATTAAATGGCAGATCAGGCTCAAGGGGCCGAATGGCCTCCTCCTGCTCCTAGATACTAGTTTTGAACACCTCATCAGACAGATGGTACCTCAGAAAGTGTGGCACTGTCTCGGTACTGCATGGGGAATGTCAGCCTGGACTTTATGCTCAGCTCACTGCAGTGGGGCTAATGGTGGCTCAGTGGACAATATCCCTCACTCAGTGAAAGGATAAGATGTACAAAAACACTGAAGGCGTGTAACCACTTCCTGGGGTGAGCAAGGGGAGCACCCAACACTTTCAACAAAATGACACTCCACCACCCACAGCCACCTTTGAGACAAGGAGGGAGACATGGTGGGCAGGAATTCCTGGCCTAGCCCACGATGCCAACATTCCAAGAATGTTCGAGAAGCAAAGGCATAAACCTAAGGACTATGAGAGAACAGAACAGGGAGGCAGAGATGATGGGCCGAGCGGCCTGCTCCTGCTTCTAATTTGCATGTTTGTGTGAAATGTAACTGAATGACTCTAAAGGTTATGGTGGAGTCAAAGTAAGTGAAACCAGCCAATAACCAAGCTCAGCTCAAAGAGAGGTGAGCTATCTCAGAATCCCAGCACGAGGACCGCAGCATTTTAGGGACAGAGACCGTCACAAACAGAGAGTGGACATGACAAAGCCTTGGTCAAAGACACTGAGCTGACCAAGTGTCTAAAGGACGGGAGGTTCTGTGAGGGAATGACAGGGGGGAGAGCCCAGGAATCTGACGGCACAAACACTGCTGGTGGAGAGATGGGAATCAGGGAGTCACACAGAGGCTGGAAGTGGGGAACACACAGAGATCCCAGATGGTCATCAGGCCTGGAGGGGGTGAAAGAGATAGGGAGGCAGTGTATGGGCAGGAGGGGGTAATAGAGATAGGGAGGGGGTGTAGGGTCTGGAGGAAGTGATAGAGATAAGGAGG
>NC_057716.1:106284345-106293618 GCF_004010195.1 Chiloscyllium plagiosum
ACGTCTGCGTGGGTTTCCTCCGGGTGCTCCGATTTCCTCCCAAAGTCCAAAGATGTGCAGGTCTGGTGAATTGGCCATGCTAAATTGTCCGTAGTGTTAGGTAAGGGGTAAATGTAGGGGTATAGGTGGGTTGCGCTTTGGCGGGGCAGTGTGGACTTGTTGGGCCGAAGGGCCTATTTCCACACTGTAAATAATCTAATCTAAGAGATATCAGGTACTCTTGGTAATGAAACATCAGATGCCACTTGAAGCAGCTTCAGCATTATGAAATATTAAAGGAACTTTTCACTCTGAAAACATTTTTTCCTCAAATGTCTACTAAACCTCTGGCACCTTACCTTAAAGCTCTACCCATAGTTACTGACCACTTTAAGAAGGAAACTGCTTCTTCCTTTCTACCCTATTCCTTCAAAACTTTAAACACCTCCCTCAGTGTTGTCTGCTCTCAAGACAATCCTGAAAAAGGGTCCTGAAGAAAGGTGACACCTGAAACGTCAACTTCTACACCTGATTCTGCCTGGCTTTCTGTGTTCTTCCAGCCTCCTGCCTGTCTACTTTGGATTCCAGCATCTGCAGTTATTTTTGTCTCAAAAGATAATAATTCCAGCCTATCTAGTCTCTCAGCAACCAAGTATGTCTTCAGAGCTGAATCATTCCAGTCCAAACAACATCCTGTTCAAACCTAGTTAAATCACATCGTCCCTGTCGTGTAACATCCCAGGATTTGATTTGGAGATGTCTGTATTGAACAGGGGTGTACAAAGTTAAAAATCACACAACACCAAGTTATAGTCCAACAGGTTTACTTGGAATCACTAGCTTTCGGAGCACTGCTCCTTCATCAGGTGGTTGTCAAGTATAAGATCTTAAGACAGAATTTATAGTAAACGTTTACAGTGTAATGCAAGTGAAATTATACATTGAAAAAGACCTGGATTGTTTGTGAAGTCTCTCATCTTTGAGAATGAACATGTTGGTTTCAGTTCTTTCATATGTAAGTCACAAGACTTTTTTAAAGTTACATTCTCAAGTGAACTTTAACAATAGGTGTCATGTTGGCCCATTGAAGGTGTGAGCTGCCCTGTGTGAGATTGTCTGTGCCCAAATGGTCAGACTGATTCTAATCTAAAAAACAGATTTACAGAATCTTACAAAGATTCATGCAGTTTTTGAGCAAAATAAAATGTAATTCTGCAAGTACAAGTTCATCCCACAAACTTCTATGTGTGTGTGTGTGTGTGCCGGGGTTGGGGGGAAGACGATTATGAGTGTCTGTGAGAGTGTGTGTGTGTGTGTAAAGGGATATAAGTCTGCGAGAGGGTGCGTGTATGTGTGAAAGTGTGGGAGCGTATGTGTGAGTAAATGAGAGAGACTTGTGTATGAGACAGGGTCTGTGTGAGTATATGGGTCTGTAGGAGTGTGTGTCTGTAGGAATGTGTGCGTGTATAGGAATGTCTGTGTGTATTTGTGTGTCTGTCTGTGAGTGTGCGTCTGTCTGTGAGTGTGTGTCTGTATCTGTGTGTAGTGCAGTGGGGTCACCTGTAGTGTGACATGAACCCGAGGTCCCAGTTGAGGGCATTCACATGGGTAATGAACTTGGCTATCAGTCTCTGCTCGGCCACTTTGCGTTGTTGCCTGTCCTGATGTCTGCCTCGGAGGACGGTCACCCGAAGGTCCAAGGTCAAATGTCCCGGACTGCTGAAGTGTTCTCCAACTGGGAGGGAACACCCCTGTCTGACGATTGTTGTGTGGTGCCCATTCATCTGTTGCTGTAGCCTCTGCTCGGTCTCACCAATGTACCCTGCCTCAGGGTATCCTTACCTGCAGCTTATGAGATAGACAACGTTGGCTGAGTCACAAGAGTACCTGCCACATACACAGTGGGAAGTGCCCACACTCATAATGGTGGTATCCATGTCCACACTCTGACACGTCTTGCAGTGTCTGCCGTGACAGGGTTGTATGGTGCTGTCCTGAAAGCCGGACAGTTTGCTATGAACAATGATCTGTTTGAGGTTTGGTGATAGTTTAAAGGTGAGAGATGGAGGTGTAGGGAAGGTTTGGTGAGGTGCCTGGTATTGAGCTAAAGGAAACTGTGGTCTGGTCTGGACCGTGGACAAACAGCTGGAAAGATCTGGCTCAGCCCAGAGGCACAACGTATTTTTTGGAAGATCTCACTGAGGGATAGCGAAGGGATGGTTCCTTCTTTTTGCTACAGGGAGGATACCTACCACAAAGAATTGTAGTTATTTCTAAAAAATAAAATCATAGAGATTTTACAGCACAGCAAGGGGAGGTAATGGCCTCATGGTATTATCACTGGATTGTTAATCCAGAGACCCAGAGACCTGGGTACAAATCCTACCACGGCAGATGATGGAATATGAATTCAATTAAAAGGAAATCTGGAATTAAGAGTCTAATGATGACCATGAAACCATTGTCAATTGTTAGAAACCCCATCTGGGTCACTAATGTCCTTTAGGGAAGGAAACTGCCATCCTTACCTGGTCTGGCCTACACGTGACTCCAGACCCACAACAATGTGGTTGACTCTTAACTACCCTCTGGGTAATTAGAGATGGACAATAAATACTGCTCAGCCAGTGATGCCCTCATCCTGTGAATGAATTAAAAAAAGGCCTTTCAGCCCATTGTGACTGTACTGAGCATCAAACATCCATCTAATCCCATTTGCCAGCAATCGCTCTGTAGTTGTGTTCATTTAAATAGTTCTGAAATATTTTGAGGGTTTCCTGCCTCTATCACCCTTTTAGACAATGAATCCCTGACACTTTCAACCCTCTGAATGAAAAAGATTTTCCTTAAATCCCTTCTAAACCTCCTGCTCCTGACTGTAAAACTGTACCCTGGTTAATGATGCCTCCGTTTTAACGGCCCCTGTGGTCTGACTCAGTTCCCCTTTCGTGATTGTTCTTGTGTCCTTTTCTAACAACACCACGTTTTATAACATTGGAGTTTGAGAAATCGCGTAAGGCTCTGAGATCTGCTGATCAGGAAGCGGCTAACAAGTGCAGTTTCAGACTGAGAAATTTACAAGGGCTCTGGAGATTGGGTTTCACTCAAATACCCAACCACACAGCCGACTGGGGGTGGGGGTGGACTTGGTACTGCAGAGGTTTCATTGATTTTACCAAAACATCACCACCTGAAACTATCGAAGACGACGACCCTTGGTTTTTGAGCCTGATCAGCTACGTGTTTGAGTTTTAAGACTCAATGAACTTTGAAACCTTAATCTATCTTTTATTTTTGTTAATCTTTAATAGTGAGGTGAGGTTTTATTTCTAAGTTTATACTATGATCTGTCTCTTGATTGACTTCTAATATTAAGGATTGGGATTACGTTATCCCAGAGCAATGTTTATGAACAGTAAGACTGCTTTTTCAGCAAAGTGTGTTGTGTTTCTTTTTAGGTAATTTCTGGATCTGTAGATTGTTAAAAGGGTAGAAAGAGCTTTTAGTAGGGTGATGTGCTCTTCCTGTCAAATGTGGGAGATTGGGAGAATTTGAATGTTCCTGGACAGCGAGTTTTGAGAAGATTTATAGCTCAGGTTGAGGTTCTGGATGTAGGTTTGCTCGCTGAGCTGGAAGGTTCATTCTCAGACATTTCGTCATCGTACTAGAAAGAGAAAATGCTGAGGCTGCTACAGTAGTAAAGGGGAACTAGCCAGGGTGGACAAGAGTTCAGCAGAGAACAAGGTTGGGCTGATAAATTCAACTGCATTTATTTCAATGTGAGGGGCCTAACAGGGAAGGCAGATAAACTCAGGGCATGGTTAGGAACATGGGACTGGAATATTAAAGCAATTACAGAAACATGGCTCAGGGATGAGCAGGACTGGCAGCTTAATGGTCGAGGGTATAGATGCTACAGGAAGATTAGAAAGGGGGGGCAAGAGAGAAGGGGATCTGGGATAACATGACAGCTGTACTTAAGGAGGATATTCCTGGGAACACGTCCAAGGAAATTATTTGGGTGGAACTTAAAAATAAGAAAGGGATGATCACTTTGTTGGGATTGTATTATAGACCCCCAAAAGTCAGCAGGAAATTGGGAAGCAGATTTGGAAGGAGATCTCAGTTATCTGTAAGAATAGTAGGATGGTAATGGTAGGGGATTTTAACTTTGCAAGCATTGACTGGGACTGTCACTGTGTTAAGGGCTTGGATGGAAAGGAATTTGATAAGCGTGTACAAAAACATTTTCTGGTTCAGTATGTGGATGTAATACTAGAGAAGGTGCAAAACTTGACCTTCTATTGGGAAAGAAGGCAGGACATGTGACTGTGTCATAGAACATAGAACATTCCAGCACAGTACAGGCCCTTCGGCCCTCGATGTTGTACTGACCTGCAGAACCAATCTGAAGCCCATCTATCCTATATTATTCCATTTTCATCCATATGTTTATCCAATTTAAATATCCTTAAAGCTGGCCAGTCTACCACTGTTGTAGGCGTTGCGTTCCACGCCCCGACTACTCTCTGAGTAAAGAAACTACCTCTGACATCTGTCCTATATCTATCACCCCTCAATTTAAAGCTATGTCCCCTCGTGCTCGCTGTCACCATCCAATGAAAAAGGCTCTCCCTGTCCACCCTATCTAGCTCTCTGATTATCTTATATGTCTTAATTAAGTCACCTCTCAACCTTCTCTCTAATGAAAACAGCCTCAAGTCCCTCAGCCTTTCCTCATAAACCTTTCCTCCGTACCAGGCAGCATCCGAGTAAATCTCCTCTGAACCCTTTCCAAAGCTTCCATATGTGGTTTAGATAGTAGATTTAGATTTGGATAGGCTCAGGCTTGGAGGGCTGAAGGACCTGTTCCTGGGTTGTCAATTTTCTTTGTTCTTTTTATCCTTCCTATAACGCGGTGACCAGAACTGTACGCAATACTCCAAGTATGGCCACACTAGAGTTTTGTACAGCTGCAGCATGACCTCATGGCTCCGAAACTCAATCCCTCTTCCGATAAAAGATAACACACCATTTGCCTTCTTAACAAATCTATCAACCGTGGTGGCAACTTTTAGGGATCTATGTACATGGATACCGAGATCTCTCTGCTCATCTACATTGTTAAGAATCTTACCATTAGCCCAGTACTCTTTATTCCTGTTGCTCCTTCCAAAGTGAATCACCTCACACTTTTCTACATTAAACTCCATTTGCCACATCTCAGCCCAGCTCTGCAGCTTACCTATGTCCCTCTGTAACCCACAACATCCTTCAGCACTATCCACAGCTCTATGACCTTAGTGTTATCCACAAATTTACTAACCCATCCTCTATGCCCTCATCCAGGTCATTTATAAAAATGACAAACAGCAGTGGATACAAAGCAGATCCTTGCGGTGCACCACTAATAACTGAACTCCAGGATGAATATTTGCCATCAACTAACACCCTCTGTCTTCTTTCAGCTCGCCAATTTCTGATCCAAACTGCCACATCACCCTGAATCCCATGTCTCTGTATTTTGTGCAATAGCCTACCGTGGGGAACCTTATCAAATGCCTTACTGAAATCCATATACACCACATCAACTGCTTTACCCTCATCCACCTGTTTGGTCACCTTCTCAAAGAACTCAGTAAGGTTTGTGAGGCATGACCTACCCTTCACAAACCGTGTTGACTATCCCTAATCAAATTATTCCTTTCTAGATTATTATAAATCCTATCCCTTGTAACCCTTTCCAACAGTTTACCCACAGCCGAAGTAAGGCTCACTGGTCTATAATTACCAGGGCTGTCTCTACTTGAATAAGAAAACAACATTTGCTATCCTCCAGTCTTCTGGTTCTATTCCTGTAGTCAATGACGACATAAAGATCAAAGCCAAAGGCTCTGCAATGTCTTCCCTGGCTTCCCAGAGAATCCAAGGTTAAATTCCATCCAGCCCAAGGGACTTATCCACTTTCACATTTTCCAGAATTGTTAACACCTCCCCTTGTGAATCTCAATCCCGTCTAGTCTAGTCGCCTGTATCTCAGTATCTCCTTGACCACATTGTCGCTTTCTAGTGTTGAATACTGATGAAATGTTTACTGTATTTTTATCAAGGGGCAGCACGGTGGCTCAGTGGTTAGCACTGCTGCCTCACAGCACCAGAGGCCCAGGTTCGATCCCAGCCTCGGGCGACTGTCTGTGTGGAGTTTGCACATTCTCTCCATGTCTGCGTGGGTTTCCTCCCACTGTCCAAAGATGTGCATGTCAGGTGAATTGGCAAGCTAAATTGCCTGTAGCGTTAGGTGTATTAATCAGATGGGAAATGGGTTTGAATGGGTTACTCTTCGGAAGGTCAGTGGGGACTGGTTGGGCCGAAGGGCCTGTTTCCACACTGTAGGGAATCTAATCATTTAGCACTTCCCCATCTCCTTGAACACGACACACAACTTCCCACTACTATCCTTGATTGGCCTGAATCTTACTCTAGTCATTCTTTTATTCCTGATATTGCTATAGAAAGCCTTAGGGTTTTCCTTGATCCTATCCACCAAAGACTTCTCATGTCCCCTCCTGGCTCTTCTTAGCTCTCTCTTTAGATCTTTCCTGGCCAACATGTAACACTAAAGCGTCCTAATTGAGCCTTCGCATCTCATCCTAACATAAGCCATCTTCTTCATCTTGACAAGATTCGACTTCTTTAGTAAACCACAGCTCTCTCGCTCAACACCCTCCATGCCTGACAGGTATATACTTATCAAGGACACGCATTTGGATGGGTATATGAATAGGAAGGGTTTGGAGGAATATGGGTTGGATGTTGGCAGGTGGGACTAGATTGAGTTGGGATATCTGGTCAGCATGGACCGAAGGGTCTGTTTCCATGCTGTACATCTCTATGACTCTATGACACGCAGTAGCTGTTCCTTGAGTAAGCTCCACATTTCAATTGTATCCATCCCCTGCAGTTTCCTTCTATTGTCAACATAACCGAATTGTGGTCACTATCACCAAAGTGCTCACCTACTTCTAAATCTAACACCTGGCCAGGTTCATTATCCAGTACCAAATCTAATGTGGCCTCGCCCCTTGTTGGCCTGTCTACATACTGTGTCAGGAGACCCTCCTGCACACATTGGATAAAAACTGATCCATCTAAAGTACTCAAATTATAATATTTCCAGTCAATATTTGTAAAGTTAAAGTCTCCTATAACAACTCCCCAGCCTCTCTCACTCCTATCGAGAATCATCTTTGCCATCCTTTCCTCTTCATCTCTGGAACTATTTGGAGGCCGATAGAAAACTCCCAACAGGGTAACCTCTCCTTTCCTGTTTCTAACCTCAGTCCACACTACCTCAGTAGATGAGTCCTCAAAACGTCCTTTCTGCCACCGTAATACCGCCCTTGACCAACAATGCCACACCTCCCCCTCTTTTACCATCTTCTCTGTTCTTACTGAAACATCTAAATCCTGGAACCTGCAACAACCATTCCTGTCCCTGCTCTATCCATGTCTCCGAAATGGCCACAACATCAAAATCCCAGATACTAATCCAAGCTGCAAGTTCTTCCACCTTATTCAGGATGCTCCTGGCATTGAAGTAGACGCACTTCGAACCACCTTGCCAGTGAACCCTTGCGACCTTGAAACCTCATTTCTGACCTCAGTGCTCTCAACCTCCTGTACATTGGAACTACAATTTCAGTTCCCATCTCGCTGCTGAATTAGTTTAAACCCACCCAAAGAGCATTATCAAAATTTCCCCCCCAGGATATTGGTACCCGTATGGTTCAGGTGAAGACCATCCTGTTTTTAGATGTCCCACCTACCCCAGAAAGGGCCCCAATTATCCAGGTATCTGAAACTCTCCCTCCTGCACCATCCCTGTAGTCATGTGTTCAACTCCTCTCTCTCTCTCACTAGCACGTGGCACGGGTAACAAATCAGACAACAACTCTGTTTGTTCTAGCTCTAAGCTTCCACCTGAGCTCCCTGAATTTCTGCTTTAAATCCCCATCTCTCTTCCTTTCTGCCTTAAATCCCCAGGACAATTACAACATTCAAAAGGCATCTGGATAGGTATATGAATAGGAAAGGTTTGGAGGGATATGGACCTGGTAGATGGGATTAGATTGGGTTGGGATATCTGGTCAGCATGGACTAGTTGGACCGAAGGGCCTGTTTCTGTGCTATATGACTCAATGACTCTATGGCCTTATGACCTGATCAGGTGTATCCTAGAACTCTGTGGGAAGCTAGAGAAGTGATTGCTTGGCCTCTTGCTGAGTTATTTGTATCATCGATGGTCACAGGTGAGGTGCCGGAAGACTGGAGGTTGGCTAATGTGGTGCCATTATTTAAGAAAGGTGGTAAGGACAAGCCAAGAAACTTGGGATCGGTGAGCCTGACATCGGTGGTGGGCAAGTTGTTGGAGGGAATCCTGAGGGACAGGATTTACGTGTATTTGGAAAGGCAAGGACTGATTAGGGATAGTCAGCATGGCTTTCTGTGTGAGGAAATCATGTCTCACAAACTTGATTGAGTTTTTTGAAGAGGTGATAAAGGCTGAGGAAGGCAGAGGAATTTACGTTGTCTACATGGGACTTCAGCAAGACATCAATAAGGTTCCCCAAGGGAGACTAGTTAGCAAAGTTAGATCACATAGAATACAGGGAGAACTAGCCATTTGGATATAGAACTGGCTCAAAGGTAGAAGACAGAGGGTGATGATGGAGGGTTGTTTTTCAGACTGGAGGCCTGTGACAAATGGAGTGCCACAGGGATCGGTGCTGGGTCCTCTACGTTTTATCATTTATATACATAATTTGGATCTAAACATAGAAGGTTTGGTTAGTAAGTTTGCAGATGACACCAAAATTGGAGGTGGAATGGACAGAGAAGATTATCTCAGAGTACTGCAAGATCTTGATTAGATGGGCCGAGAAGTGGCAGATGGAGTTTAGTTTAGATAAATGCAAGGTGTTGCATTTTGGAAAGCAAACCAGACTGGACATCCAGTTAATGGTAGGGCCCTAGGGAGTGTTGCTGAACAAAGAGACCTTGGAGTGCAGGTTCAGATCTCCTTGAAAGTGGAGTCACAGGTAGATAGGATAGTGAAGAAGGTGTTTGGTATGCTTTCCTTTATTGGTCAGTGTATTGAGTACAGGAGTTGGGAGGTCATGATGTGGCTGCAAAGGGCATTGGTTAGACCACTGTTGGAATATTGTGTGCGATTCTGGTCTCCTTCCTATCGGAAAGATGTTGTGAAACTTGAAAGGGTTCAGAAAAGATTTACAA